>NW_026944367.1:0-504234 GCF_022695815.1 Exophiala viscosa | reverse complement strand
TCGACACCAGCTCGACACCAGCTCGACACCAGCTCGACACCAGCTCGACACCAGCTCGACACCAGCTCGACACCAGCTCGACACCAGCTCGACACTAGCTCGGTGCTAGATCAGGCTGAGATCAGGGCTGGCTCGGGGCACACCACTGATTCGACTTGATCCGAAGTCCGGGCTGGAACTGCCTGTGGGCTTGACCCGAGCCCAATTCGATCCTGAAATGCAGGACTGTACAGTGCTGTATGTCAATGTCCGCCAGCGGCAACTTCAATGATCCATGTAGGACATGTAGGTAGATGATTTGCACGATTCAAGTGTTGGCAGTACGGGCCATGACCAGTCGGACAGGGTGTACTGCTGCCTGGCGAGGTGCAAGCAGCTTGAGGTGAATGGACGTATCGATGAACTGAGTACTACAGTACCAGTGCTCTCAAGACTACCGGTACATGGTACTACCAGTACAGTACTTAGTCAGTAGTAGACAAGGGATCTGACGGTGCAGCGCTGAAAGCAAAGCTTACAATGAATGGTTCAGAACCATGAGCGTGCGCTATTTTCCTGCGGATTAGCACAGTCCTTTGAGCGAACTTCGACTCGAAAGTACTACTGTGTGGGTTTTGTACGCCCCTTGAGACCCTACCCTGGCTGAGTTGGAAAGGTGTATCTGAAACTTCAAGATTTCGAACCTTCGACTGGTCGCAGGAGGAAAGGGGTTACGTCAGCATCGATCCCGGTTTCGTTTTGTGTGGAAGAGGTTACCAAGTACAGTATGCCTCATGGTTCATGTTATAGGTTCAGCTTTTTTTTCACTGAAAACTTTCAACACATTATCCAGCACGGTAGGATACGAGTACTCGAAGGAAACTGATGAGGAGGTAGTATGAAGTGCAGTACTGTAGTAGGAGTACTGTACTTGTCAGCAAATGCTACCTAGGTACGCAATCATCTCCAGGTCATCTTGTGGATATAGTTAGCCTGAGTCGACAAGCCAACGCAGTCGATATACTACCTAGCACCATATACAGTGGGACTGAGTACATTTCCACGCCATCCCCATTGTCGTAGCAATGCAAGAGTGCGATGGCACCGACCCAGCGCGTTGGACGCAGGGCCAGGTCACCACCAGCCCCATCTCAGCCTCTGGTGAGAAGGGTGTACTCCTAGACTAGTATTTGGACGAACGTAGGAGTAGTAGGCTGATCTTACTTGACCTAGAGTATTTCGTCTAGCCAGTCGTGCTCAGCCACCGCGTCGCCCCAGTAGGATCTGTAGGCGATGTACAGTATTGCGATCACTCTGATCGTCGAGTGAAGTCCCAAAGAGAGGAGACAGGCAGAAGGAAGGTGTAACTGAAGGTTCCGGGAAAGGGTTCTTGCCCTGCACTTAACGATCGATAACCGCAACGGAACTCGATAAGCTGTGGTGGTGGGCGGATTCTGCGATGAGAAGAAGACTACTGAAGTTCGGTAATGTACTAAGTAAAGCTGAGGTGAGTTGAGATACGATGCGATACGATGAAAGAGTGAACGCGAAATGAGATGTACGTGAAAGTTGAAATTTAGTTGCGGTAAAAGCGTAGCTGGGCATTTGATTTGGTACCAGGACTAGATTGATTTACAGTACTCGATGACCGGCTTCGACTTTCGTATGATGTATCGTTGTCCTCAAAATTATGTTGTCTCTCAAGACCAACTTGCAGTATTTGTAGAAGCCTCAATGGACAGTACCGGCCCAAGTCAATCAATCCCTTAGCAATTTTCCAATTCCAGATGAGTCCTCACAACAAGTCACTTTTCGCAATCCAGTCGAACCTCGTCGATGCCCTTCCTAAATCCGATCGATAGCATGCCCCGTCGACCGAGCCACATGAGCCGGACAATCGATACTGTAAGTACCAGCTGATACTAGTACACCCACGCTGCTGGTTTCACGAGAGAGCATGATTTGGGCAAAGCCAGATATGAAGTAAAAGGTGGAAAGAAAATGAGTATACCTCCAGTGGATGAGAACAGCTACCACGGCGTGCTCACGACATGAAGAGGTCGACTACGAGACCGCTGTGGACTCCTTGCAAGACCACCAGGCGACCAGCACACATCACCTCCCACGGAAGGTACATAGGCAACATGGGACATTCCACTTATGGGTGGGCATAAGGCGCCACTCTCTCAATTCCCTTTCTCGTGTAAGCATTGGTCTTTTCATTTCATCTCTCACAGACAATCGACATGTCAAACCCCTTCTGATGGGTAGATCCTGATGAGTAGTACTTACATAGTACTTGTACTGTATCATTGCGAATGATTTGAACCCAGTGGCCAGCTCAAGATCGCAGAAAGCAGTATCACATCAGAAAACAAGCGACAATTAGTACTGGTACTGTTCGTTCCCGCCTCTGTGCCTCGATTTCGTTGTCTAGAAGCCTCAAGCAATCTCTCTCAGCGGCTAGCCGGTCGAGACGCGAAACAGCGACCCTGCGGAGAAGCAAAGACAGCGTCAGCAACGAGAACATGGACCAGAAGGAGATGGACGAGGTTCAATTGCGCTGCGCTTTGGAGACATGAGAATTTGGGTGCAGAATCTTAACGGCTCTACAATCGACTCCACCTGACATGACAGATTCTTCTGCTTGCGAACACTTCAAGTTCACAACGACAATATCATGCCCGTCACAATGGTGCTAGTACTGTGCTTCAGGCCGGAGTGTCGACCTCCGGATGTGCAGCCCATGGACTGGGAAGTGTTGATAATGTCGGAGAATGTTCGACCGCTTCTGGAACTAGCGACCAGTGTTTGCGGGGTGACTGAAGGCTGACGAATTCCCGGGGGTTCGCCACGAGGCCAGAGTGCAGACGCGGGGTAAAACCCTTTGGAAGTCCATGTTTCTGGTGTCGGATGAAGCCGTGTTGCCAGCGTTTGAATGCTGACTGGTTGGGTCGAGAATCCCTTGAACGGGATGGTGCAGGAAGAGGTGGCTTGGGAGCGACATCAACCTCCGAGCCGGCCTGCATGCATCACGAGTTCGTATAACAGTACAGTGTTGGTATAATCCATGTAATTCGTGTCGTGAAGTTCCTATCTCTACTTGTGGCCACCCAGCATATCCTGCGATCAGAACTCAGCGATTGTCGTCATCCCAAAGTTGTAGCTGTCTCTCAGCGCAGCTCAATCGTCTTTGTTGGGTCAACTTACCACACTATATAGCCTAACATGATGGCTACTGCTAATTCAAAGACGACCTCCCTCGACCATGTCGAAGATACGCATACACACGGCCAGCAAGAAGATATAATTCGGCAGCAATTGCAGCATGATGCAAAAGAGCTTGAGGAAAAATACCATATCCCTATCCAGGCAGTCTTGGAGTCTCATCGCGAAGAGGATCCGGCAGTCGTTCGCAAAGTCATTCGCAAGGTTGACCTTCGCCTTGTGCCCATGCTGTCGGTCTTGTACATGTGGGCATTCATCGACAGGTCAAATTTAGGAAACGTGAGTTGCCCCAATCTGTGGAGCGAATCACTTCTGCCTCAGAGAGATTCTGATCATCATGCAGGCCAACATCGCCGGCCTAAGCAAGGACCTAAAAACCAGCATTGGAAATAGATACAACGTGTTGGCCATGATTTTCTTTGTGGGTTATTGCCTAATCGACGTACCTGCCACGTTTCTGGTCCGGAAAATTGGCCCTGCCCTATGGATCGGCTCTGTTGCGACCCTCTGGGGAATTGTCACGTTCTCTCAAGGCTTCACCAAATCCTGGGGAATGCTTGCGTTGTGTCGAGCTCTTCTTGGATTTTTGGAAGGAGGACTTGTACCTGCTGCCATGTTCCTGCTTTACAACTGGTATGTTCGATACGAAATACAGAAGCGCATTGCTGCATTTTATATCATTGGCAATGTCTGCAGTGGTTTGTCCGGACTGCTCGCCTACGGCATTGAGCGGATGGCCGGGGATTCGGGTCTGAATGGCTGGAGTTGGATCTTCATCATTGTTCGTGTCTACCTTCCCTGACTCTACCTGTCGAAGCAGTGTTATTGACAGACACAGGAAGGTGTCATCAGCACAGTCGTCGGCATTGTCAGCTTCTTCGTGGTCATTGACTTCCCAGAGAAAGCAACGGTCAAGAACTCCCTCGGGCTGCCAGGTTTCTTGACCCCTGAAGAAGCTGCAATCGTGCTTGCCCGGGTTGAGCGCGATCGTGGTGACGCGGTCGAGGATGCAATGTCATTCAAGATCGCCCTGAAGCATCTCAGAGATTGGAAAGTCTGGGAATTCACTTTGTACCTTACACTCAACAACACAGCTCTTTACGCTTTCTCGTATTTCTTGCCTGTCATCCTGAAGGACGGGTTCGGTTACTCCACGGGCAAGGCTCAACTGCTCACGTTCCCTCCTTATGCTGTCGGAGCTGTTTGGATTGTTACGTGTGCCTTCGTGGCAGACCACTTCGAGATTCGAGGGCCTGTGATGTGCTTTAATGCGATACTATACATCATCGGGGTTTCAATGGTCGGGTTTGTCGAGGAGGTCCACGCTCGATATGCCGGCGTCTTCCTAGGCGTGATGGGCATTATTGCCAATATCCCGACACAATGGGCATACAGTCACAACAATCAGGTCGGCCAGAATCGCAGAGCCTTAACAATGTCCTTGCAAGTTATGGGTGGAGCTTTTGGGGGCATTATATCTGGAAACGTCTTTGTCTCCACTGATGCACCCAACTACCGTACTGGTCTGTGGATTTGCATCAGCTTTCAGGTAATCCGACCTCTCGATGTAAAGGTTGAGATCACTAACTTTGAATCAGATGCTATACCTGGTCTTGGTGGCGAAGAATTTCTTCATTTTCTACGTCCAGAACAAGCGAGCGGATCGGGGCGAGATCGTCATTCAGGGGCAAGTGGGCTTCCGGTATACATATTAGTCATGGTGGCACTCAGGGTATCCCAGGCACTAGCCTGCAGGACACGAGGAACCGTCAATGAGTACTATAAGACTTTGATGTAAAAGGCCGAAGTTGGACGGCTTCGAGGACAGTAGTCAGGCTCTCGGGGATCGCAAAGAATGCTGCTCTGCAGCACCGATTGCTGCACATATTAAAATTGGGATCGTGCACTTCGTAGAGCAGCAAACGAATCAGTGAACCATTTTTTGTTGGTTTGTTGATTGCCTTGGTGGTGCGTTAGCACTAGTATCATCGTCAGGGAAGGCCAAATCCCAGGTACCTCTAGCAGTAGTCAAGCCTCAGACGACTTTGATTTCATCGACACCATGTGAAAGCACCGACCAAGTCTGATGAAAGCCCAATGACCCGGGGAACCTTCCCCGCACCCCATCAAGAGCCCCGGGACTTTGACCTCCGTTGTGTGGTTTGCGGAGAAGCTTGCAAGCCGAAGCCGCCCACGTTGCACGAAGGCTGACAGGTACTGTATTTTCCTCGTTTTAGCGGTGCACTTTAATCTCAAAACGTGTGTCTGGACTGTAGAAGGATAGGTTACAGTACCTACAGTAAGCTTAGTACCATAGTATCACCCTGATTCGTTCAGCAGAGCCTTATCGTGCTCTTTTAATTCTCAGCCATCTCATACTTTCAGCCTCGAGAGGTTCTCCTCTCTTTTTCAAGGAAGTCTCCAATCTTCACAATCATGGCGACGGGATCCAGCTGGAAAATGGCTCGAGAAGACTTAGTCGAACTGTCGATCACGGATGCCACCCATCTGGCAACGTCTGCCTTGTTGGCTGTGGGATACAACGATACGGATGCCAATACAATATGCTCACATGTCATGGACGCTCAGCTGCGAGGCTATGGTCCTACAGGACTGGCTCGAGTTCTTACCGTTGCTGATCGTGTCATGGACAATCTAGTGGGCAGCGATGACATGATCGTCACTCGTGACCGCCCTGGATCAGCACAGCTCAACGCCAAAGGAGCCATAGGGTATTTGGCAGCTTATCGGGCCACCCAGATAGCGATCGACAAGGCCAAAGTCGGTGGTATAGGAATCGTCGGGGTAAGCGACACATTCTTTGCTGGTATGCTGTCCTACTATGCCGAAATGTGCACGAGGGACGATCTAGCTGTTATTATCGCCGCCAGCGCTGGACCATGGGTCGCACCCGAAGGCAGCTTCACACCTCGCTTCGGCACAAATCCCATGTGTATAGCGTTCCCTTCGGGTAGAGCGCAGCCTATCATCTGGGACATCGGCACATCCAAGATCATACACGCGCAAATCAAGCTAGCACAATTGATGGACGAGCAACTGCCGGAAGGAACTGCCTACGACAAAGATGGCGAGCTTACCCAAGATCCTGTCAAAGGCATGGAGGGCGCCATGGCAGTCTGGGGTGGACACAAGGGCAGCGGTCTGGCGGTGGCCATCCAGTTACTCGGTGCTCTAGCTGGCGCGCCCGCTCATACGGGACATTTGGACGGCTGGGGACTTCTCGTTATTGCCATAGACCCCGAGATGTTTAGGCCGATTGAAGATTTCAAGAAAGAAGTCGATACATATTCCGACACCATCAGATCGAGTCAGCCCTTGAAGGGCAACGGCCCGATCAGAATGCCTTTTGATCGTAGTTGGGAGATTCGCGAACGTACCAGACAGGGCGGGATTGTGCAAGTGGAAAAGTCTGTGGTTGACGGTCTGCAAAAATTGATAGATAGAAAATGAAAGTAAATTGGCGAATAACTACCGGTGACCTATTGCAAGTGGATGTGAAGAGTATGCATCTGGACATTTGTTTGTGCCAGGCAAGGAGCAGAAAGGAGTAAGCGATCCATGGTTTCTTACAGCCTATCTCATGCTCGACAGTCTACAAATTATCCCGCAAATTTCTCCTTCCACTCTTCGTCTCCTCCAATCCAGCGATAGATTACTTTGGAGTCCTTACCAGCACAACGATCATCCTGACCAGCCTCAACATATGTATTCCAAGTTGTAGGTCCGAGTGCCAATTTGGCACCAACTCGTTCGCATGCAGCGATCGCTAGGCCAATGTCTTTCTTGACATATTCAATCTTGAAACCAGGAGCATAGTTCTTCGAGGACGGAGCATCTGGGCTTAGCCCAGGCACAGGGTTGGCCCACTGGGCGTTACGATTGCAGCCAGTGGTGGTTTTGAGAATATCTTGCAATATTCTTGGGTCCATACCGGACTTGATGGCGAAATTGAACATTTCCGCATTGAGCAGTGTTATCGAGGAGCTGAGATAGTTGTTGCAAAATTTGGCGGTCAATCCAAGAGAGGGTCCCCCGCAAGTGTAGATATTGTGACCCATAAGTGAAAGGAGCAGCTTAAGGATGGGAAGATGAGGATCGGACTCAGCACAACCAATCATGAAGGTGATCGACCCCTTCTTCGCGCCCGCCGTGCCACCAGATACTGGAGCATCGAAGAAATGTGCCCGGGGGTGCCGCTTTGCAGTCTCCTCGCCCACTTGGAGCGACGTTGCAGTGTCGATGGTGCTGCTGTCGATGAGAATCTTACCGCTTAGGTCTGTAGCACCCAAAACGCCGTCCTTGGGATCAAGGTAGACTGCACTAACGTGCTTGCCCTCAGGGACCATGGACACAAGCATCTCCTGTGACAAGCATATGAGATTGAGAATCCTAGAAGTATGAGGGATAGACACATACACTCTTTTCAGCCACCTCTCGAGCGCTGCTACACGGATCGAGCTGCGCAACCGCCCCAGATTCTTTCAGACCTCTTTGGATGGACTCTGGGACGACATCATAGAAATGTACTGTCGAGGTTGCTGGAATCTTGCTGGAAAGGTTCGAGAACATCGGAAAACCCATGTTGCCTAAACCGATAAAGCCAATATGACTTGGCAACTGAGGTTCGGCGAAAGAACCCATCTTGTGTCTTGTTCAGTGGTTGCTATGTGGGTACTGTTTGCTTCGATCTTGCTGATACCGACTGTTTTGGCTGAAGTACCAGGGGTGCACTGGTATATCAAGTCTTGAGACTTGAGCAAATACCAGCGCCAGGCAGAGTTCAAGCGTTGTAGAATTAAAACCACAGTCAATGGGTCAGGCAGATCGAACATCGTTGGTAGCACAGGCAATTGGGTTAGGGTCTGTCAATCGATCGACCCACCCACCTACCAGACCTGCAACGTTCACATGTTGCTCCGCTTTGGGACAGATGGACTCCGGAGAGGAAAGCTCCGGCCAATTTTCCCGTGGGGAAAAGATTATGCCCCAGGATCACGCAACGAGACCAGGGCCCCTGCTGGGCATGTCATCAGTCTTGTCCCCTCCCGCGAGTGGATGTCTCCATACCTGTTCCAGGCAAAAACCGGACGTGACATGAAGGACAGCCAGCATAGCATGTCTTACGTTCACGTCATCTTGCTAACAACTATCATGAAGTGAACTTCGACTCAAGTGCTGTCAGCCGAGGGCACAACGATACTGGTAATTCGGCATCCAGAGATACACGCAGCTCAACAAGGCCAACCTTGGCACTTCCCAGCCATGTCGCAGGCTCAATCGGCAGGCCAGAGCCACCTTGGCAGCACCTCTCCATTACCACATCCTGCTAAGGACCAGGTGTATGTGAGAGTCTCGGCTCTCAATGGAGGCTTCCTGACACTGCCCGAGAGAAATTTTGTGACCGACCCTGATCCAGACAAAGCGACAACTGTCCCGTCAATGTGCTTCCTGATCGAGCATCCAAGACAAGATGCTTCCACACCCACCCGACTGGTCTTTGATCTCGGCATCAAACGGGATCTTACCAAGTACAAGCAACCGGCTACCCAGCATCACATAACCACACGCCAACCAGTATATTCGACGGCAGATGTGAAATCGAGCCTACTCAACGGGGGCTTGGACCCATCAAAGGACATCGACTATGTCATCTTGAGCCATATCCACTGGGATCATATTGGGCTTCCGTCAGATTATCCAGAGGCAAAGTTCATCGTAGGATCTGGAACCCTGTACATTTTAGAGAACGGCGCACCATGTTATCCATTGGAACGCATCGAGCGGGGCTCGTTACCTGAGCACCAGGTTGTCGAATTACCGCCAGTACCAGACTCGGACAGGAAGCATATGGCAGCGGCGGCCCAGAGTGACCATCAATGGCAACCGCTATCAGTCTTACCTCATGCTGTCGACTTCTTTGGGGACGGCAGTTTGTGGATTGTTGATGCACCTGGTCACATCCACGGTCACGTAAATGCTTTGCTCCGTGTTGCAGCCGACAAGTGGGTTTATCTGGGAGGTGACTGCTGCCACGACAGACGAATCCTGACTGGCGAAAAGGGCATCCTTGAATATGACAATGGTCACGGGACGTTGAAGAGTTCTCATGCTGAACTGTCCAAGGCCAGAGCAACGATAAAGAATGTGCAGAAATTGATCGAGACTAATGGTGAAGCAGTTGAGTGGGTTGTGGCGCATGACTGGAAGTGGTGCAGTGGAAATCAGCATCGGTTTTTTCCAAATTACATGTACTGAGGCAGTATATCAATGACTTCCACTCGTCCAGCCAGGCAAGCATACTGGGTAATGGCAACAGTAAAGAGCTTGCTCGAGGTCGTTGGAGAAAGGTCTAGCTTTGTTGTGTACTTTTCACTTTCGCTACCTCTTGTTTTGGGACACTACACCTTTTCTTTCAGCTGTCGTTGATGGTCTCCGCTCTCTATCATCTCGTTGATGGCGGTTTCCGCAACTTTTAGAGCCTGCACACCAGCAGGAACCCCACAGTAAACCATGGATTGCATGATGACCTCGCGAATCTCGACCTCGGTAACGCCATTGCGCAGTGCTCCTTTTGTATGGATGCCCAATTCATGCCAGCTATGGAGGGCGATCATGAAGCCAAGATATGGATGGATATCAGCTCTGGCACATTTGCTCGATCAAGGAAATGGAGCACTTACTGACAAGACTCCTGGATCTCCGGTCGAGTTCGGGACGAGACCAGACCTTTCCCCAGCAATACTCGGTGGTGAAGTCCTGAAGAGGTTTGGCGAATTCGCTTTGTCGTGCTGCAAGTGATCTTTTGACGTGTGCCTCGCCCAGTACGGCAATGCGGACTTCTTTGCCCTTGTCGTACAAAGAATTCTCGCCCGACATGACCACGAGTATACACGTTGGATGGTAGTTGTTTGACTGTAGGTGTGAAGAGGTCGAACCAGGTCAAGAAATCTTTTGCTGGTTGTTGCAGACTTTGCGTGTGATCATTGCAACTCACCCGTAACTTTAAGCTTCAATACTCAGGGAGCTAGCCTCGAGCAATCGTTGCCGAACTGTGTAGCGCTGGCAGATGCACAGCCAACGGCTTGTCAGCGTGATGGGGCGAAATGGCGAGTCCTGGGGTTACGGAGATTTACTCTCCGCGCCCACAACCGACGACAGCAACTTTGTGTGGCTTGCAGGGTTTACTAGTCCAAGCGTGGACATCCAACATTCAAGGTATAGTATCAGGGTTGTCCGTCATGTTCTCAAAATCCTGCAGAGTCGTGGAAGATTGTCTCCGACACTTCGGGAAACGACAGTAAAGACTCATCCATCAAGCCAAATAGTGGGTCATGTGGCATACTCGAGTCGAAGGCGACATCCCGGTTGTTTGGGTTCCAGTTCGTCGCACTCCTGTCCGGAAACATGCTGTAGATTGTATCGAAATCAAAAGAGGCGGGAGAATAATTCGGGAAGAGTGTTGTATCTGCTCCGGGTCAGCAACTATGAGTAGTGACCACTATTATGGGCTGTACTCACCAGTCTCTAACTGAACTTTGCTGGCCTCCATCAATCTCCTAATAATGTTCATTGGCTTTGACACGCCAGGATTCGCCAGGCAAAGCTGCTCAAGGCATGTTAAGCTTGCCGCAAGAAGTCCTGTATGTTCTTTCGATTGACTTCCGGTCGCTTCGGCTGCCGAATTCCTGACGTGAATGGTGCAAGCGACATAGATGGCATAACTCAGTAGATATGGCGCTCCCCGCAATGAATATGCATCTTTCCATGCCATGGCGATGTTTGTTATACTTCGTGCTGCGCATGTACACCGTCCCCAGGACAGAGCTGGTGTAGCGGTGGAGCGTAAATGTCCGTCTGAGACGAAAGGCCTGTGAAGGAGGACCACGAGAGAATGGTATAACGCATGCACATTCATGAGATTGGGTGGTGGATAGGATGCCAGTGTCGACCCTATCTGTTGAGATTCGAATTCCAGCTTCGGTGGCAGTTGAGTTCGCCACGCTTGCAGAGCCTTGTCAACGATTTGCAGCCTTGCTTGACCGTTGCGTGGTGACGCACCAACGACATAAAATGTATTGATGATTTTGGCCATGATTCTTGATAGTAAACATAGTTGCTGGAAAGTTGAGACAGAGTACGCAGGAGTCGGAGTGGCAAATTGAGGATTTGGTGGATTTGGGTATTTAGGATCGATATACGGTACATGCAGCTCCTGCTCTTCGAGGGTGTCCAAGAAATCTCGCGATACGTGAGAGTCGCGTAGGTTGATTGCAGCCGGGCGTCCTAGGTATAAGCTTTGCAGTTTGTCGGATACGAAAGCACCCCAAAAGACCCTCCTCCTGATTTCGACTTGCTCTGGTGAGTCGACGGTCTCTTTCGGATCAAGGTGGAGGCCAAGGTCGTAGATCATGCGCAAGGCATAGCCGGTATACAGCCAGCCTTTCGAAGTCTCGCCCTTTGCATTGTAACTGGAGCCAAGCAAGAGGAGACCAATGACTGTAGGTACCGTTGGATGTATGAGGAGTGTATCCTCCGCCAGTAGCTCATCGCAACGACGAAAGAATGCACGGCCCGCAGTTGAGACGTCGCCCGGGTCATCTCTTATCTCTATTCTGGACGAGAATTTACTTGCACACGCGCACAGCGCATAGAGTAGAAATCTCGAACAGTTCGGTCCACCTTGCAACAGATCCCGGGTGATTGCGGGACGATATGTCAAGAGCAGGGTATGGTGCTGACGGCTCCAGTGCAATTCGAGCAAATGCAGGGCGAGCTCGGTGGGTACACCATGTATGTTGGGACACAGTGCAAGCTGGCGTTCATTTTGACGCTGTAAGGCCGCTTCCGCGATCAGCGCATTTCTGATATGATCTCTGGCTAATGACCGCGTTGAGTGTGAAGAGCTGGAGCCATTGGCAGGGTAATAGTGCAAGGCCGAGGACGGCCCAAAGCTGCTTGGTTTTCCGGCTTCATCCATTGATAGAAACGGACCGATGTCGAGGTCATCGCCCGAAGAGTCATCAAGACCCTCTAAATCATGCGTACGCTCTGTTGTCTCGTTCGCGCCTGAATCTGCGCCAGACAGTGTTGTGCGTGGAGGATTGGACTCCAAAGATGAGGAGAGCTGTAACGGTTCACCGCTTTGAGATGGACTTGGTTCAGGGAGCTTGACACGCCCTTCGATGATGGAGGTCGAGCTTAGGAGCCTTTCTCGTTCGATTCCAGATGCTAACTTCAGCTTCGCAATAAATGCATCCTGCGCAGATGCTTGAATCTGGAGCTCATGGATCCGCGCAAGTGTTGGCCTGAATGGCATTAAGGTGAATCAGTATTCCCACCGTAGGTCAATGAGTAGGTATGGATTCAACAGCCACGCTCACCTTCTCTGCGCCCTCGCCAAACCATAGACACATTCTTTGTTCTGTATTTTGCAGGCGGAACAGCTTGGCCGGACTGCATCACAACGACTTTTGCGATTGCGACAGGACAGACATGCTTTCGCGAGCGGGTTGGGACGGCCCGAGACAGATTCTTCTCCCATTGCACAAGTGTGGATGTCCTCACGTATTGCAACTTCTGGGCCACGCCTGCTTTACTGGGCCCTTGCTCAAGATGCGAAAGACCTGGAGGTTGAAAGAGGTGGCCTGCAGATGATCTGAATGTCCACTACCGGCCACAACCCCTCACCACCAAGGCTCGTGAGGCTAGGGCTTCAAGATGGGGTTTATGGGACCAAGCCCACGGCTGTTAGTTGGTGAGGGGTTCCCGGGGCTGGCCCTTAGTGAAATGTCATTGCGGACAAAGAGCAGCCTAGACATTACTGCTTGTACCGCACCAATAGCGACTTAGATTTCCCCTGTCGAACCATCTCTGCCTGCACTGGTCACGGAAGCTCTGACTACTGGGCGCGAACACAATTACTTACTTGCCACGGGAAATGCAAACGCGAGACCATCGGAACAGCAAGGTGGTGCAGCCGGGCATCAGGTGCGGCATAAGATTTTCTTGTTCATTGCAAGCTGGAGCTCATCATCAAATCTCCCACAAACCATCCAAATCAAAGGTTCCGAGCCCGTGTATCTCGTTATGGCCCTTCCTCCCCAAGAAGCAATGCCAGGTCAAGTACTCGAGACTCAACCGGCCAAGTAACGAAGAGCGAAAAGTGCCGAAAATTGTGCCCTATGGCGCCTGATAATCCTTTCTCACAATAACAGCTCAAGAAATAACGGTACCAGACCATTTCGAGCAGGAAACTTCTGTGGCCGTACCAACAGCAAGGCCAACACCATCGTTATCAAAGAATGCCGCTTCAGCACCGCTGTCACTACAAAGATCGAAGTTGACATTCGCACCATACTCATTCGTCCCGGAGAGGCCGTCCTGGGCGCACAATGAATTGCCATCGGCGGGACACAAGTTGTTCACCATGACGACGATACTCGTGCCCGCGTTACTGAGCGCATTCCCAGAGGAATCGGTCTCGCCAACCAGCTTCCAGCATGTACCGCAAGCTGGGCCAGCTCCGGCACCAGGTGCAGCACCATACAAGTTTTGGCTCACTGCTGCACTGTAGCCTGGGTAGGTATAAAAGCCACAGGCGGCGGTGTCGGTATTGCAGTTGGGAGAACCGTTCCCATCACCGGCGCCATAGTAGGTGAAAGATGCCTTGTAGGTGACTCCGGTGGACGCTGCGCTAGTGGAAGACGTCTTTGTGCTAGAGGATGTCTTCGTGGTAGAGGTTGATTTTGAGGTGGTAGTCGATTTTCTGGTGGTAGTCGACTTCGTGGTGGTAGTTGACTTCGTAGTAGTAGTGGTCTTTGTGGTGGAAGTAGTCTTGGAGCTGGACGAGGCTACCTTGACGGCAACCACGACGCTGGAACTTGTCTTCACGCTGGAAGTCGTTTTGGTAGTGGAAGTCGTTTTTGTGGTGGAAGATGACTTTGTGGTGGAAGTTGATTTTGTGGTGGAAGTGGACTTTGTGGTGGAAGTGGACTTTGTGGTGGAAGTGGATTTTGTGGTCGAGGTTGTCTTGGTAGTCGAGGTTGTCTTTGTGGTGGAAGAGGCTGCCCTGACGGCCAAGGTCGACGTCGAAGGCTGCAGAGTCGTTGCGCTCGAACTACTACTGCTGGGTTGCAGGCATTGAGAGTAGTACGGGTTTTGAACGACACAGGTCCAGCCTTCAGCACAAGTCGTGCCGCCAGTCCAGCCGGTCCCTCCACCTGTTGAGTGTCAGAAAGCAGATAGAGTAATTGTAGACTGTTGCCCACACTGTGCGTATCCTGCTTGAGCAGTTGTGCCGTCTGCCGTGGTGCTGGACGGCACGCATTGGGAGTAGTATGAATTCTGAATGACACAGGTCCAGCCTACAACACAAGTCATATCGCCGGTCCAGCCGATTCCTCCGCCTGTTCAATGTCAGCAAGAAGAGACATGACTTGTTGACTGTTGCCTACACTGTGCGTATGCATCTTGGGCAGCCGTGACGCCTGACGAAAGGTAGGCCAAAGCCACGGTGCCGGAGAGCAACACTTGTAGCAACTTGTACATTTTGAACTCTGAGAGCTTTCAGCACACTGAGGTCCTGGAAGAGCAGGAGGGAATGAGCCGAAGTAATGAAGTGAAACGAATGACTGAACCTCGATCGACGCGTGGATGAACGAATGAATGCGGCTATGAGATTTGAAAAGCTCGGTTCACCATTCGAACAGCGTTGAGCCGGACTTTATATATCTCAATACCTCGACGTCATTTTCATGGTGTCTTTCTCCCTCGCAGTCTTCTTTGATTGAAAGGATCTTGCGCCAAAGTACTGTCTGTGTTTTCATGGCTGCCACATGGAGTGATGATGTCGTTTAGATCTAAGCGATCGAATGAGTCTGTCAGGTGGCCACCGGAGTGTCGCACCATAATGTTGTCGACATGGAAGAGACCTTGACAAGGCATGTCATCTGCGATCATATCGATCAATCTTCCCGCATAGTGTTGATAATAGGGAGATTAGAAGTGGTTGAGTTTCAAATCCAACAAGGGCGATTTTGTGATTTGTTCCTCGGAAAATGTCCAGGCGGGTAGACCGTGGCTATGAAACGGTGGCGGCAGGCCTTCCGAAGTCAGATTTGCGAATTCGAGATCCCGCTAGCTTGGTCGACCAATCTTTGTAGGGGCCACCCTTGCGGATCGTAGGTCCCTTGTGCGCCCCAGTGGCCAGCCTTGTCCCTTGTGCGTGCCTATCTCCACCCACGTGGTCCGTGGGTTGATTAGGCGATAGAATATTCACGAGCATGGTTTCGGAGATATACTTGTCGGATGGCATCGTTGTTCAGGAATTTCGATGTCCTTACCATTTGAAGGAGTACATACTCATGAAGCGTTTTGCTGGTGTCGTTGGCAAGTGACTTGTCTGCTTTGCCGTATATGTCTTGTTCGTTCCTGGTTTTGCGATGGATTCGGGTCTGGACCACGCTGACGTTGGGCGTGGACTGTGCTGAGCTTGGCTTGAATAGTGCCTCGTCCATAAGGATAATCCCGGACGGACAGTGGACCATGGAAATTTCAAGCGTCATTGATGTGTACTCGACGAGGTAAGTCCAGTCCTGAATTCCAGAAATTGTCCTTGGCCTTTGCCTGGTTTCCTGCCCTGACGAGTGGTAACATCTGACAAGTCCACTCCGGCTCCATTATCGACACATCTACCATGTACCTCTGCTGCATCTTCGTTCTGGTAAACCATAGAAACACCAGCATGAGGCGGCTTCTCGATATGAATGTGATCCATTCGCGGTCTATTCGTGTCCCAACCATTGATGTGCACCAACGACCTCATGCAGTCCTTTGTGTATCGTGTGCTGCATGACATGCGTGAATTGAAATGTATCTTCAGTGGCATATCCTGCGCTCTAGATGGGGGTAATGGCGTATGCAGCGTCGCTCAACAGTATGGTCCATTCCAGACACCATCTTCAATTTGGCGCTTGATTGCCCACAGCGTACAGGGGCCAGTTGTGAGATTGATACTGCTGGGAGCGTACCTACCTCCCACACTGTTCATTGTCCAGTGTGTTCTAGGTTATTTGCGAGCCAGCCAGCCCGTGGCAGGACGTCGTTTGTCTCCAGTACGCTCGAAACAAATTCCTCGGTCCAATTTGGCCTGCAGGAACTGGCAAGAATGCCTCTCCTCCGTACTTGCGGCAGCGAGTATCCTGGGATGACAGCTTCGCATGCACTTCCAGACTGGCAAATTCAAGCACGGCAGCAATACCAGTCCAGGTCGGCGTCTTTACAGGATCTACCAGCAATATTCTGCCGAATAAGTGGATCGTAGAGTGGCTGATGAGCAGTTATGCGGTCCTTGTACTGTCGAAATTCGATAGCTTCGTGATTCCTGCGAGGTTGCGATGATCTGAGTAGGTATGCGGCAGATTCAAGTTGATGTCGTGGCGTCTCCGGACGGTCTCGGTCAATACCTGCGCCAGGTCTGCACCTGTAATATTCAAGCCCTTGGAAGAAGGGCTCTCCCACATCCTTGTCATTGTTGCCTGTACGGTCACTTGTTACCTAGTTTGATGTCGTCGTGGACGGTGGAGGGTACAAGCTTCGCGATCTCAAGACTTTCATACCTGGTATCAAGCTGTTGTAGTGCGGCCATGTAGTACAATCGGCATTGTGCATTGGGTGTCAGCCCAGTAGGGCCGCCGATGGTAGATGGATGCAGTGGGTGTTGAAGGGTGGTGATGGTGGGGTTGCCTGGGAGTCATTGTGTCGACGCGAGTGCTGCGGCCAGACAGTCCTGTGATGCCTGGAAGCAATTGTCATGTTCACCATGCTGTATTCAGACTCCGACCTCTTGGTCTCCCGTGGTCAGTACCGCTGGTTGTGCTCATGACTGGGTGTGCACATGGCTGGTCCTAGGTTGTGTCAGTGAAAGTGAGGTTGAATTGACATCAGACTTGAATATATTTATTCGGACTTGGCAAGTGGCTGACAACCACCAAGTCCCAACCACCATCACTGCAACACAACCATGGAACTGCCTGCGACCGAAGCATTGATGTCTAGATTGCAAGACAGCAGTTTACTATTTCAATGGTAATCCTTACAAGCCACACGAGCACGTGCCTGAATTATAATGTGACCAACAACAAGTAAATCAACGACCAAGGCAAGGGTATGCCAAAGCATACATCGATGGGACGCACACGGTTGTGCATAAAGCATTTCTAATCTATGATTCCAGCACATGGATGACCAGTGACATGTCTACGAAGCCAGAGATACATCACACATCTCGAATGCCGTCGGATGCAGGCACAGTAGTCCACCACTTAGGATGCCAACTGGGCCACTGACACAATCACAACTAACCCAAGCCGGCCCTGGTGGTCTTGACAACATGCTTGATAGCCTCGAGGCCACCTTTGTTGCCAACGGCGCCGATACCCATGCCACTGGTCCAGCCCATCTTTTCCAGCAACAGCCGACCCTTGTTATTAGAGCCAAGTTCTGGAGCCGACGCACCAACAACCTCACCATTCATGTAAGTCGCACCAGACATCGTGCCACCACCCCCCTTGCGTGCTCTTACAGCACCTTGAGTTCGAGGAGCGTTGGCACCGCGGTAGGCACCACCAGCCTGTTTGGGGAAGAACTTCTTTGTGTTCATCAAGGCATCGATCTCCCACACCGTGTCCACAGTATAATGTGGAGTATGAGGACCCTTGGTCAACACAGGGAACCGTCCAATCCCTTTTCCCTCCTTGCCCTCGGAGTGCGACTTCAATTTCAGAGCCTTTGCGAGACGGTGGACCGAGGCCCGTAGAACCGACTCCATTGGCGCCAACCTGAGCACCTCGAGCTCCTGCACCAAGAACTGTCTGATCTCGGCCTTGATTGCAGCTGGGTGACTTCGCTCCGACGAGTCAAGCATTGCAGCCTCTCGGGCCTCCTGCTTGTCCTGCTTCCTGGCAGCTTTCTTTTCCCTGTCCTTGCTCCAGGTGCTGTGAAGATGCTCTGCAAGTTCCTCGTCGTCCAATCCCCAATTCAGCGGATCCGATTTCCTTCCCCGCTTCTTGGGCTTGAGACTGGGTCGGTCGAAATCCATAATGTCAAATGCGCCGTAGGGATCTTGTTCGAGAGCATCGGCAAATGCCTCAGCAGGTGGGAAACTATCCCGTAGACGTCGGTTGCGCTTCGACTTGCCACGACTTGAGAGGTGGCTCTTCGTGGAGAAAGGGATGAACTCATCACCAGCAGTGAACTCATCCACGACAATGTCGTCATCCCCATTGCCAACGTCGCCGTCAAACAAGAGCAACTCATCACCACCCATGCCTAGCTCTTCCTGCTTGGCTAGCGCACGTGCAATCTGCTCATCGGTCATGCGGGAGGCATGAGCCAAGATACGAGCATTTTCATCATCCTCCGATTCAATATCCTCGACCAAGTCATCAAGAGCTTCGTCGCTTCCAGACTCGTTGTCACTGTCCTCGCTCGTCTCCTGGATATCGAAGGCTTGGATCTCTTCGAATATTCGAATTTCCTCAACGGCAGAGTCTGACTGCAAGTTGGCCTTCAACACCCATCGGGCCTCGCCAACTTCCTGTCCTTCTGCAGTCACAAGGTACTGTGCGCCACTCTCACGGACTCGGTGTCGTAAAACCTGGCTGATCTCACCCATTTCCTCATCAGTGGTGCTCAAATCATCAAAGTCTTCCAAGTCCGCCGAATCCCAGTCAATGGCCTGGTCAGGTTTTGGAGACTTAGGTTGTTGGGCAGACAAGCGTTGTATCTGGACCTTCACGTTGGCTTCAGCAGTGCCGTCGAAGAACCTGAAGTGCTCATTTCTCTTGCCAGCCGGCTTTCCGCCTTCGTCCTCGTCGTCGTCCTCCTCACTGTCATCGTTCATCGCAAGGTTGGCGATGTAATCATTCATAATCGCTTCTTCCTCATCTCTCTTGTTTGTCGATCGTAGTCGTAGCTTTCCTCGCCGATCCATTTTCTTGCTTCGTAATGATATAGGCTTGAACTTGCGTGACGGAGACGTAACGTCGTTCTGTGGAGCAGCATCGGATTGTTCGGTGGTCTGGAAGTCAGCACTATCATCCAGAGGCTCCTGGGCGGGAGGTGACAGGTTTCTCGGTGGACCTTTGATTGTGCGAGCACGACTCTGACCAGCATTCTGTCGACCAGCAAACAATATTTCTTCTCCCGAAGAGTCCGATGATACGGAGACTCTTCTGGGTTGCGTGTCTTTTGGAGGTAGAGCAGCTGTAGGTGCAGGTGCAGGTGCAGGACTGGGGGTCTGAGCACTGGCAGCCTCCGTGTTGCCATCTTGCTCGTCCGTATGCTGTGGTTGTTCCTCAACGTGGTCGTCGACCCTGGCTTTTAACTGTTCCGGCCGAGGATCTTCGGAAGGTAGGTCGCCTCTTTCTTGCTCGGTATCATCTTGTTTCTCCTCATCATCAAGCTCATCCCGAACCAAACTGCCGGCACTGACAAAAGCCACGGTTTGATCTCTTAACCTGGTCGTACCCCAACCCGATGCGTGGCGCTCAGTGTTCCTGGCTTCTTGGCTCATACTGAACATGCCGTTGCGACCATGGGGAGAGCCTGAGTCCGAGAAGTCTTGCCAGTCTTGTAAGAGTGCTCGATGTCGAAGGCGCGGATCAAGGTCAGGGACTAGAAGAGGTCAATTTGCTGGTCCATCTGCCGTGTGTGCAATCTGCAATACCTTTGAGAGAAGCACTAGACTGTCTCTGAGACCACTTTGGGCTTTTCTGTGCTCCATTGCCTTTCTTTCCTCGGGCTCGAGCGCGTTCTCGCGCCCCCATGGTGGGGGTTAATGTGTCCAGTACCTGTTAGAACTCGCAATTGACGACTCTGACGTAGTATAATGAGGAAGGACAACTGATTGAACCAATATTGGCGAACAGATACCTTATACAGCAATTTGAGCTGTGTGGTTTGAAGATGTTGTTGCCACTGTTAAGACATTGAATTCACGTTATGAGATGAGTGTGTCGGGTTGAAACTCAGAAGCACTTTCTGCGCGTGAATCAATGACGATCCCGCACCAGTCATTTCGCCGCATCTGGCAGCCTCGAACGCATCATTGGCAACACCCCCCTGCAAGGCTGACCACCGGACCTGATGCCTGCGACTGCGGCAAACATAGCACTCAACCTCCATCTTTATTCCAGACGATATTGATCAACAGCACACCGACGGCATACGTTGTATAGGGTTACCAGCGAATCGCGGCAACACACCGTCCTTCCCGACCGATCCTCCATCTTGCCCCCCCCTCGCACTTCAACGCCCTGGAAGCCATCCGTGCTCTGTATACAACTCGTCACAATCCACAATCTCAAGACCTCCGCCATTCTTATCGCATCCGACAAGACTGGCCAAGTAAAGAGGATAAGCAGAACACCCATCGTGTAGACGAGTCCGACAGCCGAAATCCATACCGGCCTCTCACAGCCCTTGGGTTGCTGAATGCCCTCTCCTCCAGCATTCAAACCCTCCCTATCCAGGGCGTCATGAATGGGGTTGACTACAAGCGCTTCGTGCGCTATTTCTACGACCCTCCCCCGAAATATGATGACATGTCTGGGACGTCAATATGGCTCCTGGGGAAAGAATATAAGCCTACACCGCCTAAGCCGGTAACTACAACAGACCATGACGATGTGGTTGAAGTTGAATCGTCCACAGACTCCCACGATCCATCGGACACAACTGCATCTACTACAGCAGACACTCAATCCCAACCACCTCAAAACACCGGCAGTTTCGATGATGCTCAGCATGTTACAGGAGATAACTTGCCTTCGTTGTCGAATGACCCGTCCGATGGGGGCTGGCCACACCCATTCTTAGACGACTTCGAGTCGCGGATATGGATGACTTACCGCTCCAACTTCACTCCAATAGCACGTTCACAAGATCCCTCTTCGAGTGTCGGCCTGTCATTCTCTGTCCGGCTTCGTAATCTGACCGAGCGAGAAGGCTTCAGCAGTGATACTGGCTGGGGTTGTATGATCAGATCTGGACAATCTCTTCTTGCGAACGCCCTGGTCATGCTCCAGCTAGGGCGCGATTGGAGGCGGCCTCATCACATCACCACAGACACTCTTTCTGAAACCACCAAAAGCGAGGCTTCAATTCTCTCCCTGTTCTCCGACTCGCCTGACGCACCCTTCTCCATCCACCGATTTGTCCAACATGGTGCATCCGCCTGTGGAAAACATCCAGGCCAATGGTTTGGTCCTTCAGCGACCGCATCATGCATCAAGGAGCTCTCCGCAGAATGTGCTGCCGCAGGACTTCGTGTCTACGTTACGCCCTCCGCATCGGAAGTCTACGAAGATCGGTTTCGGTCGATCGCTGCAACGAACCCTACGGATCCTACACTCAAACCAACGCTGATACTGCTGGGAATCAGACTGGGCCTTGACAGGATTACGCCAGTCTATCATGAAGCCTTAAAGAGCGCACTCACGTACCCGCAATCAATTGGAATAGCAGGTGGCCGGCCCTCTTCTTCGCACTACTTCGTTGGCTGTCAAGGCGACCAGTTCTTCTACCTCGACCCACACGAGACGCGACCTGCTCTACCCCATCACGATAATGCTTCGGATTACACGGAGGAGGAGATCACTACTTGCCATACGCGCCGTCTGAGGGGTTTGCGCATCAGCGAGATGGACCCAAGCATGCTCATCGGATTTTTGATCAAGGACGAGGCAGATTGGAAGGACTGGAAGCGCAGACTTAAGGAGGTTAAGGGCAAGGCAATCGTCAGTGTCTTTGACAAGGAACCGCCCATTCCTGGAGAGACGAAGGAACGCAAGGAGGCTGTCGACGAAGTTGAGACATTTGACGATGAGGATGAAGACAATGATGCTGTTACAGTCACAGGCACGGAAGAGCAGGCCGAAAACAAGGGCACGAGTCAAGGTGAAGATGAACCGGTGCGGGTGGAACATAACAAGGATGTCCCGTTGGAGGTGGCTTGAGATTATAATGATTTCTTATGATGAATGGCGGTATGGCGGTATGGCGGTATGGCGTTTTGGGTGGATTGCATCGGGGTTTGATACCGCTGCTCTTATACCATGATAACATGAAACATCCGTACTGGTTCGCAGTGTCCACTCGTATCAGATCACAAACCAAGCCAGATTCAAGTCATAATCCAGACTATCCGTAGCTGCTGCACGCCCTGATGCTGTTGTCAAAACGTACCGGCTCTAGCATACACTGATACCGTTGTCGTGGTTGCCTGTGCTTGCTGTCCCAGCCACGCCCATGACAGTCTCATCGCGTGTTTACAGTACATGCCTTGTCTAGCGCGTCCGTGGGTCAGAGCGCGTACCAAACATTGCTGAACTCACCTTCGAATTCCAATACGGAAGACACTCTAGGATGTGTTCAATGCAAAAGGAAGATTCATTTCATGCTTTGAATTTTGTTTTCTGTACCTCAATCTCAGTTTGGATTCCCAAGCTGAAATCTTGATATTTCATGCTCTGGCTCTTGGTAGTAATTGTACAGTGATTTGGTTCACCATGTCCATGATGAAAAGCCAACAAAGCCCGTAAAGCATGATTTGATCTTGATGAGCAAGCAATTTCAAAGCCTGACACAGCTCATCATCATTGATCCCCGATTCTGATTCCCATGAAGCATCGTGAAGTGTTGCAAAAACCCGTTCAACACCGTTGTTCCATTGTGCCACAACCCCATTGCAGTAAAGAAACACGCAAAACCCAAGACCCAAGCATCCTCATGCAACTTATGAAACCATCTATTTGCTCTGGGAAGAGTACTTGGTGACGGCCTTTGTGCCCTCAGAGACGGCGTGCTTGGCCAGCTCACCAGGCAGGATGAGTCTGACGGAGGTTTGGATTTCTCGGGATGAGATGGTGGACTTCTTGTTGTAGGCAGCAAGCTTGGAAGCCTCAGTGGCGACACGCTCGAAGATGTCTGAAAAGCAAATTAGTATTTGGGGGAGAGAGATCGATTGGCGCATGCGACTTACCGTTGACGAATGAGTTCAAGATGGACATAGCACGGTTGGAGATACCGGTGTCTGGGTGAACCTGCTTGAGGACTGCGATGACGCGTCAGTAATGAAATTCGAAGTGAGATGCGCTTGAGTTGCAAACGCGTCAATGAGGTTCAAACTCACCCTTGTAGATGTATGAAGAGTAGGTTTCCTTTCGCGTCTTTCCACGCTTCTTCTTGTCACCTGATGGTGCCGCTGCGGTCTTCTTGCCAGCCTCCTTCTTCTCGGCGGCAGGCGCCTTGCCAGCTGGGGCCTTGCCTCCAGTGGTGGGCTTCTTCTCAGCAGCTTTGGGAGCCATTTCTGATTTTGGATTGGAAAAAAGGTGAGTGTGGTTTGAAGAGATGAATTGGATTGATGAAGATGTACGAGCGTGATGCAAGTAGACAGATGTGGGATGGATGGAGAAGGAAAAGAAGTGGAAGTCGCGAAGTGCGGATGATGGCGACTCTTATACCAGGCGCAAGTGCAGGAGGAGAAGGCGGGTTGATGCGAAGTGCGAAGGAGGGAAGACAGCGCGCACGGGTTGATCCTGGGTAACGAGATTGCGCGATTAATGTGTGTATTGTCTAGTCGTCGTTTTTGATCACTTTTGAACCAGTCAGAGTGCAGGATCAAAGATCTTGGCGGAAAGATATGGTCACAGTCTGTAATTTAGCGCAGTATTGTAAAACGCCTTGGAAAAGTCGTTTTTGATCATTCCCCTCCCTGCCTTCTCATTGGCCGCGACAGCTTCTTGTTGATCCAAACTCATGCTTCCGTCGTCACTCCCTCCCCTTTGATTCTCTCCCGGAGGTTGATCTGGAGGCGCGACTTTGCTTGCCCACTGCCCGCATCGCCGCCTGCCCTTATCCTTTATAACTGCTTTGCTTCCCACCCTCATCAACGCTTTCCCTTTTCTCCTTTTTTCATCCATCGTCAACCCAGCTTTCCATCGCATTCATCTCTCACGTCCATTGAGACTTCATCTCACACAACACTTCCACTTTTTCAAAAACCAAACTCACAAACCTCATTCAAAATGACTGGCGGCAAATCTGGCGGCAAGGCCTCTGGCTCCAAGAACGCTCAATCGTAAGTCTTCCATCATTTGCGACCCATCTCATGTGATCGCATTGGCTATGCGACGCGTCTTCCATCCAAATACTAACCTCTACTGCAGCCGATCCTCGAAGGCCGGTCTCGCTTTCCCTGTCGGTCGTGTCCACCGTCTCTTGAGAAAGGGCAACTACGCTCAGCGTGTCGGTGCCGGTGCTCCCGTCTACCTCGCTGCTGTCTTGGAATACCTGGCTGCTGAAATCCTCGAGTTGGCTGGCAACGCCGCTCGTGACAACAAGAAGACCCGTATCATCCCCCGTCATCTCCAGCTCGCCATCCGCAACGATGAGGAGTTGAACAAGCTGTTGGGTCACGTCACAATCGCCCAAGGTGGTGTCCTGCCCAACATTCACCAGAGTACGTTTCACATCATCTTTCATCACAAGACAGTCACTAACGTTGCACTTCAGACCTCCTGCCAAAGAAGACCGCCAAGGGCAAGGCCGCAGGTAGCCAAGAGATATAAACATGTCTTTTCTGGTTTCTGGCTTGGTTTACATGGGAGTTTCATGACAATGTGATCACACGGGGTTCTGGGGTTGGGCTGGCCGGGTCAATTGGCCTTTTCAGAATTTGCTTTCACGGTTATGGTTGTACATTATGCCCATGCATGCCTATCATCATCATGAACATGGATAGGAATGCGAAAGGGGCATGAGAAATGTGCTGGCAAGGCGAGTCAATGAGCTTTGCAACGAAAGCTGTGTTGATGAAGAGCAAATTCATGATCCACAGACAATGGCAAATCATCACCAAACATTTTGTTCGTTTCCTATTGTGCTTGCAAGACTCCTGAGTCTTTCTCCCAGTTTAGGTGAAGCATCGCGTAATCAGGTCAAAACATTGCGGAAGCGCGTGTCAGCGGCCGTAATGTAGTTCCACTAGTGCGAGCGTTGCGCGGCAAGATCAGTCCTTTCCAAACAGTACAAGAACCTGGACATTGAGGATTCGAATTGACGGATTGTTCAGGCAGCAAGTCCAGAAACGTCAAAGCTGACAGAAGGCAACGCTCTGGGAAGAGCTCTGCGCAAAGAACCAGATCACAGGGTGATCAAGTAAGGCCTTTCCATTGCCTCAGGGTCTGCATCAAAAGGCCTGATCCACTAATGACAATATGTACAATGCTAAACTTCGATATGCGCATGGATCCTCATAACCTCTTTACAAACTCTCTGGATGGTGGTGGCAGATCTGGCGCCGGGAGGTTTCTCTCGAATTTGGAACCTGAGAAGTAGAGTCAGACTTGTTAAGAGATGTGGCCCTCAATATCTTGTGAAAGCTGTACGAACCTCCTGGAGCCGTTGGTGGTCTATATGGATCAGGGTGCTTCCATTTTGCTAATAATTTCTCCGTCTCCGTGAATAGTACCTAGCATCAACATGTCAGATCTCATTCTGGTTATACAGGTCCGTATAGCGATCATCGTACTCTTTGGTGTCTTGGGTCGGTTACGCTTCTGTTGGCATCGAAGAGGGAACGGATGTAGACTGCTTGTCCACGCCAGAGACTTCGCTGCACGGCCCAGTCAAGAGCTAGCCTCAATGAGCGTCGGTAAAGAGACCTATATCAAAGTATCAGTCCTGGTTCTGAGCAGCAACTGCCTAGGGATAGCATTACCGGACGGTCTTGACGTGAGGAGAGATGGTCGACATGGCTGGAGGACAAAGGCGCACCGAGGCGCACTTGTAGACGAGAACCTCCTCAATGCAGAGACCGGGTACCCGCCAGTCAAACTGCACTCGTCTGCTCTCTACGTCGGAAGGTGTTGTGGTCTGTCGAGCAATAGCTGTTCTCTGCGTAATGGCAGCACGTCGATTGGAAGTGCTAAGGCAATAGGTTCATTTGCTTTGGGCTTGGCATCGGAAGCTCTCCAGGTTGGCGGAAGCCCTTTTCGCTTCCGGGCATGGAACGGCTGCGTTTCGCTGCGCGACTTTCAATTCTGTCGTATGCCCAGGCCAGTCACAGCTCCCCAGAAGCTTTCCAAGTTGGGGATCGAGGACTCTCATTTTCTCGACTTTCACGATCCATAAGCCCCAGCATTGAGAAGGCGTTTGTGAGGCCTTCAATCTCTTTTCTTGCTGTTAAAAGCTTGCGGGTTCCCGCGTCGTATGCTGGTACAATAAGCAAGCTCGCTCTTTGGAGCATCGATCGTCTTGTTTCCCTTCTGACGCAGCCGGTAACAATACTTGCGCAACATGGCTTCTCTTCGGCTTCGGCGAACGCCAGCTCTGAGCTCTGCCATTGCATCTCCTAGATACAGCTCTACCCTTCGAGTACGCTGCTACAGTGCCCTGAGGTCGAAACCCTCACCTCGGCAGTCATGCCTCATCAGCTCACATACTGCCGCCGGCTCCTCCTATGCTTCCCTTTCGCGATACCAGCAATTCAGCACTTCTCCCGTCCAGTATGCAGAGACCGTTGTCAAAGTGCCTCAGATGGCTGAGTCTATCTCGGAAGGCACGCTCAGCAGCTTCACCAAACAAGTGGGCGACTACGTTGAGCAGGACGAAGAGATCGCTTCAATCGAGACAGACAAGATCGACGTTTCAGTGAATGCGCCAGAAGCTGGCAAGATCACAGAGCTATTGGTCAGTGAAGGCGACACTGTCACGGTCGGACAGGAAATCGCAAAGATCGAGCCTGGTGAGGGCGGCGGCGGAGGTTCCAAAGAGGCCAGCCAAGAACCCAAAGAGCCAGCTTCTGAAGACCAGCCTACAAGTTCACAGCCAGAGGAACCCAAGGAGAAGAAGCCTAAGGAGGAACCTAAGGAGGAACCTAAGGAGGAACCAAAGAAGGAAGAGCCAGCACCGAAGAAGGAGGAGAAGCCGGCGCCACCTAAAGAAGAGAAGAAGCCTGCTTCTCCCAAAGAGGACAAGAAGGACAAGAAACCTGCCCAAGAAGAACCGAAAGGAATCGACTCGCCTTTCGGAAAGGGTACTAGGAACGAGAATAGAGTACGCGATCTTCCGCCTTTTCTCAAGCAAAAAGCTGACTGATCGATAGGTGAAAATGAACCGCATGCGTCTAAGGATTGCAGAACGTCTGAAGCAGTCTCAGAACACTGCAGCATCGCTGACAACCTTCAACGAAGTCGACATGTCCAATATCATGGAATTCCGCAAGCGATACAAGGACGAGATCCTGAAAAGTACCGGAGTCAAACTCGGCTTCATGAGTGCCTTCAGCAAAGCTGCTGTCCTTGCAATGAAGGATATTCCCACCGTCAACGCATCAATCGAAGGTCCCGGAGGCGGTGACACCATCGTCTACAGAGACTTTGTCGATATCAGTGTTGCAGTCGCAACGCCCAAGGGTCTTGTAACACCTGTTGTCCGTAATGCCGAGAGCATGAACATGATCGAAATCGAAAAGGCCATTGCAGAGCTAGGCAAGAAGGTATGTGACTCGTATGAGACTTGCTGTATCGCACACTGACCGAATAACAGGCTCGAGACGGGAAGTTGTCCATCGAAGATATGGCCGGCGGCACATTCACCATCAGCAACGGTGGTGTCTTCGGATCAATGATGGGAACCCCGATCATCAACCTACCTCAAACCGCAGTGCTCGGCCTGCACGCTACCAAGGAAAGACCTGTCGTGGTCGATGGCAAGATCGAAATCAGACCGGTAAGTTCGTCCCCGCATGAAACAAGTTCCAATGCTAAATCGCGAAGATGATGTACCTCGCCCTCACGTACGACCATCGTCTATTGGACGGTAGGGAAGCTGTCACATTCCTGGTGAAGATCAAGGTAAGCCCTTGAAAATTCCACTCCGGTACAGCACTGACAAGCGTTGCAGGAATACATAGAAGATCCGAGAAAGATGCTGCTTGCATAAACGCCTCTGGTTCTGATGCAGTAATCCGCAAAGCATACTTGTACAAAGATTTCAAAATAGCAGAAGCGTGTTTGTGTTCCTGAATGGCGATTTGGACAGTGAGTCGGCTGTGTTTCCACAGCGCGATCAAAGCATGGACAAGGTGCCTTCCGGACTGAGACTGTTGCCTTTCTTCTGTTTCTTGTTCAAGCTTGCTTTATCACATCTCGTATTCGACCTCCCAGTGAATGGCCATACCACCGTCTGTCAAGGTGGCCTTGGAGGTCGACTGCCTGCTAATGCTCATGACTTCCAGATCTAGCTGGCTGACTCCCTCGGGCGAAAATGATGGAAAGCAATGCTGGCAGGCATGTTTGGTTCGTTGTGTCCTATTGAGTCGCAATGATCTACCAGTGACAGCCGACGCGGGAATCTATGAGGATGCTTCTTCTCCGGTGGACCGGAAAGCTGGCACTGGCTTTCGGCTAGCAAGAAGACGAGTAACGTTGTTCACGACGCACTCCGGAGGCTCAAGGGGTCCCATCTCGTCGCCGGACCCAGCATTGGGTGCGGTCGTATCACACACCTTGGCGCGAACGAGATATTTGCTTCTCGCTCCCAGTTTGCGCCTTTCTTCGAATCATCTTCTATTGGATCCTCTCTTTGTCGTCTTGGTTTGTTGCGCCGAGACTTACACATAGCTCCGCAAGTTCACGTGTGCGCTTGGAAAGCAAAAGATATCGCAATTCTACAGCGTCCTCAAGGACTTAGCACTTCTCCTGTCCGCCTCGGTAGCGTCCTGTCGTGGTACCACTCCTCTACCTGTTGACAGATCGGCGGACTGACGTGACTTAGACTTACGACACCAAAGAACTGATGGAAAGCACAAACGGCACAGCCGGCACGACCAACACACGGGCAGAGCAAGAATGTTATCACCACACCACGCTCGTCGATCTTCCAGACGAGTTAGTCCTAAACGTTGCGAGCTTTCTGGACAAGGAGTCTCAGCTCTTGCTAAGCCTCTCTTGCAAACAACTTCATTCTCTTCTCAACACCTTCGTCGACTTGGCTATACACGACAGAGCAACGAAAGTGCGCTTCCTTCAACGCCTTCAACTCGACCATCCGGAATATCTGACATGCCGATCATGCGGCTTTCTATATCTGTGGCGCAGAATGCAGACCTCCCAGTACGATTGTCCGCGTGCCAGCCAACACCAACATGCCGACACACTGTTGTCTTACAGACGCTTGGTCCGGGCAGGTGACACTGATTACACCTTTCTGTCACGCAACATTGTCGACCTGATTCTCCAGGCGTACGAGCATGGACCTACCAACGGCTTACCTTTGTCTTTCTTCAACTCTAGCGGTAAGGATCGCCACGGCATTTCGCGCACCAACGAGGCTCGATTGATAGACGGCCAGCTTATACTTGTCAGTCGATTGGAGCTGGAGGGGCGAGAAGGAATGGCAGCTATGGCACGTTTCTTCGATATGGAGCTATGCCTGCACTATCGTTTCAATCCTGGCAAAGACAACATGTTCCGGGCTGTTGCGAAGGCTGTTACAGATGTCGAAGGCTCGAAGAAAAGGAAGCCACAAATACTATTGAGACCGTTCAAATGTTATTACTGCGAAACTGACCATAGGTTACAAGTGGACAAGGACGCTGAGAAACAGATCACGATTGTTCTGAATGTTTGGAGAAACTACGGCCGACGACACTCGAACATGCCATCGAATGAGCAGCACTTCCACAGATATCCCGTGTTCAAGCTCGATGCCAAATCAGTGTCGAAGAGGGATGTGCGAGCGGTCTTTGAGTCTGCTTCGCAATGATTCCATTTCTCTGCTTCAATGAGCTTCGGGCAGCGGTCAGGTCCAACGACGGTTAGATAGGAGTGCTGTGGTATGGTTGTACTCCCGGGTCAACGATGCAAATTACTGCAATCATATGTCTGTTCTGTGTGCTTTGCATCATCAGTACCTGTGCACTTGGGCGGAATGTGCGCCGCAATCACAATGCAAGGGGATTGAGATATTCATCGCGTTCAAAAGGGCGCCGACCTGCGGCACAACAGGCTAGGAACATGGAAATAACGTCAGGCCTACGGTTACAATGCGATTTCCCTTCCGTGTAGCCTTCTTCTGTCTTTGCTCGCTCTTACTGTGCCTCTACAGCCTCAACACATTACACTTTTCTCATGAGCTTGCGCGAGATCCCAAGCACACAAACAGCAAGGAGTATGCATATGTCTTCTACGCGACCAACAATGTCTACGCGTGTTCCGCCATGATCAACGCCCACCGGCTCCGCAATCTCTTCCACACCCGCCATCCCATATACCTGCTGGTGTCCAAGGACGTCTCCGTGACATACAAAACAGCGTTTCGCGAACGGTACGACGTGACGGTCATCGAGCACGAACCGCCGCCAATCTCTCCGAGCCCAACTGGCTCCAATTACTATCACGCCGTGATGCTCAAGTTGATCAGTTTCAAGCTGCACCGCTGGGCACCGCACGTAAAACGCATCATTGTCATGGACGCGGACCAATTACTCCTGCGTTCTCTCGATGACTTGTTCACCAGGGTGCCAGAGGACATCGGAATCTCAGCGGCGCGTGCGTACTGGGCTCGCGAAGACTCGATAGCGTCGACAGCGATGATGATGATTTCGCCCTCCGAGTCGTTGTGGAACAGAGTGGATGCCGCGCTAGCCAGTCTCAGCGCCGACACATATGATATGGACTTGATCAATACTGAGTTCAAGGGCGAGATATTACTTCTGCCGCCACAGTTCCTCGCATTGAACAGTCACTGGGAAACAGGCATGGTGCCGAGATGGTCTGACTACAAGCAGGAATCTGCCGTGTATGACGCTGGCGTCATCGACCCTTTGACCTCCATCTTCCATGACGACGTGTACAGCTTGCACTTCACGGCGTTGGGAAAGCCTTGGTCTTTTACCGTCCGGAGCGTGCACAAACTCAGACCGAAAGCTCATCCGCTGTTTGCGGAGCAGTTCCTCTTGTGGCGAACGGCAGCTAAACATGTTTGTCCAGCTCTTAGGGCGGAAGAGAAAGGTGCACTTGACGTCGTGGGGAAGAAGTACTTCTATGGTGCTCCGGATTTGGATCAGGACATGGTGGTTGATCAGGGGAGTAAGGTCTCGGACTATTTCTTGGATGTAATATGAAGCTTTTGCGAGATTCCGAGATCTGCCCACAACGCCGGAAGGCTTGCAGAGACACAAGACTTGCGGCAGAGTAATGGCCTTTTCGCTCTTCTCGCCGGCAGAAATAGAACTCATGCTGTGCAGCTCAAGGAGAATTCACAACCTGCTGTTCTATAATTCCAACTCTTTGTCAGACAGCTTGCGTCCGTTGGACTGACTGCTCGACCTGTGCTGTGCCATATCTTAACGAATCCAAAGCTCTGTTGTCTCAAATGTTTCCGAAAAGAGCTTCACCTTCCATGACACCATGCACGTATGCATCACCGACAAGTAGCCTCGGTTGAATGCCAGTGTCAGGCATGATTGTGCCTGTCCGTCTTAACAGAAAGGGAACTGGGCACCCATGGATGATCCACACCTCATCGCCCTCGTTTGCACACTCTGGCACAAGACCTATCCAGCCGCCTTCAAGGACGGCAAACTTCCGCCCGTTGCACACGGACGTCGTTTGCTTGGACACAACGGCGAGGACCGGGTTGGCAGAATCTAAGTAGCGTATCGGCGCACCCTCTGCCACTTGATCGAGGTGCGCCTGCAATTTTCGAAGAGCATCGTGCGGATTCTCGATCAACGCTTTTCCTTCCCTCGCCTTGTTACCGGCATACTGACCATTTCCTAATGTTGTCCAGGCAAAGGCTTCTGGTAGGTCGGAATACCGGCCAGTTGCTGCTATCACACCTTCACTTTTGAATACCAGATTCTGGGCCTCACGAATCCAATCTAGTTTTGTGCGAGACATAATTTGGACACCTTGTTGCCATGTTTTAGCACCACTTACATTTAGAACACCAGTCATAGCCTTGATGCCGTCTAGGATTGTTGCATTCACGATCATGGTGTCTGCGTTGACCCCGTCACCAGTCGGAGCTAAAACCCGCCGGAAAGTCGTCCGTCCGTTAGCATGATATGGCTTGGCTGGTACAATACGCAAATCAGCGAATAAAGTATTGGACTGCGTCGTACTTGTTTTGTGCCATCCAGTCTACGACCCAGGAAGGTGCTGCATCTGAATCAACTCCTGACAGTACCAGTCTCCGGTGCAAACCCGCAAGGTCCAGGAAATGGTGGCCGAGGCCGAGTTCCACCAAGTGGATGGTGAAACGCTGATAGAAAGTTCCGACGCTTAGGCTGTAGTCGGGTAAGAACGGCGAAATACCTGCGGCTGGCTTTTCGTCAATCAGAGTCAACGGCCCGATGATCTTGTCTCTCGGGTCGGAGACATCGAAGTCTTTTGCATGCATCACCGCAAGGAGCGGGGCGTAATGCGTGCGAGCACATGCATTCCACTGCGATAGTCTTCTGATCTTGTCATAGTTTAGAAAGCCGACAGTTGCTGCGAAGCTTGGGAAAGATTCTGTAGGAATCGTCAGTTGAAGGCGTTTGATCACTTGCACCACCGTCCAACATTGCTTCCATGGGACCATGAAAATTCCTAGGCACAGCCTGGCTCTGCGGGCCATGATAATCTCTTGGACAGTCCATGTCCGAGTCCACCATGGTGATTCGAATAGTCGCAAGAGATCGATCCAAGGAGGATCGCCCATAGCAGGCAGACCAAAGCGCTCTAATATCCTCTCCGTTGTGATTTCGTCCCTGCCTTGGGTGCTTTGCAGCTCTCTCATGAGGCCCGCCTCCTGCTCGGCAACGTCGAGCAATTGGCACAAATTGTATCCCTCAGACCATCCGGTCACTGGAGCGTCTCCAAGATCGACCCGAACGGTCTGAGCAGACTCATAAATTTGCCGCATAAGTGAAAGTTGCTGACTCCGTTCGGACGTATCCTTCTGGTTAACGCAGATTGCATCCGCCCAGAGGTACTCTTGCTTCTCGCTATCTTCAGCTTGCCGGTAACGTTGCAGTGCTGCATGTAGAGATTTGCCAATGTTCATGCGCCGGCCATTGCAGAGAAGGCTGTGATCGAATAGTGGCTGACCCCAGCAGTATGACAGTGCGTCGTACGCTGGGATATTCGGGATGTTGCAAACTATCAATTCACATTCCAGGACGTCGGCCCGGTAGATAGCCCGGTTCACACGCAGGAGACGAATTGTCCCCGCTTCGGAATTGATTGAATCATACTCGTAAGGTGGAAACGGGGGGTCTTGTGATTCAAGCCAGGTTTCATCTCGCGGTCCTCGGTTGCCCTTCGTTGGAACACCCTTGATCTGGTCCCCGAAATCGACCTCTGCTCCAAACACCAGTTCCAGGTCGTTCGACAGGCTTTCACAGATGCCTTCGCAATGCTCGTGTATTGTGCAAGCATTGGAGAATAGTTTTTCTTCGGTCAGTGATGATATTATGCTAAAGGCGTTGCGTAGGACATCGTCCGTCGGAGCATGTCTTGCCATGGTGCGATCATTGCCTGGCACAGTGCAGCCTTTTTCAGGGGCAGAGGCTCCAGGCCATTGCCATATCTCGGTACAGCTTCAGGTGCCCTTATTGACCACGAGGTGTCGCTGCGGTCTTATGCAAAGTCGTGATCTCACGGTTTTCTGTCTACAGCTGGCTGTGGCTGAGCCTGTCTGCCAAGTCCCGCCAACGCAAGAGAGACGCACGGCAAGGCAGACGGACTGACCCTGATCCATCACCGTGTAGGACCGCGGGCTGGACATGATAGTGAAGCATGCAGCAGTATTGTCAAGTTCAGAGTGACCTCAGGTGTCGATCGTGGGAAGACTTTTGGGCTGAAGTCTCTAACTGGGCAAGTCCGTTATCGATGCTGACATCGAGGCTGGTCCACAGCCAACATTGTCTATGTTCATCCCTTCGGGTAAGTGCATTATTCCCCATCCGATCAGTGGTGATTTCCCATGCTGGATACTCAAGAGGGACTTGTCACCGTGCAAGGTTGTCTGAGCGTGGTCTTGACAACCCGTGTTGTCATTCTTGCCCTTTAGGGTGGACATCTAAAGTCGTGGGAGGTGTATATTTATTCTCCAAAACTGTTCAATCCACACTCCAAGAGAGGGTCAAGGCACACACCTTATCATACAAGTCAACAAACTCCTAGTAGCAGGTCCTGCAGGAGAACATGACCTTTAGTTCCCCGGCCCTCCCACTGCCAGATGCAAGAATGGCATAGCAGTCAGAGAAAAGGAAAAGCAGACCAGACCTCGAGCATCTGGACATTGACCTGAGCATCAAGCATCTCGCAGAACCAGAACGAGACAGTGCTGTATTGCATCTACTCGTATCGTAATCTGAACAAGTGATCAAACCCTGATGTCACAGCACACTGCACTCTAGCTCCATTCAACGAAGCTTCTCAGCTGTGATCTTTACTGGAATCGTGTGATCCACAAGCTCCTTGAGCCGTTGATTCATACAGAAAAACCATCACGACTCCTGCCCACATATATCCTGTCTGTCTTTCGTTCTTTATAATCCAACAAATGCAGATATCATACAATCCATGAAATCCATGAATCAGTCGGCCCGTGATGCCATGCCCATCTAAGCCCCCGATGCCAGCGTATGCCGCTCCCTCCTATATTGTACACCGCCCTCATTCCTCCCGATACACAGCCCACCCATGACCCTCACCAAACCATGCCCTTGCCAATGCCGCTCCACTCTCGGTAGGCTGACTGAAAGCCACCTGCAGAGGTTCAATTTCCATACCATAAATGAATTGATGCATGACGCATTCCAAAAGGTTGTTGGCAATGCCTTTGTGCCGGAACGCCCGGCTCGTCCAGATCCGGCTAACACCAACCACCGCCGGGTACGTCTCCTCTGAGATGCTGATGCTCGACGACGGGCCCGAAGATGTTGGGCTGGCCACTGGCGTTGGGATCTGAGGCCTAACGTGCATTTGAGTCGAGTCTTCGTCATGCACTTCTGTGGCTGCCGGTGTTGCAGGAGCAATGGGCTTGAAATGATCGTTCAAAGCCAAAGTCTCGCTGGTAGCCGTCTCAATCGGAAGGACCCGGTGAGCTTTGGTGATTCGCTCTGCCAAACAGACGCCCACGCATTTTTCGTCGATGATATGCAGGAAAACCTTGTATCGGTCACATTTTCGGCCCTCGTCTTTCTCGCCCTCCAAGGCCCGTTGGCTCCACAATTCCTCCTCTTTGATCTCGACACTACCGAGCTCTTTACTGACGATTGATAGAAGTTTCTGAACGGTCCTTCGTGCGGGCAGAGAAAGCTTTCTGTCCACCACGACCACACTACCGGGGATTTGTGGCACTTGATAGCACCAGCGCATTGCCGATTTTAGGAACGGTTTCCCGAGTTCAATACCAGAACTGTCACGATGATGAAACATATCGTGCAGCTGTGCATCCTCGGATAATGTGGGCATGTAGGACATTTGACACTGTGCGCAAGTTGTGGGGGCCAGAGGTTGGCCTAGATCGAGGACTGTCTGCACCAGATTTTGTTTAGGTGCAGATGGTCGCGTGGCACCTGTGGCCAGCTGCACTCCTGCATCTCGACCGGCAGACGCGTCTCGGACCAAAGGTTGTGTGCCCTGCGCGCGTGTGCTGTTGTTGAAGATCTCGGACAGAGGCTCCGAGTCGTGACGCGTGTTGTTTTCGGCACCCAACAAGCCAGCAACTTGGGCATCGCGCTTCCTTTTCGCGTTTTTGAGGTCCTTCTTTTCCTTCTTGGACTTGTCCATGAACGAGAATGTAGGTTTCCGCGCCTTCACGTTGGGTGGCGTGAGCTGTAGCGTTGGCGGAGGTGATGAAGGGGGCGTGATGGTGCTGCCTACGTCGTCTTCTCGGGACTCTGCCGAGAAGACTGTGCTGTTCTTCCGCGAGGGCGATGAGGATAGTGCAGCAACACTGGTTTCGCGAATGGCGCGTTCGAGGCTGTCTTCAAGATCGATTGACTTGGTCGTCATATTCTCGTTGTAACCACCCGAGGTGAACGAATGCGCGTTCCATGCATCTTCGAGACGCTGGCGCTTTGGCGGACGATAGTCTTCACCATCCCAAGCGCGTCGGACATTGCGGCTGTAAGTACGCATGAAGAGGCCCCTGACACGAAAAGTATTGTTAGCGAGGTTGGCTCTCGAGGCAAGGGTCATTGACATAGGTCGGGGGAAGCGTGCGGAAACATACCCTTTGTGACTGTTTGTAACAGTGTAAGGATACACGACAGATGGCATCGTCGCGTCGTGAAGTCGACGTCAATTGATGGTGAATGTGGAGGAATGTAAGTGAATAATAAAGTAAGGGTGCAGCAGAAATGTTTGGAACCGAGTGGGAACGCGTCTGCTGCAGTGGTGCAGTTTGTAGGTGGGAATGGAGGTGTTAGTTTTAGCGGGCGACGGCCACGACACGATGCGAGCCGGGGGGGGTTTGTGAAAGGAGGAAAGCTTGGGCCGCTTTCTTTCTCGGCAACGGCCAACAATGAATGATGAGGCTTCGCTTTGAGGTTGGGGCGCCCTTGGCACCTCCAGAGTCCAGGAAAGCGAACCGTTTAAGGGGGGCTAGGTGCTTCCGGCTTCGGGCCTTCGGGTGATTCTTTTGGCTTTGGGGCGGCTTCGCGGCTGTTGGCTTCTCTTCTGCCCTACAGCCTCCCGAGAGAAGAAGCGTGGTGCCCGGCTTTTTTAGGGTTGGCTTTCGTCTGTCACCTGTGCTGCAGGCTGACCAGTGACCAGGGGTTGGAATGGAGAAGAAAGAGGCGTTGAAAGTGTGTTGAGAGTAGGACCGTTCGGTTTTCCTGGGGTTGATGGACAGGGTTAGAGACAGTCGTCAACCTTCGAGTCCACTGTTTCCCTCATAAAGAGTGCCGAGATTCTTGATTCCGTTTGTGACGATTTGACTCTGGGTTGAACACAAAAGAAGACCTCGGCGGGTTTATGAATTTTGCTCGAAATGGCTGGCTCGATCGATCGGATGGTGACCGGTTTTTGAAATCAAATGATGTGAGAACTCGCCCCAAAGGAAAGGCTATCGCGATCACTATTTGAACTCTGAAGGTAGAGAATGGATGGCTATCGATCCTTTGATTCGGAGATGGAGTGACAAAGTTTGGGAAGTGGCACGATGATTCATCCGCCTTCTGCTCGTGATGCTCTTCAAGGGTGTTTACTGTTGAGTCGAAGTGCTTATACAAAGCTGTTCTCGGCCTATTTCTCTTTGCTTCTGGCTGGTATTCAAGCTCCACAAAATCCTGTTGCCCTCTCAGACGTCTCATGCCTCGTGTTGGCCTTGCGCGCACTGCCTCTTTGTATGGCCACGTCCAAGGGAGGTTAGGCTCTGAGTCCTGCCGCCTAAATTCGTCTCAGGTCCAATCCGAGCTCGTCACCCTAGGTCTAGCGAAGGGCCTGTTATCGCAGCCTGCGCGAATCACGAGACGTCAAATTCATCATGCTCCCAGCGCCCCCCTGCTCCGAGGAAAGCATACTCTCGCCACCAGTGCTCCTGTTTGCCCAGCACTCTTCTAGCAGAATCCCTGGGGCCGGATCGAGATCATGATCGCCAATGGAAACCCTGGCTAATCCGTCCCTGGAGGATCCGACTAACCTTGCCGAAAAGCATCCTTTCCGCCAATTGCTTGGTCTGTTGACGAATCAACCACACGCAGTGCTGTGAAATGCCCGCGGTTGTGCATATGCCTGAGTACGGGTTGAGAAAGGGGAGGATGGAAGGGCAGAACTCCGGCGATCAGGGAATGCATTGAGACAGGCATCCTCGGAAGGATTCAGCTTACTACTCGTACGAACTACAGTCCTGCTCGTATACCTGAGACTCCCCCATATGCTCTTTTCTTATTTGCTGGGGAAGCAGAAAGAGACCTTTCAGCAGCTCTGCCCTCTCGATGCCGGTGCCGCATCTCTTGCTTGCCAGGCAGATCTCGAGTGATGAGCTCGACTAGCAAAGCTGATGGATTGGCAACTTGAGGCGTCTGTGACAACAAATCATACAATGTGCTACATCATATGTCCCCAGTGATTGTGTTGCTCAATGGGAAAATGCGACCAATTGCGCCCATGCTACCCGACGATTCCTGTGACACGTCAGTGACTCGATAGCCAACCAACAGACTCCGACGATGAGCCGCTGTTTGATTGACTGGAGCCGGTGATGTCAAGCAGGGCACGAGAGCCTGACGACATTCTCTGCGAAACAAGTTGGAATCTGTATCCAATGTTGACAGGACACCGGATGCGGCATCATCACTTGTGGAGCTTGATACTACTATATTGCTGTCTCGTGGTGAAGGCTGGCCAGGACGAATCATGAGCGTGGTGGTCACACACCAGTGTTATTAACCCGCAACATGAACACGTCCTGATTGTTTGCCTCGATCAGAGGCTTCTTCAATATGCGTGCTGGCGAGCTGGAAACCGAAGATCGAAAGTAGAATAACTAGACGGAAAACACGGCATCACTTGCGTAATGGCGAGAACTCCAACCCGCAACGGAGACGGGTCGCCGTCCAGCGCCCTGACTTCCAGCCACAACAATGTCAGGTAGACAGAGCTTGAACGAGGAAATGTGAAGCGCGTGATGTGGTTTGGACAAGGTCATCAACCACACTTCGCGAAGATCTTTATATTTTCTAGGCCACACGACCAGCTTCAAACACATGCTATGCCACATTCATTTGCAGATGTGCTGCCGAATTCAACCGGCATCATTCGAGAATAAGCTCTGGAGCTGTTCTGGTCCGATAGCCGCATTTCCGAGGTGGCCGTCAGAGTGACAGTGCAGTTCCTCACTCATCAGTATGTGAACACAAATCTCGGATTCTCATCGCCCAATTCAGCAATCTCCTCCTCGGTTTTACCGGCCAGGATTGAGTCCTCTTTGCCAGCCTGCCGCCTCTTGTTTCGGTTGAAAAAGTACAACGACATTATTGTATAGATGATCGCTGCAACAGCCGCCATGGACAGCGAGACAGCATGGCCACGGATGAATCGAGGAGCTTCATTGCTCTTGTAAAGGTAAGCACTCATTATGCCAGCAGCATTACCGACTGTAAGTTGTATTCCTGCCGTTCATAGAGTGAATCAAAGCTGGTCCTATTGAAAGGGGAGTACTAACCTGAGCCGGTGATCCTCTTCCCATACCGAGGGTTGTTGGTAGGGAGCCAGGCGAGTGGAATGCCCACAACGACATAGAGTCCTGCGAATCGTCCGTAAGCTCTAGCAGTAAAAACAGGGACAAAGCTGAAGGATTGCGCCTCAAAGGCTCAGTGTCTCAAGAAGAAGAATCCCTTACCCATGGCGACAAGAAAACATCCGAAGTAGCGCACGCCGGAACTCACGTCGCTCATAAGAATGATATAGCCAACAATGGTCACCAGGCAAAGAGGCACCACGGCCAAACCACGTCGCTGATATCGGTCCGAGAAGTAAGCGACGGTGAGGTAGGTGATGGCACCCAATGCATAACATGGCACAGTAAGCGCCTGAACCTCGGCGGTCGACCAGTTGCCCAATCCTTTGATGATTGTAGGGAGGAAGGTGCTGTACCCATATAGCACGGTGTCTGCTCCCCATTGCCCACAGCCGAACGCCCAGACCTTCCAATCCTTGAGGGCTTTGTAGACGTCTTCCTTGTGCTGCAGATCGGCAGAGGCTGTATGGCCGATGTGGCGCCTTTTTTGGACGACCATCAACGCCCGTTCTTCTGGAGAGAGGTAGTACGCTGTCTCTGGCTCATCAGCAAGCCAGAAGTAGACGGCAATACCCAGGACGAAAGTCGGGAGTCCCTCAATGATCAGAATCCATCTCCAGCCAGAATAACCGCATGTGCCGTCCATGAACCCTATGCCGTACGCCAGGAGTCCTCCGACAGAACCGGCAATGGCCGCGGAAACAAAGAGGTAGCCGACTCTCAACGCCAGCTGTTGCTTGGTATAAAAGAGGGTCAAGTATATGGTCATGCCTGGCATGGTACATTGTCAGCTTCTCCCTTCTTGCAACTATCAGATTTATATGCATACCGGGAAAGAGGCCGGCTTCTAGTGCCCCCAGAATGAGGCGACAGGCGATCAGACCTCCATAACTCTGGACCAGTCCAGTCAGAGTTGCGACGATGGCCCAGCATATCGTGATCAAACTTATCCAACGAGAAGGTCGCAGCTTTTTGAGGACGAGGTTGCTGGGTGTTTCGCAGAGGATGTATGTCACGAATAGTAGGCTGACGGCGGTCGAATACTGCGTGTCTCTTATGCCCAAATCTGCCTCCATGCCATATAGTTTGGCGTTGCCGATATTGACACGGTCAAGGAAGGAGAACAGGTACAATAGCATGGTTGGTGGAATGATGTATAAATCGAGCTTGCGGAGTAGACGGGCTTCAGCGGCATGATCTATCACAGGTAGCTGCTCCTCGTAGCCGTGGCCTGTCGGTGTGTTGAAAGCGGAAGGATTGTCTGCATGGCTTGCAATAGTCTTCTCATCCATGGAAAAGTCCCCTCGCATTGCAGGACTGGAGTCATTGCCGGTAGTCATTGTGATCTGACACTGTTCGCCTCCAAACCCAAAGTCGGCGTCGACGTCAATCTCAATACCTGATCAAGAATGACCGTGTAATCAAAGTAACCTACTGGATTGATGGACTATCGAGCTGTATGGGACGAAGAGAAGGGACAGGCTTAGAACACGAGGAGGGAACCACATTTACCTTTTGTTCAGCCAGGCGAATCGCCGGTATACAACCGTTGCCATAGCCTATCGTAGGGTCAATTGCGCACGGAGTTGAAAGGGTGTTGTAGCGTAACCCCAGTCAAGGTATGACGCTGCACCCCCAAGACGTGGCTGTTAAAAGTCAAAGAGTGTTTAGCTCTTTGCACGGAAGATCGACATAAGTGGCACCTTGCAGTGGCATTTCGCGGGGAAAGATTCTGCTATCTTTGCGGAGAGTGCTCACTGGTGCTCTGGTCTGGACATACCGTGTATGGCGATGATGGTGTAGCAGAGCCTACTTCCATCAAGGGACCACGACCTTTGTAAGTATTTCCGGTATCTGAGTAGCAAGTGGATGGCATTGGCGTACATCCGTAGCGAGGAGGAAAGAACTCACTTGCTGGAGAAAGTACCCTTCACACTCATTGCTCCGGTACGAGGTGCTTCGGCCTCAAAGCAAAGCCACCAGCAAGGCTCGCGCCACGATTCGAAGAGCATGTGGAGCCCAACTTGGCTTGAGACGGCGACACGACTGGAAGTGATACTGTATACCTAGGTATGTCTCTCCAAACCTGTGTGCAGGCCAAGTAAATCTGAGTTGATGCGTGACATAGCCTGAGTGGGGTGCGCCTCCCGGGGGGCGCCTGCAGCCCCGGTGGGTTGTCACTATTTTGGGTTTATTTATCAAGCAGGCCCGGCTTCCAAGATTTCAGCTTGCGTACTATCAACACAGCAACAGGTGATGAACAGGCACCATTTATCATGTTGAAGAGGGACATCGACTGCCTGATATTCCACGATTGTAATGATACCCAACTTAGAGACTGCATCACACCTTTTGCGCACTCTGCCCGTCGTCAACACGCGACCAAATACCTTCCGCAGCCATCTCCACTGATTCTTGACAATCCCACATGAGTACGCCTGTCCGTGCGCAGTCGATATCATCGCTCTATACTCTCCTTTCGAACCCTCCTCAGTATCCACGAAATCCTACCCACCAAGAGCATGATCCCCTCGTGCTTTACATCGTACGAGTCCCAGGCAGCAAAGGTGAGATATTTCGTGCAAGAGAAGGAGTTGTGCTAAGTCTGGTAGATGTCTTTCTCACACCCCTTAAACCGCCCACCAAGGCCTCGATAAGCATTGAAGCCGTGCAATCAAGTCTATACTTCCTTCATGTCGAAAGACCCGAGGATGACGACCTCAGAAAATCGTTAGAGACTACGACACATACCGATGAGCGCAGGGAGAACATCTCACCGATCCAGAGGAAACCTCTTCCCCCTACGACTTATGCAAACTACCCTGCCTCTCAACGGCCTCCTACTCCGCCCAAGAGCTATCCACATCACCAGCCGCCGTTGCATGGGTCGCAGGATGCCACGCAAGCAGAGCGACATGCGGCCCGTGGTGCTCACCTGAGGTTGTCGACTTCAGACCCAATGGAATCTTCTACAACGCAGCGTAAGCCTGTCGGCGCTCGACCAATGCCCCTCAGGCCTACGATAGACACAAGCAATCACGGCCAACTGAAAAGCAACCACACAGACAGTCTCAGCAACGGAGAGGGACATTTCACGGTACGAAGAAAGCCTGTGCAGTCAGCATCGCCTACCGAGGAAGCCAACGTCTCTCCAACTCCGACAGAACCCGATAGACCTCTACGGAACCTCATTTCACCAGCACGCAGCCCGGAAATACTAGGTGCCGGCGATGTGCGAATCACCCTGATACGGAGAGATCCAGCATCTGGCAGCCAATGGAACGTGGGCAGTCTCATCAAGCGGGACACTGCACTAAGAGACAACGGGTTGAGTAAAGTTGACATCGAGCTCAGCTCCCCTGGCTACACCAAGTTTGGCCGAGTAGGACGGACGGGAGAGCGCTGTTTTAACAGAACAGTGGAATATAGGGTCGTTCCCAACAGTGAGAAGTCCATCAAGACAAGGCAGAGGAGCAATTCCAGCGAATTATTCTCAGACCTAGCAAGCTTGAATAACAGAAAGCCACGTCAAGCTTATTCGTTCATGTCGCCGTGGCAGGGTATGTGCTTTTTCAGCAACGCAGTGGACGGAAGGAGCCTTCGATGTCGCCATACTTTGTCGTCTACAAATTCACCCAATGTTGGCGTGATGGCGGACGTTGCCGAACTACGCTTCAATCTAGCATGGTCCATTCTTCGTCCCAAGGATGCAAACAGGCAAGCAACAAACGAGATGCCGCCAACTTCACCAACATCTCCAACTGCGATTTCAGGTTCGTCGTCGAACAAAGATCAGTGGAGGCGAAGTTTTCAAGCTTTTACCCACAAGGCTCGCGCACAGCTGTCTCGTAGCGAAAGCGACAATGGTATGCTAGAATTCCAGCAAAGCCTGAGAGACTTTGCTCAACCAGAGTCCCCCAAAGAAAGGCGGATGAACCTTGATCTGGGCCGGGAGAGAGCTGGTGGAGGATTCAAGGGCCATAGTGCCAAACTGGGAAAGTTGATCATAGACGACGAGGGCTTGAAGATGTGCGACCTGGTTGTGGCAGCGTGTATGGGAGTCTGGTGGCAGCATTATGCTGGCGATTGATGCTTCGTTGAGTGTATCTATGGTGCATCGATCTTCAAACGATTGTGTGATCACGTTCTCCATCGTGTGGTGGGCTTCCAATCCCGTCAACCTCACTTAATAAGATAAATTGGGAGCCACGTTGCAGCCTCGTGGGGGCGTTCTAAGGTATTTTTGAGCCCCCTAGCCTAGAAGTCCGTCCCGTGGGGATTGCTTCCACACCTAAATCCAGCCTGCGCTTGGCGGACTCCGTGCCAATGTTTTCGATGTGGCAGATGTTCTCCACCTGCATCTGCGTACTGAAGATCACCGCGGTTGCTTAGAAGGGGTATCACTCAGCAATACAAAGTTTCTCTGCTGTATCCTCTTGCGGAACGAGTACCTTGAGCTGCACAGGAAGTCTCGCACTTGGTGTGTGATAGATTCTGGGCCTGTCCAACGTCACCGCGAAGTGTCTACCGATCCTGTTTTTATCCAATACAAACTTCCCGTACCGGCACGACTTCTTGGAACGCTATTCTTCCGACCTCGTGACAAAAAATCCTCGGAGCAAGAGACGCAATATACAAGTGTGATGTTGAGTGGCAGTTGAAGACCGCCGGTAGCCGGTACGACAACAATAACCGTGTGTCTACCGGCTTCCACAGCTCACCGTCCTTTCTTCCCGACATTATGGCCACGATGGCTGAAGTGAGCCAGAAGCCGTCGAGTGAAGACTCTGGGGGAGCATCTATGCCGGCTACAATGGCGCACTTCGAGACGACGGTGCCCGATAGCAAGTTAAATGGCAGCCCCGGTCCGGTTGTGCGAAGAAACGACAAGATAAATGGGGATGTGGGTAACCGGATGATATCCTCAAATGGTACCAAAGGAGACGGATCACCCGACAAAGTGACCCATTTCTCTACCACATCGATCGATTCGGGTCCGTCGAAGAGGTCCTTCGGTTCCGCCCTGAAACTGTCGTCGACCGCGACGGACGTGCAGTCACCGAGTCGGAAAGAGCTGGGAGAGTCAGACAGTGGACTAGACGGCAATGCAACGACACCTGTAGCTGGGAGAAAGAGCGTTCAATTCTCAAGAGATACACTGGACCTTGACCAGTACGCCAGCGGCCAGAGCACACCACCCTTGCGTAGAGGCGAAAGTTCAGAACAGGACAAACCTCACTCGTTGTATGCCAGATTGAGGGCCCTTGCTATCCCTCAGACCATCAACCACAACCGTAGTGCCAGTGCCTTGTCTCTGAGTGCACAATCTGCAGAAGGCAAAGACTTCGATGGACACTTGTCTGGACAGGCATCTCGCAATGAGCCTGGATTGGCCGCCACCATGGAAGAAGACAGCGGTGCTGAAGGCGATGCCGATGTCGACGCCGAAGAAAGTGCTGCCGAGACCAGCAGGAAGCCCGGTCCCTATCGACGCCGAAAGAAGATGCGTCGATTTGACGACGTCGAAACCGCACCTTCATCGCCGCATAGTCTTATGCGGGCTGGCTTTGCAAGTGCTCCTCTTGATTCTGACCCCAATCGACCTCGTGCGCTTGTTAGGAGGGCCACAGACACAGACATGACTCGAAACCAGTCAGGTCTATCTGAAGACGAAGGACGCAAACTGGCCGCCGGTAGCGGGTGGACACCGCGTCATCCCCTGCGTGGGCTCAGCTACGGAGGACAGCGCAAGCAGACCGAGTCGCCCGAGGCGAACAGAAGACCGATGACTTTGCTCAGCTTCACTAACGTCAGCTCGTCTCGAGACGCCAACGGAATGGATGCGCAGACGCCCAAGACTCCTTCCCGTCGAAAGCTGATGGCAGAACGAGGGTCTACGTTGAGTTCGCAGAAATGGCGGCAATTGAAGAACAGCATACGTTTTCTAGGTCAGAACAAGAAGAAAGAGCGTACACCCGACCATGAAAAGTCGGCCGAACTATTAGCAGAGTTGCAGGCTGGGACTCCTGCTGCGCTGATGCTTGCAAGCATGTTTCAACGTGATGAGCACGACCACAAAAGAGTACCGGTCCTACTAGAACAACTCAAGGTGCAGATCACCGACAGTGAAGTCGCCAAAGACAAGGATGCTGACGAGAAGTCCGCGGATCGACACTTGATTTTCAGAATCGAACTTGAATATGGTAACGGCATTAGTCGGATGAAATGGGTTGTCAAACGATCACTTGGTGACTTTATGAACCTGCACGTGAAATACAAGTTTCACTACAGTTCGGAGAAACTCAAGGGCAGAGGCGACCAAAGCAAGCGTATGCCAAAATTCCCTCGCAGTGCGTTCCCGTACGCAAAGACATTTCGAGGCCTGGAAGATGAGGAGGACGAGGAAGAAGACGCAAACGCGGACAACGACCCTGGCACTGCAACCGACACCGATAGACCAAGCCCATGGACACCTTTGCGCCCGGGTTTGACGCCGAATCGACGGAAGTCGAGCATAGCTGGGATGGCCGATACTCCTGGTGCGCAACGGGATAAATTCGCCAACAAGCAACGCAAAAAGCTCGAACAGTATCTGCAAAAAATGATCCAGTTCCTGCTCTTTCGTCCGGAGAGCAACCGACTTTGCAAATTTTTGGAAGTGTCAGCATTGGGAATGCGTCTCGCGTCAGAAGGCAGTTATCATGGCAAAGAAGGCTTCCTTGCTATACGGTCCGCAAAAGGTCTCGATTTCAGGAAGACTTTGAAACCGCACTATGTCATCCGTCGACATGCACCGAAGTGGTTCCTTGTCAGACATAGCTATGTCGTCTGCGTTGATTCACCAGAGGAAATGCATATCTATGATGTGTTTCTGTTTGACTCTGACTTCAGGATCCAGTCATCGAGACCACGGCAGGGCGAGCAGCAAAGAAGAGCGAAGGAAATAGCTTCAGCTGCACGAGAATCCGCAAAGCACCCACAACATCACCGGCTGAAATTGGCCAACTCGGAAAGAAAGCTCAAACTCCTGGCTAGGAATGAAAGACAGCTACACCAGTTCGAGGAGTCTATTCGGCTTATGATTCTAACTTCGCCTTGGGTCAATGTCAACCGGTTCGATAGCTTTGCTCCCGTCAGACCAAACTGCTTTGCTCAATGGCTCGTAGATGGAAGAGACCATATGTGGGTGGTGTCCCGTGCCCTGAACCAAGCCAAGGACGTGATCTACATCCATGATTGGTGGTTGAGTCCTGAGCTGTACATGAGACGCCCTCCGGCTATCAGCCAGAAATGGCGTCTTGATCGACTGCTTAAAAGGAAGGCTGAAGAAGGCGTCAAAATCTTCATCATTGTCTATCGCAATATCGAATCGGCCATTCCGATAGATTCTCAGTACACCAAGTTTTCTCTCCTCGACCTTCACCCGAACGTTTTCGTCCAGCGTTCGCCCAACCAATTCCGGCAGAATACCTTCTTCTGGGCACATCATGAAAAGCTGTGTATCGTTGACCATACTGTTGCTTTTGTTGGCGGGATCGATCTGTGCTTCGGAAGATGGGATACACCTCAGCATACACTTGTCGATGACAAGCCGACTGGTTTCGAACCCAGCGAACAGCCTAAAGATGCCGATCATTGTCAATTATGGCCGGGTAAGGACTATTCAAATCCACGCGTCCAGGACTTTTATGCACTCAACAAACCCTATGAAGAAATGTACGATCGCCAGAGAGTGGCTAGAATGCCTTGGCATGATATTTCCATGCAGATCGTTGGACAACCAGCGCGCGATTTAACTCGACATTTTGTGCAGAGATGGAATTACATCTTGAGACAGCGAAAACCCACTCGTCCAACACCTTTCCTCTTGCCTCCACCAGATTTCCAGCCTGCAGACCTAGAAGCTTTGGGCCTCGACGGCACATGCGAGGTTCAAATCGTCCGTTCCTCTGGTCCTTGGTCCATGGGCACGCCAGACAAGACAGAACACAGTATCATGAATGCTTACACCAAGCTCATCGAAGAGTCCGAACATTTCGTCTACATGGAGAACCAATTCTTCATCTCGAGTTGTGAAACAGAAGGTACTACAGTACACAACCAGATCGGCGATGCTCTGGTGGAACGTATCACTCGAGCGTCCAAGAATGACGAAGCGTGGAAGGCTGTCATCGTAATTCCCCTAATACCTGGTTTCCAAAACACTGTCGAGCAAGAAGGGGGCACCAGTGTACGTTTGATCATGCAGTATCAATATCGCAGCATTTGTCGTGGAGAATCTTCGATCTTTGGCCGACTGAAAGCTCTTGGCATTGAGCCAGAAGACTACATCCAGTTCTACAGCTTACGACAATGGGGCAGATTGGGTCCTCGGAAGACGCTGGTCACTGAGCAACTCTACATTCATGCTAAATGTATGGTCGTCGATGACCGGGTCGCCTTGATTGGGTCGGCGAACATCAATGAACGATCGATGCTGGGCAATCGCGACTCGGAGTGCGCGGCTGTCGTACGCGACACAGACATGGTTTGGTCAAGGATGAATGGCAAACCATACCAGGTTGGCCGATTCCCCCATACTCTCCGGATGCGGTTGATGCGCGAACATCTCGGCCTCGATGTGGACAAAATCATGGAAGAAGCTCAAGCCATGGAAGCCGAGCACCGGAAGAATGAACCCGCCGGACGATCTGCAAAGCCAACGTCTACAAACGCCACGAACGACAGTCCAGTCTCCGAGCAGGGTGACGTTCTAGCTCCTCTAGACAGTGGCGAGGACAGAGTGCGAGAGGTTCGTGAAGAGTTGTTGCAGCGTGACGAGGAATTGTGGAGTTTCAATCATGACGTGGACTGGGAACAAGGCGACAACCCCAACCTCAAGAGTAACCGAAAATTGACAGAAGACTCTCGCGTCACTGGAAATGCACAGCACCGACAAGATGTTGAAGGGCAAGGTTTCGATCACATGGAAGAAATTGGTGAGGAAGGTTACGGTATCGGCAGAGATACTACATTGGTCAAAGGCAACAAAGAAGTGTTGATAGCTGATGTTGGTCCTGAAGGAAAGGCCAGTCTACAGCACCCAAGGAAGCATGACGAAGAATTGCGCCTTCCGTCATATGTGGTCAAGATGGAGATGCCAAACCCACCGCTGCCTCCAAAGCCTCCTATCCATAGGATGAACACCGAGGAGCTTGGGCTGCCGATGGTGTCGACACTGCCTTCTCTACCACACGGCGACGATTCCGACATTGGTGGGCCTTCACTTCTCAAGACGCCAACGACAGAGTCTGCTCGTGGCCACCATCCTCTTATGAGTGACATTCGAAGACCGCTGGTCGACCGTGACTGCATGATGGACCCTATCCATGATGCCTTCCTGTACGATACCTGGCATGCTGTTGCAGAGAACAACACCAAGATCTATCGCAGTGTCTTCCGATGCATGCCGGACAATATGGTCCGAAACTGGGACGACTATCACCAGTACGTCGCTTACGAACACCGGTTCGAAGCCCTCCAAGGCAATGATGTTCCAATGGAGGATAAGGTCCCTCATCCGGCTCGATCAGGGTCGAATCCCAAGACTGGCCCACCAGGTGCAGGCATTACTACTCGTACACCCGGCGCGCAGCATTTGAAAGCTCTCACCGAAGTCCCGGCGGACCTCGAAAAGCGCACCACTGACCTCAAAGAGAAAGTCATGGGCGCGTTTGGTGACAAAACGAAAGGAGAGCAGGGCGATGCCGAGAAAGAGGCTCTTCGCAAATGGGCAACTGACCTCAATCAAGCACAAGCCGATAGGTCAGGGAAGCCCTCGCTTCACCGTCAAGAGACTATAGGAGAAGAGAGAGCTGGGCTTCCGACCGTTCACGAGGGTTCGACGCTCCGTGAAGATGGCAGTGCTGAAGTGGACGGAGACAGTCTAGGCAACGATGCGGCTAATGTTAGTCCTAGCACGGCAACAGCTGTGGAAAAAGAAAAGTCATCAACAAATGGAACACCACCTACTACGAGCGGTGCGTTTGTCGGCTACTCAGATGCAATGAACCAAAACTCTGCTGCCGCGGCAGGTTCAGCCGCAACGGGCAGTACGCGCAGACGACGCCGTGCTACTACTAGGTCTAGTAGACGCGAATTCAGTGCAAGCGACGATATCCTCAGCATTGAAGAGGCCGAGGAGTTGTTGGAGTGCGTGCAAGGACATCTTGTCGTCTGGCCCTATGATTGGTATGATCTCGTCACCATGACGTGGCTGACATATGCTAACCTGAATGTCTTCGCAGGCTTGAGAAAGTTGAGGCCGGAAGTAATTGGCTGTTTCCGCTTGATCAGATCAGTCCGATCGAAATTTAGTAAGTATTGGAATTGGTTGTGTGCGGGTACCCAGGCTGACAAGCGTCTTTTCCAGTATCTGATCAGACGCCACTACCGAGCCAGATACTGAGTTTTACGAATCTCTATGCATTGCATCGATATACACGGGTTCAAAGGAGCAGCGGCGACAAAGACAGCGGCAGTGCAGCAACATTTGGCAATGCATAGCGAGCGTGGTGTTTGGGTAAAAGGAGCAGTCTACATCAAGGAGCATGCACTGGGTATTCGAGGTTATACTATTCATTACGGCCGATTGAATTTGTCTTATCATTGGGTTTGCTGTTTTGTACTCTATGACTCGGAGAGAAACAGGACTGGCATGCTAGAGGAGCAGTAGACAGACTATATATGTAGCTCCTGCATGGGTTTTATTCGTACTGTATTGATATATGATCACCCCACAATGGCCCTTCTTCCCGTGTTCCGGCCTGAGACAATGAAGCTGACGTGTCGATGCTCTGCACGATCGGAGAGCCAGAAAACGAAAAACGACATGCCTAGTAAAGAGAGATGACAAGGCTGGGCAAGGCTGCTAAGCACGTGACAAGATTGGTTGTCAATAGATGTGCACAGACCATTCTCAAGACATTTTGAACTCATCTTTGCGCTTGTGCCCAATCATCAAGTATGCCTCTTCAATAGTGCGCCATGGCTACAGGCCGCCTCATGGATGACGAATACTCTGCTCCAGCTAGCGACACCTTCGACCAAGAGGGTTCGCAAAAGTACGCCAAAGGTCCGGTCGGGCTGCTTGACTTGCAAGTAGGTCTTCTCATATCCTGTTTTCCAAAGAGTCCCCATGACTAACTCGACATCACAGAACGCGCAAGGTCAAATGCGACGAACAAAGGCCATCATGCAGCCGCTGTCTCCGCGCAGGCCGCAAATGTGACGGCTATGCAGCAATCAAGCCAAATGCCATCACCACGTCAGGGATCGCAGCATACAGCATTCCCTTCAAGATCCCCGGTAGCCAAACCGATCGCCAGCTTCTGCACTACTATTGCTGTCAAGCATCGTGGATACTGTCGACGTATACTGACCCGACGCTCTGGACAGAATTGATCCTCCAGCGCAGCCACAATGAGCCCATCATCCGTAATGCATTGGTTGCACTCAGTTCGCTGCACAAGGATTATCTTTGCGGAGACTTTCAGCCAGCATCAGCGGGTGACGGCGAGTCTCGCTCCACACCAACCCCAGCAAAGACCGCAAGCATGATCGCCAGATGCCACCGACAATTGCGTAACTATCTCTCCCGCAACGACGCCTCGGCTCAGGTCGCACTCATCTGCAGCTTGATTTTTTACACCTTCGAGTCGCTCCTCGGAGACTCGCAGAAGGCAACATGGCACCTCGACCGTGGTCTGATGTTGCTGAAGCAGTCCCATCTCGACGAAGAAAGCCATGACGATCCACTCATGGTTCATCTCACGACGTTGCTACACAATCTCGACATCCAAGCCAGTGCATTCGATGACCGGCGCGCCCCAATGCTGAATTTAGTGTCTGAGTCTGAATCAAGAGGTGTCGTCGACCTTGTCCCAGATAACTTCTCGGACATCTCCCAAGCGGAGAGAACATTGGCTAAGCTTCAGAACTGGACACTAAACTATCTCATCAAGCAGGTCGGCCACAGGGGACGAACAAAAGATGAGCTACCTGCAAACCTCCCGTACGAGCGTTACGCGTTGGCCACACAATTCGACAGATTCGCCGCAGCCCTCTCTGATCTCACCGGCGCCCAAGAGGTCAAAGCTACCGCGGAAATCGCAGCCCAACATCGGCTAGACACTCAGAAACTCCTCCTCTGCCAAGTACACTTCCACTCCTTCCAGCACCTTTTCAGCGACTATCTTTCCAATCACAAACCTACACAAGCTATCAAGGCCGATGAATGTCTTCACCCATCGTCAACACCGTTCCTCGAGCACGACGTTGCGCAGTCAACCCCGGCACATGACACCAATGCCCTACCCATCAGTACTGGAGGCCAACAATTTCGGAACTCCCAGAACGCTCTGGAAACCACCCTGTCCAGCATAACTTCCCTCCTGGGCCTATCACACTCGAAAGGTCAACCAACATCCAGCCCGCCCAGGACCTACACCCTCTCCACGAATCTCATAGCAGCACTATACTTCATCAGCCTGAAGACAACGAACCCGCAAACCCTATCATCCGCTTTACAGCTATTCTCACATCCCAGCATCGCCCACTCTCGCGACGGTCTCTGGGACGCGAAGACTGCATCGTTTGTCGTCCAGAATATACTTAAATTGAGGCCCAACAGCCAAGCGCACAAAACCTACCACCATAACCACAACTATGACCGCACCCATGAGCATATGGACAAGGGCACCATGCCAACGATGCACACAATAAGACCCTACACACCACCCAACCCCTCCGACGCCCGCGAGATGCAGAAGATCCAACACATGAGTCACCACCACAATCTGCCTATGATGCAGTCACGCCGCCTGACCGTGGTTATGCTTGATCCAAAACTCGAACCTCATACAAACGCAGAGACGAACACGCTCGGCCTGATTAGCCCGACTACAAATACCATCATCACTACTACCGCCAGCCAGCCTTGTGACCATGACCTCTTACTTCTACCGCCATACCTGCCGAGTATCATGCCCCCCTTTCTTCCTCAACAGCAGCAGAAGACCGCTCCTTTTCCGCATACATCGCCCAGTACGATCCCGAGAAACAAAGACAGAGACTGTGAATACATGAGTAGCCTCAGAGAATCATGGCCTCCCGTGTCCAATTGTCGTGTCCCAACCAATTTCCGTCTCGGGAGATTCAGCCCCTGAACATGCATCTCGGCTTATCTGGATGAGCTATGGCTGGAGCACTTGGCAGGGATTATGCAATACAGTCAATCGGTAAAAGTCCGTTCCATTTAGAGTATGGTGAGCAGATCAAATTAAGATATCTTGATCTTATAGTGTCTAAAGTTGCTGTAAATGGATATACTAGTACAATAGAGTACATCCTCATAGCCGCTATCAAGCGGCACGGAAGACACCTTCATGCACCACAGTAATCTCGCCCTCTTAATATCCCGCTAGATAGACATGGCCAATCAAGGCCTGATGAGGCAGTCATGACTTTTGGCCGTGCGGCTCTGATATTGTATCCCTTCACCTTCTATCCGCAAGCAGAATATGTGTCGTTCGCATTGGTACAAATGATCCGCATATCGCAGCCAGGACACGAGGAACCCAGCTTCTTGTCATGGTGGTTCGACTTGTCTTCAACAAGCTGGATCGCTTGTTCGAGGGTTGTATGACTTGACGTGGTACCAGCGGTTCGCTCCCATCGGCGAGGCCATAAGTAGCACGCGGTGGGATTTGCACATGTCGGCGTGTCCATATCGGCTAGAGCCTTGTGCAATTATTCCTGTTTCGGTCGGATGCAGCAAGTCGTGCGTCGAATCGGGTTTCGCAAGCACAGTGGTACAACCAGGGGTCGTCCTCGGTCAGACTACCCTGCCGGTTCCCGCGTGAGATCCTCCTCTTGAAGTATAATCGAGTAGCCCGACCCATGTCGAGGTGTATAGGTACAGCCACAACATACGGGGTTGAGATCACTCATCAAACGCTAGCATTACCGGTCAACGGCAACAGAATATCTTTTTCCACCAGGGCACATTTCCGCCATCATCCTCGAAGTCGGACTTCTCGCCCATAGAGAGGGTATTAGGATTATTGGATTGTTGATTGGTTTGCATCGAGGAGGGTATCTGGTAGGCTGAACTCCCGGCACCGCTGGCGTTTGGGGTATGACCTTTGCCGCCATATGTGGGATATTGAGGGGTGTTTTCACGACCACCACCGTGTGATCTTCTGGCTTCGACCACTCTACGGACGATCACTGGGAAAGAGTGTTAGCAGGACGAGAGACCAAAGAGAGTTGAGGTTGCATACAGGCAAATGTTTCTTCGATATTGACCATTTCTCTTGCGCTGGTCTCCATAAAACCACAACCCTTGCTCTTAGCATACTCCCAGCCAACCTTACTACTGACGACTCGGGCATCTTTCAGGTCACATTTGTTGCCAGCCATGATCTTGATGGGAGGGAACTTCCAACCTTCGTCCCTTCGACCTCGTACCTTGGGACCTCTTTCTCTTAGTAGCCGGCTGTTTTCTTCTTCCCTGTTTTCTGCTTCAATGTCGATCATGTCGAGAAACCATGACAACCCTTCCAGAGAGGCAGCATTGGTGATGTCGTAAACGAGGAGGAAAGCATCGGACTGTAGATTTGAGGCAGCCCATAGACTTCGATATTCTTCTTGACCGGCGGTGTCGGTTAGGGATAGGTAGTAGTTCAGACCGTCGACGGTGCGCGTGACTGAGTAGGAATCTTCAATGGTAGGATCGTATCTAGGGGAATTAGTATGATGTAGGGTGGGAAGGAGCAGTTTCAGACATACTCTGAGGTCCATTGTGATCGAACAAGTCGAAGAGTTATGGAGGACTTGCCGCAACCGCCATCACCGCATATGGTGATGGATATCTTGTCTGCCATGACAGAGATATCTGATAGCAGATGCCTGCTCGTGGAGCCAAAGTAATTGGCACTGACAGAAGAGTACTCAGACTCGTTCAGGAATTTGCGACCTTATATGACCTCCCAAGGACCACTGCACGTCGCAGCTGGTCTTTTTCCCTCTGCGACGAAAGCCTCGCCGAGATCACCGCACAGACACGACGTCAAGCGGGTAAATTTGACAGTGGGATAAAAGTATATTGTCCTTTTTCGATTTCTCGGGATTTAAATTCGCGCCAGGCACGCAGTTGGTGTTGCGCACAGACTTTGTTCGGAATGCGCCAGGAGGCTCGGGACGGGTGATCCTGTGATAATATTATAGGTAGAGCAGTGTGATATCAATGCACTCGGTGGCCGTGAGAGTGATGCGCAGGGTTCGGGAAGCAGGATGTTGCAATGATAAGCAAAGGACCCGGCGAGGATGATATGCGCAATTGTCGCAGGGCTGTAAGCGGGGATATGATGCGCTTTGGTGTTGCAGATGCAGGGCGCAGTTGCAGCAAGGAAATGCAAGTACCGGGGATAAAGAGAAATCGCCAAATGGCCTAGTCGTGTGATTTGATAAAGGGGAGTAGAGTGGGAAGAGAAGTGCGAGAGAATTTGTGGTGCAAAGGTCGAAGAGTTTCGGAAGGCTGGTTAGTTAACGACAGGGGTCAAGTTGTCAAGGGGGAGAGACAGTGTTAGGTACGGAGTACCTAGGTAGGGTTCCACTGATAGACCCTTTGCTGCCGATATGGGGGATGGTCTTTTGCGCCTAGGTATGATACCATAGTATTTGCAAGTCATTCTGGTGAGGCGAGCAGAAGACTGCGACAAGGCAAGCAGAAGCAGGAACGTGAGTGATCATCTCGTAAAGCCTTGTATAGGGAAATGATGTTCGACCATGAGATGCAACGGTCGCATGGGGTTTGTATACGATGTATCATAGCAACGAAGTGGTTGCATGATGAGGCTGTTAGAGGCTGCTTAAGCGAGAGTAGTTTGTGCTTGATGCAATTAACTCTTCGGGGAAGCCAAACCGGTTTCCTTAGGTGTGGCTACAAGTGGCTAACGTTTAATGGGGGCAGCCAATTCGCACCGTCTGGTTGGGCATCAAGGATCGTCGGGCTTGAGGCTTCGTACTTCTCCCATGTGCCCGCCCCCTCCCTGTCTTATTATGCCTGTCAGAACCAACCTGTTGGGCTGCTCGGCGCACTCCGATCAAACTTACCACTTCTCTTGACTGTGGTAATGCTGGTAAATCCTTGCCCGTTATCGTGCGATCAAGGTAACAACATTATCATTTATCTTTACGTACATCATCTTCTCCCCATCTTATGCATACAATTCGTCCCCTTACGTACTGCTCAAGGGGTATTTGGCTGATCAACGTGATCTCCTCAGCAATGACCATATCTACCTTCCCTTTCGGTTCAAGACATGCCATATTGCACATGTGCAAAACGTTTCCTGCTTGCTGCACTAGACAAACTCTCTTCGTTCCGACCTCGACGGCATTTCTTGCATTTCCGGCTCACTGATCCTGGTGTCCTAACGTCCATGAACTCCGTACGAACGTGTGAAGCCGTTGGACGAGGCGGTTCGGGTCTCCTTTCCCCTTCTGCCCACGGGTCGGGTCATGCTCTGGTGTTCGGCACAGAGCACTCAGTGCCATATCGCCGAATCTATGGCGGTGAGCTTTTGTAGCCCTCAAGGTGGGGGTTTGTAATCGACCAACTCGACGGCCTGTTTCCGGCCTCAAACGGGCCTTCCCAAGGTATGCCAGAATATGAAGCGCCTTGGTACGTTCTTCAGCGCTTAACGTTGGTTGACGCCGCACGAAAATTGTCTATATCAGAGTTCAAGCAGACATGAAACACCGCCTGGAGACGAGAACCATACGGTAGGTCAGCAACACTGCCAACAACGAGACCCCATGGTCTCTTTGCACGGTATTGTTTGCATGGTGAGTTTTCATTTTCTGGTTTTCTTATACTTACAAGCCATACCTTCCACCCGTCTAACGGGATAAATATCATGGTCTTTGGCTGCGACATTGCACGCCAGACGTACATGTCTCTATCGAGGCTGCTATAAGGCAGCATGATACCAGAGAAGGATCTGCCTGTGGCAGTCTACAGCATCTTCCCGAAGAGGTCTGGATCGGACGAGGACTTCAGCCGTCGCTATGCTCCGCATACTACAGTTCCTTTACAAGCAATTCGAAAAGGACCATCAAGGTTAGCACGACTGAGTCTGGACAACTGGGCATGGGAAGTAGGGGCTACTGCATTGTGTCTATGCATTTTGTCAGCCATCGCAGCGGTCCTTCTTGCATACGACAATCAGCCCGTACCCTCTTTACCAGACACTCTTTCCATCAATGCAATCATCTCATTTCTCGCATCCATCGCCAAAGCCAGTTTGATGATCGTGCTTGCAGCTGCCATTCGTCAAGAAAAATGGCTATGGTTCATCGGGAAGCCACGCTCTTTGGACGCAGTCGATTCGTTTGAGGAGGCCAGTCGAGGTCCATACGGTTCTCTACGCCTCATCATGACATATCGCGGAAGCCTTCAGGCGCTTCCCGCCGCATTCATCACCATTCTCCCCCTGGGCTTCGAGCCATTCCTCCAACAACTTGTCACCCTTGAAGTGCGAAACGTCCCCATAATCTCTGATCCGGCCACAATCCGAACACCAATATCCTACGACGAAACCGTCACCAGCAATCTGGGCGGTTCGCGCCTATCCATGACCGCCCTCATCGGAACACTTGGTGGCGCATCAGGGGCCATCCCTAGCCCCATATGCTCATCCGGAAACTGCACTTGGCCAGCTTACAACACCCTCGGCATGTGCAGCATCTGCGAGGACATGACCGACCATGCAACGGTCTCAGGCGATATTTACAACATCAACCTCACAGCCCACCTCCAAGACTTCGCCCAGAGCAACCAAAACGCCACCACTTCGTCCTGGACACCCTCCTACTCCTTTCCGAATGGGAATTCCCTCTCGTCGATGTAACTCTATCCCTCATTCCAGGCGACGAAGTGCAATGGACACTGTCCTATCCACGAAGGTCGGTCCGGCCTCTGAACATCGATCCGTCCCTCAACAGCCTTTGGTCACGGTCCTGGACGAACTCGACCTTCGCAGGCCTGCCCGCCCCACTCTTCGCAATGGGCTCCCTTGACACGATCCTGAGCCCAAACTCATCCCAGATCCTCATCCAACGCGCCACACAATGCGCCCTAACACCCTGCGTCCGCACCATGAACACAAAGTCCGTTCCGGCAGTCTCATCTCAACTCGCGTCTTCACCTCCTACGGCACCGTCTCCCCTGAGACCCCCGGCTGGACCGCCACGGTGAACAAAACAACCTTCTCCGTCCTCGACAGCGCCACAAACACCGAAGGCCACGCTCAACTCCTTATTCAAGCTCTCCGCACCGCGTTAGAAGGCAACACCACCTACGCACAAGCAGGCTACTTCGACGCCACTGACCCCTCTCACTCCTACACCTTCGACGCCACGGGCTTCACGCAAGTATCCAGCCCCTGGTCCTCCGCAGGCCAACAAGCAATCGACACAGCCGACAATTTCACCTTCGTAGCAGAAGGCGTTGCCGACGCGTTGACAGGAGCCTTCCAGACCCTGCAAAACACAACGACAGCCGGCACCGCGCTCCGCACTCAGTCAATCATCACCGTCCGCTGGGCTTGGATCGCCTACCCTCTATCACTCGTCGCGCTGGGTCTGGCAGCTTTGACCCTGACCATCATTGCCACCCACACCCAGAAGATGGCCCTCTGGAAAGAGTCCACTTTACCTCTGTTATTCCGCTATGCTGGTGGTTTGCCGACCGTTGGCCAAAACATAAGCAAGTCAACTCCTGCCTTTTCATTCTCCAACACGATCTTCCCATCCAATGACCAGGATTCAAATCGAGTAAGTAGTATTATCACACATGCTGCGGGGCAACGAGTCCAATTGCGTCGGCGAAATGGGGTTTGGATTCTGGAGTCGGACAAGGGTACGCCAACGTCAACAAGAACACTGGGGACAGCTTCCAAGTATGGTAATGTCGACAATTGGATATGATACTTGCCTATCATCTTCTAGGCACCTAATCAACTTGGTCGCCGACCGTTCAAATGTATATAAGATCTTCCCTCATGTTGATAACACCCTCACAACATATAGCCCATTTGCATATTCATCATAAAGAAATTCGTTAACATCAGTCCGTCATGACCGACCTGCGAGCGACCTCAAACGAGTACTGCAAGTCCGAGCTCATCACCTCTGGCCACCGCAGGGGATACCGTAAAACAGCATGCATACCCTACCGTAATCCAACAGAGAACACCCGGGCTGTATAGGTTGCCTAAGTTTGTGTTCGTGCAGCGAAAGTAAATAGAATGCAGACGTGATGTCCCTCGCTCGAGAGTCCTGTCTCCACCCACAGCATATTTGTATCGTGGGATCCTGGTCCAGGTGATGTGAACACAGTGAACCCAAAGGCTGGGATCCACGGACAAGGCACGTGCCCTGTCTTTTCGTAGACCTTTTTAAATGGCAGTTCTTGCTGCCAAGACTCACGCTGACGAAGTTGCTGCAGAAAGAACTTCGTGGCGAAGGCGATGCCGCTCCTCGCCGTAATGAGCCTGACCTGTGCGCAGGCATCTGCAGGGCCACGCTGTGCTCGGACCCATGACAGAGTGCCCCGGGGCAGGTATTCGGGCCTCATTACTTGGCCTCCCACGAGGTCTCCATTCCGTTCAGCTGGACCTGGGTGTACCTGAGAGCCGGGCACAGTTACCGTGCAAGGCATATGCAGTCGGAAAAAATCTAACCTCATCGGGTTCTCTCAGGTTGGCAGCACATTTGGATGAGGAGGCTCGTCGCCTTCTTCGATCTTGGGTGGCATTGGTCCTCGCCACATCTGATCATCCTGCTTCGGTTGTACTCCTTGTAGTGCCGTAAGAGGTCCAATGGTGTTTGCTGCTGCAGAGCCATCGGTGGACTTAATGTCACCCGACTTGCCGCGTGGTACTTGAGCAGGCGAAGTAGACCCTCTATCACCGTGACTCGAGCTCTTTCGAGGGGATACTCGGCCATTCTGCATGTGAGTTTCAGGTCAGCTTCAATTGATGTTTTCTTGACATGTGTTCGAGGCCGGATTAGGAGTGACTTACCTGTTTCGCCCACCGAAGTCCGCAGCTGTTACACAAGTCACGGTTTCCGCTTGGACCTCTCCTCCACTCAGGGGTGACCCTGGTATGACAATTGGCACAGTCTTTTTCTAGCTGTCCAAGGCCTTTTCTCCTCTTCCTCTTTTTCTTGCGACTAAGCAACCCCTGCAGTTCTTCGGACAGGATACGATTTTGACGTTCCATTTGCCGCAGCTCAAATTGCCAACTTGAACTTCGGGTTGTCTTCAACTCGTCGAAAACATTATCTTCGGATGCCAACGCCTCGTCTTGGTTTCCGAGGGGAAGTCCCTGGCTGCCTGCCTGAGTTATAGGGCCGTCGGGATTATCGGAGGAGAGAGACGTGGAAGAATCGTGCCGCAAAGTTCCGGACCGTCCAGATGCGTTTGTGGCCGGAGTCGCGGAGCCCATAGACGCTTGATCGGTCCGCGGTGATTGTGAGGTTGACTTCTGGCTCAAGAGAGCAGCACGTGTCATCTTAAGTAATCTTGTCTGGGCGAGCAAGAACGTTGGCTTGTATCCTGGTCGAGCATCGCCTGGGTAAATGGTTGTCTGTGCATGTAAGACTTGACCACGACGGTTTTGGAGGTCGTGCCGGAATGCCACTTTCTCTCCAGTTCTCGCCATCTCAAGCATGCGTGCGAACTCTTTCCGAGAATCTGGTCTCATCAGGCTTTGCAGGCTGGTACCCATCAGATCCTCAGGAAGCCGGTCAAGCATGACTCGAGAAGTAGAAGAGACATGCAGGAACATTCCTGCAGTTGAAATCTTTGACCACAATTCACTTTCACCCGTTCCTCCTTCTGACGAGAGGTCGTTACGATCCAGCGCATAGACGGGCCTCTCCCGGCCGACAAGAATGATGCATTTTTTGCCTTTCCCTTGTTCTGTGTGCAGACCGCCGTGTGCTTCGAACCAAGTGTAGCCACTATACTTCCTCCGAATTCGGTAGACGACATTTACGGGGCTTCCATTAGAAGAATCCTTCAATTCTCGAGTTACCGGCACGATGTCGCTGGGGTGGCACACGCTCGACAATGCGGTACCAACCAGTTCACCGGCGTCATACTCAAGAACCCTTCGGCAAGCGGGTGAAAGGTACAAGAAAAGTCCCTTGAGAGACAGAACATGCACAACATCATCAGTGTTCTCCAAGAGGATTTTATCCCAGAGTCCTTTTGAAAGCTCACTGTCGCCACGACCGAGAGTGGTCAAAACTTTGGATACTTGGTCTCTTGGAACCGTTTGGCCCTGCGCCAAGTCATGGATTCCTTGACTTGGATCTGGAGGTGCCGGGAGAGTGTAGGCAGGGAGAGCACTTCGGTTGTAGTTGATCTCGTAGCTCCCGTCCGGATTTCTCCTGGAAACAGAGCCTGGTTGCTCTACGAGGTCCACCTGAAAACCAACATAAAACTTGAAGTCCTCAGAATCAAATTGAATGGGAATCATCGTTAGTAGGTTCATGAATGGTTGACCACCTTTACGGTAATTGATCAAGCTTAATTGCCCTTCTTGCCGTCTGGCAATTTGATTTTTGAGATAGAGGACCGAGTTGTCATCCACGTATTTCCTCTTTATTCCCGACTGCACTTTGCCATCAGGAGCCTGCAGGAAGCGACAGTTCCGACCAAGGATTTCATGCTTTGTGTAGCCGGTCAACCTTTCAAACATTTCAGAGCAATAGACGATGGGCAGGTCGAACTTGTCGAGGTCACACACCACGAAGGCGCAGGACAAATCGACAGGACCGATATTGATCTGGGGATTTGGCCTGGTCGCAACTCGCATCAATACCCCAAGCATGTCGAACCCACTAGAGGAATATGCATTTGCGAACTTGGACGGTTGAGGTTGCGGACCTTGTACTTGGGGCATATGGGGTAAGCCCGGCGGGTTCATAGGCCTCGCGTCTAGAGTCCTATTGCCATTGCCGGAGAAGGGTGCTGGCAGATCCCCAGATTGCCTTCTGGAGCTCGAGTTCGGGACATGCGCGGGTGAAGCCATTGCCGATGCTGTGCCCGTCGCCATCGAGACCGATGTTGGGATGGGGGTTTGCCTGCTCATCTGCTGAGGTGGATTCTGGAATGCTTGAGAGATGTTGTGCATAGGTGGCGCCATAGCAGCCATTGGGTTGTTCATGTGCGTGTTCATCGAGCCACCCCCTGGATCGTGACCGGAAGGCTGATAGGACATCGTGAAGCTTTGGTCCATAGGTGAATCGCAGAGCATGGAGTCATTGATTTGCGTAGCAGGATTTGTGATTGCTGCCATGGGGTCAAAATCCATTGACATGTCCATAAAAGCCGATGATGGTTCGACCCCTGCAGATGTACTGCCCAACACACCTGGGCCGAATGTGTCGACGCCGGATAGGTCAAAGTTAGTATTCATTTGAGAGAAGCGGGTGCTGAGGGACAAGTCCTCCTTGGATCTGACTCTTCGGGGTCCTACACTCTTTTGCATTGGTAACATATTGGACACGGTGTTGGACATGGACATATCAGCCTCGTTCGGGTTCGGGTCGAACTGGAAGTTGGCTAGGTTGCCGCCATTTACTGGAACGCCAAACTCGAGCATCGAGGCTCTGCGACTGCGGTCCTGAGTACCATGAGTACCCTGACGATAGTCCGGTTGAAAAGTGTTCCGCTGGCGCATGAGCGCTTCATTGTTTTGGCTGATGATCTGGTGGAGAGTTTGTGCATGGCTAAGGCCTGTCGTATCCATGGACCCGGGTGCGATAGTGTTGTTTATACCATCATCCTGCGCGTATCCGTCCATGGAAGCTTGCGGGTCCATGACTGGATAGCCTTGGCCATAAAAACCATGCATGCCATCCATGATGGCTTGTTTTTCTTACTTCCTCTTTCTTATCATGCGGACTGAATTTGCAAAGATGTGTCACGACGCCGTATACGCACGCTGAGGCTGAAGAAAGTACGGTAGGTTTCTGCGGGCAGTCGAGCTGCGTTCAGGACGGATATGTCCAGTGATGCGGAGGCAGTTGGCGCACTGCTGGCGACCGCATGCTTGCCGAGAGATGGACTAGTCGATGGTGCGTGGATCAAGAGGCTGTCCGCAAGGTGCAGAAATGTGCACGCGGCAATCAAGCGCAGGTGGGATGTGTGCGAAACGTGGTCGTTGGTGAACGAGAATTAATCAGTTGGACGTCCAGATAGGACGTTAGTGTAGGCGCAGGCGAAGGGTCGCGAGCGAGGTCCCTTTTGGCAGGGTGCAGGCGCAGGTGCAGGTGCCGGTTGGAACCAGTGGTGGCAGGCAGTCCGAGAAGCGGGAAGCGAAGGGGAAATCCCAGGAACCACTTGTGCACCAACGATGCCAAAGATCGAACTATGGAAAAAGCCCGAATGGGATTGGGATTCGCCGGTCCTTTCCCACACCCACAGCCTCACAGACTCCAGTTAAAGGGTCTGTCATCTGTGCCGTGATTAGCGGGCAAAGGCGACATCCCTGGGAAATTGTGCCATGCTACGTGGACCGTGCTTACCACTTTCGTTCTCACCCACCGAGCTAGAAATCTACCACAGTACCCGATCAGCAGCAGCACGCATGACATGTTGCAGCGAACGTAGACAATTCAGGGTATCCTGTTGAAAGACATGTTGGTACGTATCCCGGGAATACAGTACCTCAGTACCTTGTCCAGTGTCCCTTGAATAATGAGAGTTCATACTGCCATCTCTAGCTTCATCCGGCAGGACGGGGGACAGTCGGCAAGAATTGAATCTGTATCCGCATCGGAAACTGTCACTCTACAGGACTAGTACAGTCGGCGGTCGAGAAGTGGCGCCCCTTAGGCCATCCGCCTCTTTTCCCTGCGTTCCCTCGTGATAGCCATGCAAGGTGACGTGGTTCAGAGGGGACACGCTGTGGCATTGTTACTACCGCTAACGTCAGCAAGAGGCACGGCCTTTGCGGGGACTTTACACAACAGAGCCTCATCATGCCTTGAGAAGAATGGTTTGTTGGAGATCAAAATGTCGTTTTGGTTCTAGTGTGATCATGACAGTCATCAAGCTTCGATGACCTTGAGAATACAGTTCCCCATTGCAGTGGATGAGTATCGCTTCAGCTCATCAATGGTGCTACGCTATGCTCCAACAACAAAGAGTGCCTGTTGCAGCCCGGGAAATTTGACTATGCAAATACAAGGTCATAAGAGATCAACATGTCGGCATCTCAGCTGGGATATGCTGCCGGTTTGGCAACAAGTGTGGCCATCTTTTCTCGTTGAATCTTCTCCGTCTCCATTTGTGCTCGGTCAGCTTTGGTGATTCGAGGTTTTCGAGTGACCCCGCCGCCCCGAGCTCCAGCACCGGTAGTACGTCCAGCGCCCTTTTCAGTAGTACTTGCAGCAGCCCTCCCGCCTCGTGAGCCAGGACCTCCGCCTCTACCTCGACCTCGTCCGCGCTTGATGGTTCCGTCCGCTCTGTACTCAATGTCAGTGATGAGGGCAAAACTCTGAATGGTGCGGGATCATACCTTTCGACCGCAGGCTTCTCGCCCTCTGGGACGAGGGGTCCGCAATACACAAAGAATCCATCTTTGCTAGCTGCCGCCTGGGCTTCCCAGAGCATTTCGCTGTCGTCGACGAACGGATCATCTTGATCGTATTCTTCCACCTTCCTTCTGCGGCGACGTTTGGGTTCAGCTGCATCAGTGCCGCTGTTTGCCGCCTCTTGACCGTTGAGCCCCGACATGGCCACGTCTCCATCATTATCCGAGTCTCGGTCAATGTCGACACTAAGATCTTCTTCACCACTATCACCGGCAGAAGTGCCTCCCGCCTTGCTGCCTGAGGCTGACCGTTCCAGCGCGGCACCAGCAGCCGCTACCTTAGCCAGTCGTTCTTTTTGGGCGGCCTGACGGGGATATAGGGCGGCAAAGCCATACTTTTCTTCGGCCATGCGGGCGAAATTGATCACTCGATTGCTCGGGTCTTTAAGATCAACATGAAGAACGATATTCGGTCCTTTGGCATCCTTCTGAGAGTCGGCTCCAGAATCACCGCCGAACAAGCTCATGGAAAGCAGGCCTGATCCTGGCGGTGGTGGAGGGGGTTGCTCTTTCGCCCGAGCGGGTTTGGGTGATGTGGCGCGTGTTGGGGTCTCGGAAGGAGTCTTCTTGATTGGAGCAGACTTCTTTGGGGGAGCCTGGTCCAGAATCATGGGACCACCTTCCGTGGTGGACGAAACAACGGTCGTGTAAGGCGAATTAACGATCTTCCCGTTGGGCTGGCTTTGAATCGGCTCTGGTTTTGAATGATTGACTAGCGATGTGATCGTGGAGATAGACGGGCCTGGTGGCGGTGGATGATCGATGATGCCCGAAATGGCTGGGGAGGTGCTCGGATTGTAGGTTGGGCGAGGAGGAGTTTGAGCAGGGTGCAGTGTGGTTTGCGCGGGCGGAAGAGAGGAAATTGTTCGTTGGATTGTTACAGATCTGATGGGGTCGTACATGCTTGATGAGCGTGATGTGATCGTAGGGGTTGAGACGGGAGGAGGATAGTCATAAGCCTGATTGGAGGGAACTTGAGGGCGTAGCATAGTGTCGGGCCTTGACATGGCAGAGTCGGTAGATTTGACAGGGTTATCAACCCGTGATTCGGAAGGCATTGACGGAGAGAAGGATACTGGCTGTATCAATGTGGACGACTGCAAGGTTGATACTTGTGGCTGAGGGATATGGATGGTGCTGCTTTGGTCTGATGGCTCAAGCTTGGGCTTCTTGCGAGATGGCGCAGTGGTACCAGAGGTCACTCGAGGTTTAGCAGGAGCGCGTTTCTTTCTCTCTTTTTCAGGCTCGGCAGGAGCATTGGGGTCTTTTTTCTTTCGTTGTCTTTTGACCTTGACTTCAGGCTGCGTCGTCGGCAGGGCAGTCCCCTGAGGTAAGCCCGTAGGTGCACCTATGACACCATTCTTGCCAGAGACATGGATGCCGTGAGGTTTTGTTAGATAAGTCAGGGGTCCCGGTGTACTCTCAGCATCGCTTGGTGGTGCGCTGGACAGGTCATTGGAGGAACTTCTCCCATCTCCCGCCTCCATTTTTCACCCTGCAATCTGCTGACTCAGCAGACCTGCACAAGACAGGCTCTCACAACACCACGAACAGTTCATTCGACGACGACAGTGAGTTTGGGCCGCGCAAGAATTTATGATGCAAGCTGAGTGACTTGATGGGTTGTTTCTTCCCGTGATAAAGAATTATAAAAGCGCGTGGCGATGTAGACAGTCAAGTCCAGTTGATGACGCGACAGTGTCGAAGGTGAAAATGAAGTAACGTGGGACGTGATGTGAATTGGTATGACCTCCAATACTTCACGGTGGTGGGAAACACCGAATGGAATGAGCATTTATTAGCGGAAAGTTAGTGTCGAGGTTGTGACCATCAAAAAGCGTGACGGCGACCGTGAGGAACATCAATTTCGAAGAAGAGGTTGAAAGGCAAGCTATGACGGAAAAAAGGCTGCAAGACGACGAGCAAGATGAAGGAAACCCGATGAAAAAGAGAGGAAGAAAGAGCAAGATTAGAAAGAGGGAAAGGTAGACATATAAAGGTATTCGAGATGGCAAAAGGGTCACCAGCAATTATTCACGACGAACGACAAAGGTAATGAATGCAGAAAGGCCAGAAGCGGAACAACCAGGACTCTGACAGACAGTTGGGGGGAGAGATGATGGGTGGTGGATAACAAAACACCAAGAGGAGCGAGAGAAGGGAAAGGCTGCAGTGGGAAATAATAGAAATGGAGTGCGACAACAGCAGCAACAAGCCAGACGAAGGAGACAGGACAGGGTAAAACAGGAAATAGGGCCACGAGAAGAATCGTGAGGAGGGAGGGCTTTGAGGGAGATGCAGGACGGACCCATGGGCCAAAGGACAGTTGAAGGAGTCGAGCTGGGTGGGCATGCTTGATCTTGAAGTTGTCCGCAAAGAGAGTGAAGGACAAGGAGCCTGAGAGAAGATCAAGAGGCATCTGATGGATCGGTTCTCTGCATGACATGCGATGCAAAAAGAGCAATGTCAATGAAAGAGGGGCCGTACTTAGAAAAAATACCTGGGAAAGCAAAACCGCAGGTTCGTTACACGCATAAATGAGACCTCAACCATGATTGGTACATTGACCATTTAAGCTTGTTTCTGCCCTTAAAGATTCACAACTCCCCAGTCTGACGGATCATAGAACGCGACTTTAGGTGAATATAATTCTCAGTACATGACATCTTGATGTGGTGAGCCTGAAGCATGTACTTGCAGCGTGTTCGTTCGCATTTTCTCTAGGCGCCTGGAACCCAAGATATATTCATACACATCGAGTAGAATACATTGCATGATTGCAAAGATCATGTGGGTCCACAGCATGACAGATCCCACAACTCCATGCTAAATGTGGCTTTTGACGCCAGCACTAAGACCCCGGGTCCGGCGGGTCGCCTCTTCCGAATTGCGTGCATGCGTTCTGTGACACGCTGAAACAATTTCGCTGTTCGTGGCCTGTTGTGTTGATCGACGCCAGCTCAGCAACCTTGGAAGTTCCCAAAGCCTTAACCCTTGATAGTCGAACCCATTATTTGGATAAGTATCTTTCTGCTTCATCGCTGTGATAATCCTTCCCCCTTGAACGTCGTAAGATGATTGGGAGTCGATCACGCTAGTCCAGTCCAGCCTAGCTTGAAACGGGCTTAGATAATCATATACCCGACCGCGATGCGGAGTGCGGTCTGTACAAAAGATTTCCTTACGCAGGCGGCATTTTCCACGCTTATCTACCTGCACACCACCACGGCATGGCGATACCTGGCCAAAGATTTGAGCTCGACCTCGACGCTCCAGGCTTTACGTTCAACCCTATCGACGATGCCACTTCACCAGACCTGGACGTCCCCTTTGCCGTGAGGGAAGTCCGAGAACACGATGCCGAAGCCATACCTGCAGCGCCTTCCCAGAAATCCTCAAAATCTGGATTCCCCGAACACAAAAGTCGGCGCAACATTTCTGCCTTTAAACAGAGACAACAAGCCAGACCTTCTCCGGCACGACCCTCGGTTCCCACCGAGGTAGAACCTTCAGACCGCGCAATCGCTAATCATGTGGGCAAGAAATACGGAGTGGATCTCGAGAGCCAGCAAAAAGCGGAAATCAGCGAGGAGAACACGAGACGTATTGCTGAGATGTCGGTAGAGGATATCGAGGAGGCCAGAGCTGAGTTGATGCGCAACCTGAATCCATTCTTTGTGGAGCGTCTTCTGAAGCGTGCCAACATCGAGGAGGATCAACAGCAGTGGCCTGAAGACAATCCAGATGAGGACACAAGGGAACAAAACAGTGGTACAATCCTCGATTCGGCCACTCTCGAAGATACTCCAGTACCAACATTGCCAGCACATGGTGAACCAGCTGGCCCCTCCATGCACTTCCCTGTACCACCTCGGTCGAAAGACGAATACGTCCCTCTAGATCCAAACGACCCAGCCTTCTTCTCTGAGCTCAAATCACACTATTTCCCTGATACTCCCCACGACCCTTCCTCCATGACCTGGTTACAAGACCCGACCGAAGAAGAAAAGCAGGACTCGTTATACAACCCAGAAAAAGAATCGTACCTGACCTCCGCACTACGTTTTGGATTCAACGGGCGCCTGATACCGCCCAAGGAGAGCCTGGAAATTGATGTCAAAGAGGGTCTGCATCATCATGGTGAGGCTCCAAGCAGCGCAGGTTATACAATACCCGAACTTGCAATGCTCTCAAGGTCGACACTGCCCAACCAACGATGCATAGCTTATCAGATCCTGGGTCGAGTCCTTTACAGATTGGGACGAGGAGACTTTGGACCTAGAGGGAGTGAACTTCACGAAGCACTATGGTCAGTCATTGAAAAGGAAAAACCAGTGGAAGTGATGATGGCAGAAGCAAACCGTCAAGGCGGACATGTTAGTGCCAAAGCGCATGCCACCGAAGCTTTGTGGCTTTGGAGGAAGGGAGGTGGCGGCGACCGAGGTGTCTTGAAACCGGGCCAGACCTTGGGAAGATGAGGTCAATACGAGTACGATGATAGAACCATTGACGAAAGAGTGCTGGCATGAACAGGCACTAATATCCATGCTCAAACAAGGGGGATGCGCCAGTCTCACCAACCGAAGTCCAGGATCCAGAGTCCAGATATCACCAGCCGCCGGAAGCACAAGATCTGAGTGCCGCTGCCGGAATGATGTGGCCCCTGATGTGGTTTCTATATGGCTCTGTTGCTGCTCATATCTATGTATGAGCCTGTGACGAGGCTGCTGGAGAAATAACGCCATTGCGAAGTTACATTTGCGCCAGTCATGGCCAAACACGCGTTGCATGTCCGCCTCGTCAAAGGCGTTCTTTTTGACGCGTCTGGTGTTTGGCATTTCGTCCGTCCGTCCGGATGAACAGCATGCCGATAGGTGTGGAAAATGCAGCTGCAGCCTGCAACCTCAGGCCTAAGACAGATGAAAAGTACATCGCTTATCAGCATCTGTACCTGACGGACCGTTTTAAGCTGCCCTGGCTGCTTAGATTTCACCGGCTTGAAAAGCACGGCCTGTTTGACCATAGAGACGCGTTTGCGTCAGACTAAATTTCGATAGTCCTCCAAACCAGGCGGCTACTAGTACGGAGTATCCATTGTCAGTGTTAGGTATGACGGCTTTAGATGATCGGCAATGTTAGATAATCCCTCTGTTAAGCTGCGGAGGCCGGCGACAATTGAGCCTCCGCTCCGCTCCGCACGGGCGGCTTGTGAGGCAGATTATGGAATCTTCAAGTCCCTTCCTCTCTAAGCGGTGCTCCATTGGTGGAGCCTGCATATTGCTGAATCTCGCACGACCTGCTTCGGTCTCGGAATTTGATCAGGAGATTTACGGGGCACTACTAGTATATATGTGGTGCCTGACGTTGGTGCTGCAAATATATACCTACGTCCTTGCTCCTAAAGAGTCGAGGCTATCCTCCAAATTCTCTACTTGCCCTGCCTTGATTCCCAGTACTAAACCACTTTTCAGAGTTGTAGTAGCGCTCCTCCATCATGACACGCACTATCCTGATCACGGGCTGCTCGGATGGCGGCCTGGGAGCAGCCCTGGCCACAGCCTTCCACAAACGGGGCGATCGAGTATTCGCGACGGCGCGAAACCCCGCCAAAATGGCATCTCTTACAGCGGCTGGAATCGAGACTCTGGCCCTTGACGTGTTGACCGACGATTCGATTAAAGCATGCGTCGAACAGGTCTCCAGCTTGACTGGTGGCTCGCTCGACATGTTGATCAATAACGCTGGAGCAGGTTACAGTATGCCGCTTGTATGCCAACCCACACCCTTCTACCCTTGATAAGGCACCCACTGATCTTGCGCCTTGATAGATGGACGCCGACATCGAAGAGATAGACAAGCTCTTCAGATTGAACGTTTGTACGGTCATTCGCACGACACAGCTCTTTTTGCCTTTGCTGCGCGCTGCAGCTCCCGCCGCCACGGTGGTCAACCAAACCTCGATCGCTAGCGTAATAGGTTTGCCCTGGCAGGCTACGTACAATGCGTCCAAGGCTGCACTAGCCAGTATCACCGGCACTTTGCGGCTCGAATTGGAGCCGTTCAACATCAAAGTGGTCGACTTACGTACCGGCGCCGTCAAGACGACATTCTTTGCAAATATGGGCACGCGTTATGACACTGAGTTGCCCAAAGACAGCATCTACAAGCCCATAGAGGGCAAGATCTCAAAGATGATTGGCGGCGAGCTTGGTCCCGAATTTATGGACGTGGACAAATGGGCCGCACGTGTAGTCAGCGACTTGTCGAAACAGACTCCTCCGAGAGAAATCTGGCGAGGTTCGGACGCAACTAAAATCTGGCTGGTCAGCTGCCTTCCCACATGGCTTACGGACGGCTTTCTTAAGAAGATGAGCGGCGTCGACGTATTGGAGCAAGAAATCAAGAAGCAGAATTCGATCAAGACGAAGTAAGGAGTGTCTTCAAGCAGCTCGATATTGCGTTATCTCAGGGACTCTTGGGTTGAGTGGACGCAGTGGAACGAGGTCATGCTCTCGAGCCATCGTGCATGCAAGAGCAAAGATGCAGCGAGCCGACCCCCAGTACTGTACCTGAGAAAAAGGTAGGGTTTGACGGGAACGGGAGGCTAAATGACCCGTGAGCACCAAGCTTAAATAAGGGCTACGTTTAACTAAGTAAGTCGTCTTCATTAGGGAGTCAGCCAGATACCAGACCGATCACGACTCTTGGCGATTTTGGGCAGTACCGTTGCGGCCATGAATGTATCCTTTTCATTCATACTTGTACATAAATTTCTTAACGTTGAATCCCATTGAACGACGACCGCGGCTTGCCATGAAAGCAGTACTGCAGCGGGTACTGTCGAGCTCCGTCACAGTCAACGACCAGGTAGTCTCGGCCATCGGCAGGGGAATATTGGTTCTGGCTGCGATTGGCCCTCATGACACGAAGAAAGATGCCGAATCCATGGCTGCAAAAGTCCTAAAGATGAAACTATGGCCCGATGAGAACGATTCGAATTGGAAAAAGAGTGTTCAGGACATCGAAGGCGAGGTCTTGTGCGTCTCTCAATTCACCTTGTTTGCATCCACGAAAAAGGGCAACAAGCCGGATTTCCATGGCGCAGCGAAGCCTGAGGTCGCCAAGGAGCTTTACGAGTACTTTCTGACCCAGGTTCGTGCTCTCTATCATGCCGAACGGGTCAAAGACGGTGTTTTTCAAGCCATGATGCAGGTCAGCCTTGTCAATGATGGTCCAGTCACCCTCGAGATCGATACAAGTCCGGCCAGAAAGGGACCAACAGCGACTTCAGCATCGTCGACGCCAGCTCCAGAATCTGCCAACTAGTCGTCACTATGCTATTGTCAACGTGTCTGATGAGTAAACCTTTTCAGGAGGCCATGAGGAACGTCCAGATTCAGCATCAACATACACGGTAAAAGCGTGGCTCCATCCCTTTTCCGAGGCTGGATTTCAGTCCAAAGGAGAAGCCCGCCCAAAGTCGACAGGCGCCCACGGCTGTCAAGCAACCCTTTTATTATATACAATCCTACGTAACTCCAGGCTTCTTCCAGGAACAGGCGGGGCAGACATCCGGTCGTCCAGCATGGAGAGCTGCCTTTCGTGGCCTAAAGCAAAAAGACCAAGGGGTCATCATTGGGTTCTATGGACAGCATGCAGGAGCTCTTATCAAATGCCAATCCGAAGCTTCGACAAATCAATGACGAACCCCAACGGACAAGTGCCTATCGCTGCCCATGAGGGGTAAGATAGCGACTATCAAGCCCCGCAAAGCAGTAAACAATTATCCATATGAGCATACGATTCGCAGCTGATCTGGCAAGCTGCCCTTCTTGCAGTCAACGTCTGTCCAACCTTGAGCTTTATAAACTTCTTCAATTGTCTGTCCTGTTCAGTGCCTGGGAATCCGTCCAAGGCACTCTAGCAATCAGAAATCATGCCTAGTGGACCCCTCAGAACCGCCATAAAGGTCGATCTCGACAAGCCAGCGAAGGACCAGCCATATTTACACGTGAGCATTGGGACCTGGAGCTGGAGCACCACAACTAACACTTACAAAGAACAGATGGCACCCTGACGGTACGCTGACTACAAGCTACTCTGACTCCTAACTGAACACCCATATCTCAGTCCCCTTCGCTGGAACGATCAAGAACGGAGAGACCGTCAAGATTGAGTGCTTGGACTGGACCGGCGGACAGATCAAGAACAACGACAGCGCAGACGACGTCAAGAACGTCGACTTGACGCAGATCCACTACCTGTCCGGTCCCTTCGAGATCGAAACCGCCGAGCCAGGCGACGTTCTCCTCGTCGAGATCCAAGACGTCCAACCGTTCCAAGACCACCCATGGGGTTTCACGGGTATCTTCCACAAAGACAATGGAGGCGGCTTCCTTGACGAGATCTACCCAGAGGCGTATGTCTAGTTCCCCTGCTCGTATCGTCCTTGTCCACGCACCCACTGACTTGCCCACAGTGCCAAAGCCATCTGGGACTTCGAAGGCATCTTCTGCTCCTCCCGCCACATCCCAGGTGTCCGTTTCGCAGGCCTGATCCACCCGGGCATCCTGGGCTGCGCGCCATCCCATGAAATCCTCGCCGAATGGAACAAGCGCGAAGGCGAACTCATCCAGACAACCACGCTCGAGCGCATCGTCGCTCAACCCCCGCAGCCTCAGAACGTGCACGCGGGCAGTGCCGACGAAGAGACCAAGACGAAGATCGGCAAAGAAGGTGCCCGCACGATCCCAGGTCGTCCGGAGCACGGCGGAAACTGCGACATCAAGAATCTATCGCGCGGGAGCAAGGTGTATCTGCCTGTGCATGTCAAGGGCGCCAAATTCTCTGTTGGCGACTTGCACTTTTCGCGTACGTTCTCCTACTCGTCTCTGCACCACTCGCACCGTCACGAGACTAACAGTCCGCAGAGGGTGACGGTGAAATCTCCTTCTGCGGCGCCATCGAAATCGCAGGCGTCATCACCGTCAAGGTCGAAGTCATCAAGGATGGCCAGGCCAAGCTCGGGATGGTGGGCGGCAAATCACCAATTTACATCCCGGGTCCTGTCCAGCCGCAATTCAGCCCCGGACGGATGATTTACTTTGAAGGTTTCAGCGTCGATGAGCACGGCAAACAGCACTATATGGATGCCACGGTCGCGTATCGCCAGTCCTGTCTCCGAGTCATCGAGTATCTCAGACGCTTCGGGTATAATGACTATCAGATCTATCTGATGTTGAGCTGTATTCCGATCGAGGGACATGTGGCGGGCATTGTCGATGTGAGTATACCACATACTGTTTTGATAGCCCCAGTCTGCTGACACAGCCGGACAGATTCCCAATGCATGCACGACCATCGGTCTGCCTATGGATATTTTCTCGTTTGACATTTCACCGTCCGTGGAGGCAAAGAAGTTGGACCTTGGATCGTGCGCTATGGCTAGCAAGTAAGCTAGGTGTACATATCGGTTGAGCTGGCTATGAATCAAAGCGGAGAGATGGATCAGATATTGTTTGCCCCTAAGACATGGTATTCCACCAGTCACGCCAGCAATATCTGCAAGCCATTACAACATAACCCTGATTCGCGTAGGCCGTGGCGCAGAGTGTTGTATCATTTTGCTAAAAGGGTCAACTGGGAAAAAGAAGCTCCCAGTATCCAGCTACAATTACGTTGTCGAGGGCTGGTTCGTGAGACTCCAGCGCCCACTTTGTTGCCTGGCCTTTGAGCAGGATTTGCGAATCGCGACGGAGGTGACGCCAGTCCATCTTACCGCCTAACCCTGCTTTCTGCTGTTGTTCAGGCAGAAGCCATTGTGAGCCAGTATCATCCCGGACAACTGCGAAGCGTCCACTATCATCAGTTCGGGTGCTCGTGATGGTGATGATATCCTCGGGCAAGTTGTGGGTAATTGAGTCCTGGGCAGCAATATCAAGAACCCATTCCCTGACCAGCTCCGCGCTTCCACCGGGGAGAAAATCTCGTTTCCCTTTACGGCGGGACGGCGAGAATACGTCAGGAAGGACGGGGGCAGTCGCTGTAGAGCCCGATTGACCCTCTTCGAGGTTTGTTCTGAAGACTGTTCTAGATAATGGAATAGACTCAATCAGATCGGCATTGGGGGGCTTAAACCGGGCTGGCTTCGATGACATTTCGGTGTCTGTCACCTGCAGCAGATCATCGAGGTTGGTGTCCTCGATATCGGACCCTGCATGTTGGGTGCCGTCGTGCGCTTCATAATCGTCCGGGTTGTCATATTCCGGGGATGAGGATATAGTAATCGGTTCGCCATGCTTTGGTTCAACCTGCGAGACCTTGCGCTTCTTCGTTGGAGGTTGAAACCTCTTGGTCCGCTGTAACAGCGGAGATGCTAGAGCGACATCTTCAGTCTCGGCTCCAACGATATCATCAATTGTGGCTTTCACACGGCGCCGTGAGAGGTCTGGTGACTCTGTCTCATCATCGTCATCATAACTGCTATCTATCTCATCTTTCTGTGTAATGCCTCTTTGAAAACGTGCAACCGTAGTGGAGGAAGGGGTGGAAAAGGGTGCCTGCGTCGTTCGAGAGGTCTGAAAAGGAGTTTTGCGCACTGTACCGGCAGCAGATGATGAGGACCTCAGACTGGACGCGGGAAGGAAACGTCTTGTAGGAGCAGGAGTCTAACTGTGTTAGTCGACCCAGCACCTGGACTTACTGTCAGATGTAGTACATTATCATGTGCTGGCATGCTTAGCCTGGATCATACAGGGCTAGCATCTGCTCGAGCCGGATGGTGAGATATGAGTTGCCATGGACTTGAAGTGCAAGTTGCATAAAGGAAGAACAGCAGAGACAAATGAATTGTGTAGATTCCCCACGTCACGTGTTGCTGCCTTAACCCGCCCTGCAGTTACGAGTAGGACAACTGCTGCTTACCAGGAATTTCATCCTAAGACGAATGAGTTCGACACTGTCAATTATGCAGACTTGTACGCTGAGACATTTTCACGGAGCCATAGAAGATCCCATTCGGACAGCTCTGATCTCATTCTGCCACTACTCTGCTGCCAAATGGTCGAAGGTAGTCATGATAGGTTACAGCTCTGCCATCCCAGCAGCACTGTGTCTTTGATCCCCTTGAGCTCGAGACTGAACACATATGGTCCTGTCAAAGTGTCTTCCTGTCTTCCTTCCCGGTTTTTCCATACGTCTCAGCCAAGTACGAGTCCAGATCGTGTTGGAAATTACTGGTCTGAGGTAGGAATGGACGAGTAGTCTCTCGGCGACCGTCATTTTGGGTGGGTCGCGAATTCAATGACCGATCGTGGTACTCGTCTCTAACCCTTTGTCTCTGAGTTGACGCATCGCCTATAAATCCATCTGGCAGTCCAGATCTCATCTGGGTTTGACTGCCATACTGTCGGCCGGTCAATGGAGCCAGATATCCGAAGCGTTCAGTATGGTGCCGACCCCTCTCGAGGACGCCTTTCACTGGTGAAAAGGTGCAACGCTCATAAAATGGAGAGGTCACAAATCGTGGAACGGCTAGGCCGCCCAGTCTACAGGGGCGAAGAAGTTCTGCGGCTTTAGAACATCCTTCACAAGTGGGAAGAGATGGACGCATGGCTGGCTTGCTGTGACCCTGAGCAGGATGAAGGATGGACACGCTCTTGAAGAAGCAAGAACATGTGTGCCAGGTTGTGCGATTGTATAGCTTTGCTTTCTCCCAGGCTTTGGGCTTCATTCTCGCCTGATTCAGAACTTCGGAGCTCAGAAGTCCCATGTCGGGCTGTTTCGTCAAGTATACGAGAAGTAACTTGGCGTCCGCGGCGGGTTTTAGTTGGACGTCGTGCACATTGGGATCATGAGGGTAGGTCGAGGAGTGTAGGACGAGCGGGCAAATCGGGATGAACAGCTGGCACATGTCGACCGTAGACGTGGGATGGAGCGTGGGATGGGTTGCTGCAAGGCTGAGGCTTCAGGGAATGTAATCTGATCGGGTGAATTTGGTAGTGGCGTTGGCAAGATAAAGGACTTTGAATGTTTTCGACAAGATGTTCGCGAACAACATATCCGGGACTTGAGGAGATCTGAAGCACGTTCAAATAGCCCCTGCAAACGAGGCAACCGTGATGCACGAAAAGCGTGGCAAAGGCTGATGAGTCCATGGTGCGTGTGATGTGGCAGCAGTGATTGGATGGTGTGCAATATGTCCCAAGGCAAGGCCACCTGCTGCCTAATTGTGTCGTCTTGACTCAGACTCACCTCTGTTAATCATATTTGCGCTGGGTGATGTTTGGAATGATACACACTTGTGCCTCTGCCTGGGGAACTGGTGTAAAGACTTCTCTTCGGAACAAGCTCGACGACGTCGTCGCACTCACTGGTCGACAGGAGACTTATCTCACCCGGCAGAAGTCCGATCAATCTCCAACAGCATCTCGCGTCCGCAGAGGGCCATCTCGGACTAGATGACGATTCTAATGTTTCGCACAGGATCGCAATCATATTGAGATGACGAGCAAGGAGTTCACAAGAAGAAAACAGGATGATAAGGTTGCACGAGACCAGAGGGATGTTTTCTTATTGCACAGGAGAATGGAAGAGCCGAGGTTGAAATGGGCTTGTTGAAGCATCACCTGTGACCGCCCATTTGCACTACAACCTAAACACAGCACACACAGTTACACAACCATCTACTGTACGAGGGACCTTCACAGCCCTTTACTTCTACACACCAGTTGTTGTCTACATGCCTGCACATCCATTCGACCTTGCTTTCCCCATGGCACACCCTGTATGGTTGTATCGCCACAACGTCGGCTGGAGACCGCAATTGCTTCTTCGATCTCTCGTTCAATGATCACCCCACCACTACCTGATCCTGGCCGAACCGATACCGACACGGACCCTCTGAGATTGAGTCCTATCTTGGTTTTGCCAATCGAAGATCCATTCAAGCGACCCAAATGGGGCAGGTAGGCATATCAGGTAGCATCACCATTGCATCCACCTTGCAAGCAAGCTTTCAAGATTCAACCCGGCTCCATAATGCTTATCTCCCCAGGCAAGAGTCCACGACGGCGTCCCCGCCTCTACAATCAGTCCACCTCCCAATCATCTGCCTCAGATACCACTCTTCTATGCTCAATCTAGAAGTTCATCAATCCTTGTCCAATCGCCTTGCTTCGTATTCCTTACCATACCAGAGACATGTGAGTGATCGGCCCAGTCGTGCGCAGTCTACTGCAAAGCTAGTATGGGCTTAACAGCTTCAATGCGACCTCAGTCGCTACATCCATCTATCGAATCCTTGACCCTGACGGTACCTGACCATGAAGCTTCTCCAAATGACGTCCTTCATCATGCATCCTGGACCTAGCAGAAGAACTTCCCATGCACACAGTCCGGAAACAGAAGATGGCATGATGGTTGCAGTATAAGGTGAGGATACCCAAACCCCATCTCGGAAACACCCTCAAGATCTCTCTATCGTGCTCCGCTCCGTAACTCATTACAAGTGCGGTGGTCTCTACACTCGCCATGGCTCCTCTACGATCATCCGCCATTGTGGCGACTGCTTTGTCATTACTGGCATGCTTTCAGTCCTCCATTGCAGGACCAGTTGTCCGTCGCTCTGACCTCGCTGTCAAAGACTACCATCCTGCTCCAAGAGCATGGGCAAACCTAGGCCGTGCCCCGGAAGATCATTTGATCCATCTCACAATCGGCCTCACGCAAAGTCGCTTTGCTGAGCTTGAGCGCCATTTGTACGAAGGTAAACAGAAAGCCAGACCCGAAAAGCTCACCACGCAATGGCTAACAGAGTCCTTATAGTGTCTGACCCGTCGCATTCTCGTTACGGACAACATCTGTCGGCCGAGGAAGTCCATGAGCTGGTCAAGCCATCCAAAGACGCTTCTGCTGCGGTTCACGCCTGGCTCGAAGACTATGGAGTTGAGCTTGATCAACTCAAGTACAGCCCCGCCAAGGATTTCGTCTCGGTCACTCTCCCAGTGGAAGCCGTAGAAGACTTGCTGGACACAGAGTACTCCGTTTACGAACACGATGACGGCTCGACTATGGTCCGCACAGAGGGATATTCCCTTCCGCTACATCTCCATGAGCATATCAGTACAGTTCAGCCAACCAACTCATGGGCACGGTTGAATGGACGACGGGAGAGGACGAACGAAATCGTCAAGCGCAGCTTGACAGCCGAGAAAAGGTCCTCCCACGCTCTGGAAGTCGAGAACTGGGGTCCACCACCAGCACCCCTTCCTCTTCCAAGCAATGCTACCGTGGAAGCCGCCTGCAATTTTAGTGCCGTCACTCCAGACTGCTTGCGAACGTTGTACGGTACGCTCGACTACGAAGTCAAGGCTGCCGGTATCAACAAGATCGCACATACGAGTTACTTGGGCGAGAGTTCCAATCGTTCGGACATCAGTATTTTCTTGTCCAAATATCGCCCAGAGGCCACAGCTTATGCCTGGGAATTCACCGAGGTTTCCGTCGCTGGCGGAAACGTGTATAATGGTACGAGCGATGCTGCCGATGGCAACGATAGAGAAGCAAACCTTGATTCCGAATACATCATCGGAATCAGCTATCCAACACCACTCACGACATACAACGTTGGAGGTGAAAACCCTACCTTTATGCCAGACATCAACACCCCCACCAACAGCGACGAGCCATATCTTGCCTGGACGATGTATATGGCCGGACTACCCGACGACGAGGTCCCACAAGTCATTTCCACATCGTATGGCGACGATGAGCAGACCGTCAGTCGATCATATGCCCAAGCAGTGTGCAACCAGTTCGCCCAGTTGGGTGCTCGAGGCGTGACCCTGTTCTTCTCAAGCGGTGACTTTGGCGTTGGGGCAGATAGTACCTGCTACAGCAACGTCGACAACACGACATACATGTTCATCCCCAGCTTCCCAACAGACTGCCCCTATGTCACCACTGTTGGCGCCACCCGAAACTATCCTGAAGTCGCTGCTGATAGACTGCTGAGCTCCGGCCTTACCTTCGCCAGTGGTGCGGGCTTCAGTAACTACTTCGACATGCCAGCCTATCAAGCGTCCACTGTCGATGCGTATGTTGCTAGCCTCGACGGTCTCTATGATGGCTTCTACAACAAGTCAGGCAAGTGTTCCGACGGTGAATCCCTACTTGTGGCTTGTCAGCGCTGACCATTTTCGCAGGACGTGCATATCCCGATATTTCGTGCATCGGACAAACTTTCCCCACGATCTGGAACGGCAGCACTCTGGGCCTCGTTGGTACATCTGGTTCCTCGCCTATCTGTGCTTCAGTCTTTACATTGTTGAACGATGCCTTGATCGCTGAAGGTAAGCCGCCCATGGGGTTCATCAACCCATGGCTGTACAGCATTGGCCACACATTGTTCACGGATGTCACGAATGGTTCGTCCAAGGGTTGCAACACCACTGGGTTCCCTGCTGCACCCGGCTGGGATGCCGTCAGTGGTTGGGGCACTCCTTATCTGCCAGACCTCCTCGAATTCTTCGGGGTGAAGAAGTAGATGTGGAGATGATTGCATATGTCAGCCTGGCGAATGGTCTCGATGAATACTGTTGCCAGGACAGAATGAATACACGATAATGGCCGCTGAGATAGAATGTACATACCAGTAATGTCTATGGTACCGAGAAACCTATTACTCTGTATTCTGTGCACACAACGATCGCAGCACGGGTGGCGCCTAAGGGAAATCGGACACTGCCGAACAGCCCGCTAAGATAAGTGATTCAGGGATCGTCTTAACGATAACTTAACCCGCACTGTGGGGTAAAGATTGATAAACAAGGTTGCATCCTCGCAGCCAGAAAAAAAGTACCACGTATTGTCGCCTTCGGCGAGCGAGAGTTCCCCCTGCGTTCGAAAGCTAGAAGTAGAAAAGACACAATCCACCCTCTCCCAGCGACACGGCTATACCAACGGCTCGACCCCATTCGCCTCAGGCCATCCCACCACCACTATCTCTGTGCAGCAGCAATGGCCATAAAACATGCCTCCCCAGTGACCGTTTCCCTCCACGACCTCCAATCCAACAACATACCCTTTCAAACCCTTCTCGCCGCCTTCGGTCCCGACAGCCTAGGCATACTCGTCGTAAAAGACCTCCCACCAAACTTCACCACCCTTCGCACAAAAGTCCTGTCCAATTCCTCCCGTCTAGCCGCCCTCCCACCAACCACCTTGTCGCAACTCACCAAACCCTCGGCAAAATACCTAGTAGGCTGGTCTCACGGCGTCGAGACCCTACGACCAGGAGTCATCGACACAGCAAAAGGAAGCTACTACATCAACTGCGCCTTCTATCAGTCTCCCGACCTCAACGGCGCAGATGCGACCAAATTTCCTGGGTTTGAAGAATACACAGCGCCCAACGTCTGGCCTGAGGACAGTCACATCCCAAGCTTTCGAAGTGATGCAGAGGATCTGATAAGTCTGATCATCGACACGGCGGTGCTTGTGGCGAGGGCGTGCGATCGGTTCGCGGAGCACGCAATTTCGGGGTATGAAGATGGGTATCTAGAGAGAGTAGTGAAGGGAAGTACGACGACGAAGGCGAGACTATTGCATTATTTCCCCATACCGGTCCAAGATCAGAGCACACAGAGCAATGGGTCCTCACAGAACACGCACTCCAACAGCAACAGCAGCCAGGACACGGAGGAAAAAGAGGTCGACGACTCATGGTGCTCAACGCACCTCGACCACGGCTGTCTCACGGGCCTGACGAGCGCAATGTTCATCGACGAAGCATCGGAAGACACAGAACTTCCTGCCTCACCGGATCCAAAGTCGGGCTTATACATACTCTCGCGATCCGGCCAGATCCACAAAGTCAGCATCCCGAGAGATTGTCTTGCCTTCCAGACGGGTGAGGCTCTAGAGCTCATCACGCGAGGCAAGTTCAAGGCTGTGCCGCATTTCGTCAAGGGTGTGGACCCGAAAAACTGTGAGTCCAGCAGCAGGATTGCGAGGAATACGCTGGCTGTCTTCACGCAGCCTAACCTAGATGAACTCGTGGATGCCGAGACGGCTCTCACGTTTGGCGAGTTTGCTAGAGGGGTTGTGAAAGAAAACACTGCTGGCTAAGGAGGAAGAAACGCGGTGTAGGAATTCATACGTTGATACCCTTTTTCTCGATTGATCTGATGCTCATGTGCAAGACCATTCAGAGTGCCTGTCGAGACCTAAGCCGACCGTCCATCCCTTCGACAAGAAATTGGCAGGCATCCATTATTACTGCTGCAAGGTCGCTCCGCTGTTTTTCGAAGCATTTTGGACCACAGCCAGCCCAGCCCCAAACGCCTCGCTTCGAAGAACAAGTTTCCTGTCATAAGAATCGAATAAAGCACATACGCCATACTTTTCGGTGGGCTAGAAATGCAAAGCCAAAAATTACCGTCCTGTCTGCATGCATGTACCAGCCTAGCTCGCTATGTTGTGTCGTAATGGATAAGAAAAGCAAAGGGCAATCTACCTTGCTGCTTCGGTCTGTGATCTTGACAAAGACAGAGGCGCACTGTTAAGGACTGCCAGATGGGCATTCATGGTGTCGGGATCATTAAGAATGTCGTGGGGCTCGTCATAAATGTGACCGTGGGAAGACTGTGCTGTAGGTGGAGATGACAGTGAAGGGGTTGTTGCAGGTGTGAAGTCGAGATCTCCTGTGTGGTCGGATACAGTACCGAGTACTTGAGGCTCCAACTCTTGAACAGCGGCCAGGATAACATCGACGTCAACGGTGTGCCGCTCAAGTGCATCTTTCAGCCACTGCTCCCATTCTTCACTAATTGCCAGTGAGGTCCCAGTTAATCGTTCTTGCATGGCATCCCGGACCAGGCCGACAATGTCATACTCTGAACTTCCTGACTGGTCATCGGTGGGCTGCTGAGGTTCGGGCATATCTGTGTCTTCGACCTCGTCGGCTTCAGGAATCGCGGTGTAAGCCGGTGATGCTGGGCCCGGGGCTGAACGACTCCAATCCTCCCACACCGCCCTGGGACCGGATCCGCGGGTCGTTGTAGGGAGGTCGTTGCCGGTCGTAGTCTTGACTTCCGTTTGTGCCTCCCGCTCGTATCTTTCTTTGGCCGCTCTTGTCCCTTCCCATTGACACAGACTCAGAATCTCATCATTGGTCAACCCCAAATCATCAAACACACGGAACAGCCTCCTATGCCAAGTGTGTCTCGACAGCCGGCGGCGGTGCGGAAGATAGGTGTAGTCAAGACCTGGATATTGTGCTTCTAGTGTGTCCAGAGCCCCATAGTATGTCTGTACCTCTGTTCGGATCTCTGCCACAATGTGACGGTGGACGAATGCATAGAAGGAACTTGGATCCCCTTGCTTGGGCTTGGGGAACGTTCTTTGGTAGATCAACTCGGGTATGGACGGTTTCCGCATCGTCTAGGCTTGGTGGTCGGTTCGAGGGCTGCAGTGGAAGGCTGTGTCGTTGCTGGTCTCAGAGCATACCCGGTTCGCATGCAACAACGGTAGGGAGCAAGGGGCAAATGTGTCTTGGATGTCTCCAGAGCAGATATTTGATGCCTTGGACTTATTGTGGCTTTGCTGGTCAGGAGGAAGGCTTTCGAGTGGAGGTAATACACCTTCCAGGTGGCAGGTGGCAGGTGACAGAAGCGTATGCCTACGTAGACTTGTATTCGGGCTGGTTCAATGGATCTCGCAAAGCGGAGGAATGATTCGGATAGTTCTCGTTTTGGTCAGGCACCGCCCACAATCCTCACTAACTGCTGCTGGCGAGCTTCAACTGAGACAGCGACGTATGTTTCGGTTATCGAATGCGTGAGTGGATGGGTCACAAGCAAACAACGACTGCGTTGGCTCTACGAAGGAAAAGAAGAGTGAAGATGCGGGATAAGTGGAAGATGCAGGTGCAGTAAGAATGGTTCGTGCTTTTCTTGTCTTGCCTCAATGCCACATCAGCAACTAAGAATTGGCAAACCAAACACGTATTGCATCTGGATTCCAAACCCTTTCAAGCGTGCAAGCGCCGTTTTTTCTTGTATCGTCAGGTGGTCAGGTCCAGTTGAACCGTGTGGTGCATGACCGCCTGTCCGACCCGTTTCCAATCGGACAGGCAAATGAGCCGGCCTACATTACGCCCCAAGAGCCTCCCAAGCCCTGCGTGGCCCGCCTATCGCCAATCCATCGTGCAAGCATTTCCGGTACCATCACCTCATACGTCCATTCCGTCGTCCCTGCATGGTATGCGGCTTCTGTCGGCTTAACCTTCTCCGCGACAACGAATCGACTGGCTGACATGCTTCAAGCCACGTTCTTCTGCTTTAGGAGACCTCATCCGGAGCATCTGGGGCCGGCTACGAAGTACCAGGACTTTGTACGTAGGAGTCCCTGAGCGAACGTGAGCGAACGCAGTTGAGACACTCGTAATCCGCCATGTCGACCTTTAATGGCATCGTCAGGGAGTTTCCTGAAATCAGGATCGACTACTTCAGGTCACATCCCAACAGGCCACCACCGAAAGCATACTTTCTCAGCCATATGCACAGCGATCATATCGTGGGTCTCGAATTCGTCAAAGGTACATTTGTGTACTGCACGACGACCACGAGGAATATCCTACTCAAGCTGGAGAAGTATCCACACCGTATCAATTTCGTAAAGGGCATACTTGAATCACGAAAGCTGCACTACCACCATCTCGACACCATTCTCAGACCGCTGCCACTCCAAACAGCGACAGAAATTGAGCTGTCTCCGAAATCAACAATAAGAGTCACGTTGCTGGACGCCAACCACTGTCCCGGTGCAGTAATGTTCCTCATTGAAGGAAATGGAAAAGCCGTCGTTTACACAGGAGACATCAGATCAGAACCCTGGTGGGTGACTTCGATTGTGCAGAATCCCGTGTTACTGCCTTATGCGTGTGGTCTGAAGACCCTGGATTGCATCTATTTGGACACGACGTTCGCTTCTCGTGAGGAGCCGTATCGTGACTTTCCAACAAAAGCTGAAGGAATTAAAGAGCTGCTCGACAAAGTTGATCAATGTCCTCCAGATACAACCTTTTACTTCCGAGCTTGGACGTTAGGGTACGAAAATGTGTGGACTGCCCTGTCGAACTTTCTTCAGTCACGCATACACGTAAATGAGTATCAACTTCGAATACTCGGACCCGACAAAAAGCATGGACCTACCGGGTATACTGAAGAGGCAGCACTTACAGGTTACAAAGTCGGACACAGCCAAATGCCCGGATGTCTAACTAAAGACAATAGCAGCAGAATTCACAGCTGCGAGCCTGGCCTGCAATGCCATCAGCAATTGAGCAAGCAACAAAATGTTGTGTGGATCACACCGATCATCACGAGACTGAAAGATGGTACTGAGGTCTTAGAAATTGGAGCAGGAGGCGGAGGAGGCGATCTTTATCAAGAAGCAGACCTGAAAATGGAGGACACGGCAACCCTTCAACAGCTTGGGGAGTTTTGCGCGCAGTACACGGACGACGAAAAGGTGAGATCGGATATACAAGACGTGGTTGAATATGCTTCGAGGTTTGGAAACTTCTCCGTGACACTTGAAGGGACTGAAATTCCCGATGCAAGCCTTGATGCGAAGATATCATTGAAAGACTTTGTGGCTCTCTTGTCGAAGAGGTGGGATGCCTCGAAACATCACATGAACCATGGACCACTCGGCAAGCTCGCAGGTCGTGGCGATACAATTCATTTTCCTTACTCTCGTCACTCGTCGTACATGGAATTGCGTCATCTGGTAAGCGTATTTCGACCAAAGGACATCTGCCCTTGTACTGTGGAGCCAGAAGTCTGGTCCGAGGAGGTTAGCATGCAGGTACTCTTTGGAGACGTTTGTTCTGGCAACGAATTCCATTTCGACAAGGAGTCACGAGCGACAGTAGAAGATTGGAAGGAACGACAAAGATTGAATGCACTAAGAGGTCAGAAACGGATATTCCGAGATGACGATGAGGTTGAACAGGAGACGCAAGAAACGCAAGACACTCACGCTACCCAAGAGACACATGGATCGTTGGAAGGCGACGAGGTGTTCGAAACCGCAAGGGCAGAAGTCAAAGAAGTTGGCCTTGAGGCTGCCGAACTAGGTGCTTCGGTGAAGCCATCTGTGTCGCCTGTCGAGGATACACAACCCGCTATCCGCAGCAATCTTGGGCCTGGCAGGCTGAAGGAGATCAGAGAAGCATTCCTCTGCATCAATGGTGGAAAGAACACAATTGACCATGAGGATGAACAGGCTTCTATCGCCCAGAGAGACTCTCGAGCAGACCATTCCAGGAAAATATTTGATGGGTACGACTTGTACCCTGAAATGGGAAGTGATGGTGAAGACTTCGACGATGGTTGGGATGACGAAGATCGGATATGGGCTAGGATGGAAGCCTACAATGCTGCAAGACGTTGTCTGGTGGTCAATGATGCTAAAAACTGGGATGACCTATCTCTACGCAGTGCTGGTCGGAAAGGACATGAGGAGGAAGAAGTCGAACTGTAACATATCGCTTCCAGCGTCGGCGCAGAGTGGACTGTGGGATTTTGGGCGTTGATGAGCGTTTTATGATACCCAGTCTCATGTAGACATGTTGGAAGGAGAACAAAGGTACGAGTATGTCGAGCCATATCACATACGGAACTAAGGCCGCTGTTTTTGTAAGTCCGAATTGTGCGACTGGCAGGGCCGAAGACGTCACCTCTCCAAAGTTCGAAGCTCTCTCCATCGATATCATTATTGTCTCTTAGTAATTGTGTCTGAGCCACGAAATCCCCTTCCACAACCACAGTCCTGTTCCCTCCTAGCTCGTCGATTTCCGATTCAGCTACAGGTCGTCGCCACAATGTTTGCCAGATCTGTGATCAGGTCTGCTGGACCACTGCGTCAGGTAAGTTGAGGCCTGCAGCATTGAATTGCTGACATCCTGGACCCTGTCTCTCCCATCCTCACTATGAGGGTTTCCTAGCTATTAGACCTGACAATCATGCTTCATCCAGAACTTCCGCAGCTACGCGACCGAAGCACCCAAATCCTCGTCCTCCACGCCCTTGATTGTCGGCGTCGCAGCTGTTGGCGCAGGTATCGCAGGCTACACATTCCTAGGCTCTAACAAAGCCTCCGCCGATGCACCGCCCAAGCCTTCCGAAGATGCGACGCATGCAGCAGAAACTACATCTGCAGCGAAGGCTTTCCGGGGTGGTGACCAAGGTTTCGTAGACCTCAAGCTCGCCGAGATCATTCCCTACAACCACAACACCAAGAGATTCAAGTTTGAGTTGCCCGGGAAAGATCAGGTCTCAGGGTTGACGGTCGCTTGTGAGTCCCTGTGCGCACCCACCGAGACGTCACGCGATCACTAATATCTGTACTACAGCTGCGGTCATTACGAAGTACCAGAGCCCCAAGCACGAAAAGCCCGTTATCAGACCCTACACGCCCATCAATGAGGAAGGTAAGTGATGGGAGCTTTGTCATTCCAAGAACAGATCGATGCTCACGATGTTTTCCAGATGAGCGAGGCTACGTTGAGCTTTTGGTCAAATCATACCCCAACGGCCCCATGTCTGAGCATCTGCACTCCATGGCTCCTGGCCAGATGCTCTCTTTCAAGGGCCCGATCCCCAAGTACTCCTGGGCCGCCAACAAGCACGAGCACATCACCTTGATCGCCGGCGGCACCGGAATCACCCCAATGTACCAACTCATCCGAGCTATCTTCAAGAATCCGGAAGACAAGACCAAAGTGTCGCTAATTTTTGGTAATCTCACTGAGAAGGATATCTTGCTGAAGGAGGAGTTGGAGAAGATCGAGAACGAGTTCCCTCAGCGTTTCCGCGCCTTTTACACAGTCGATACCCCACCCGAGAGTTGGCCTTACGGCAAGGGCCACATCACCAAGGAATTATTGAAGGAGGTTATCCCAGACCCAAAGAGCAACAACATCAAGGTCTTCGTGTGTGGCCCACCAGGAATGTACAAGGCCATCAGTGGACCCAAGGTTAGCCCTACAGACCAGGGCGACCTCTCCGGCATACTCAAGGAGTTGGGCTATACGAAGGAGCAGGTCTACAAGTTTTAAAGTCACGGATAGTGGATAGATATGCCGCCCGTGCTGCTCTCACACGACTGGCTCAAGGGCGTGTTCATCAAGGAACAGGAGCCCAGTTCGCATAATAAGCATGGCATCGGAAAGAGTACCCCGAGTACAGGCTCTGTGGCCGGGCAAAAGTTGTAAGTGTATACAAGAAAGACCAGAACTGGCCAACGTAGAGGCCAAATAATACTTGTATATAGGGTCTTGCTCCTGCAACCAACACTTCTTGCAAATGGTCAACCTCTCAATATGACAATCGAGAGGTTGCTGTCATAATAATCCACTGGCTTGCTTCTGTCCGCATAATTTGAGAAGAATCTCGACGTTCCGGTGATTGCTCCCGTCTCTGAAGCCGGGCATAAGCGCCAGCCACTGGTAAACACTTTCCCTCAACTCCTTGGGCATCCTTGGTGGCTCTTGGAGGACCTTCTCGAAGCCATCAATCACCTTTTGAGCAACTTGATCGATGACAAGGTCCCCTGGATTGGTGACTTCGAGCCGTGACAGAGTTTTGGCAAGAGCAGACTTATACTCCACGAGAGAATTGACAGACACGCCCACAGTCCGGGGCCAGTTGGAACTCATCAAGTTCCAAGCGTCACCTGTCGAGCCTTGGTCACCAGAACCTCGAAAATCCGACCGCAGAACGACGGCAGGAATGTCCGCCATTTTGGAGAACATGTATTCGACCACGGTGCCTGCGTCGAGTTCGGCCCCATCGAATGTAAATAGGCCAAGGTCACAGGACAGTAGTGCACGGAGGTCCTCGTCTCTTATCGCGTGCGGACTTTGATCTCGTTGTTCGAGATCTTGTGGCAGAATGCCAATGAACTTTCCGGACGATTTTCGCTGGATGGCCTGAGATAGTAGCGTGTTGGTATGCAGTTCCGCCATGGTAAACAGCGGGCCGGCATGGTAGTAGGTGTATGATTTGGGAGGCTCAGAGATATCTTTTTGTGACGGGTCAAGGCTGGTGTGTGTCTCGAGCACCATGCTAACATCGCGCTGGCCTGACATTCTTGCGAATTTGTACACGTGCTAATTCTCATAAGCAACAATGATTGAAGCAAACACGTGAAAAGTGATTGATTGATAAAGGTACGTATATCAACGCTACCGTATCCCTAACTTTAGATACCTCGGCAACAACGACACAGCGCCCGTGCTTGGCCAAGGCTGCGCTTAACTTATTGCTTTCTTCCTGCATCTTCCTTACCACAATCATTGTGATGCATCTTGACTCGATGTCCAAGCTGAAGTACACTCCGCTTGCAGGCACTGAATTGCAAGGAGTTCCCACTTGATAGTCTTGGAGCCTTGCATCATCTCCACGCCACAGCACAGCACATGGGGTAAGTTACGCCGGATGGTCGAGAAGCGTTATTTTGTGCATCCCCAAAGCTGCCTGCTGGCGAGGGTTGGTCAGCATGGATTATGCACTGTGCAGAATGGCTCTCGCGTGTGACTGTGGTTGCTCAAGAATGTCCTAGACATCTATCACCCCAGCAGAAGGCTGACGGAACTCCCTCAACGCCCAAAGGGACCTGGTCAGTGCTTTGGTGCAGCTCAGCGAGGCCCACCTAAAGTCACGGCTCGTATATTTTCACTTTCGGACGAATCGTTTCTCCATTGTTCCGACGGCACTCCCTGATCCGGACGGGATCTCATAAGCCATCATAGTCCGCCTCGAATAGCAGAATAGCCGGCTCTGGTGAATACAATGGTAGGTCAACACTAAAACTATAAGAAGACTCTGGGCCACGGCAGCCCTACCAAAAAACAAGCAAAAGACGACTCGACAAACCACAGTAAGACTGCGACTCGCGATCGAACCAGCAACCATGGCGCCTCCTACCAAGGAAGAACTTGACTCTCTGGCCGTCGTAGATCCCGAGATCGATGCAGTAAGTGATCATTCGCGAATCCTCAAGCGATGCGTTCTTTCACTTACCTATAGCAGATCGTCAAATCCGGGAAATTCCCCAAGCTCGACTACTCATCGCCAGACGCAATCCATCAATTACGAGCCATGGAGGCGATGTTCCCACCACCTCCGGCCATTCCAGAAGTCATCGAGTCGAACCTCAAGTTTACTGCCCGTGATGGCAGCGAGCTCAATCTATTCGTCTTCAGTGCATCAGCCCCAACCGCGAAACCGAAGCCGCTGGTCATCTTCTACCACGGAGGTGGTGGTGTCATGGGCAACGCGTACTCTGTTGCTGGTCTCGCTCGCGATCTGGTGTTGGCACACGACTGTGTAGTCGTAAGCCCCCAGTACCGCCTTGCGCCCGAGCACGCTTTCCCTACCGGCGTGACCGATGCCCTTGACGCATTCCAACACGTATCCACGAAGGCATCGTCTTTCGGCGCCGACCTCTCTGCCGGCCTGATCATCGGCGGCGTTAGCCAGGGCGCGCGTCTAGCTGCAGTCATCGCACTCCAGGCCAAAGACTCGACCACCACGCCGAAGATCACAGGTATATACTTTTCGGCCGGCTCATTCATCCCCTCCAAAGAAACCGTGCCGGACAAGTACAAGGAGTCGTATGTGTCGCGAACTGACGAGCGTTGTCTGACGGCACCCCTTCTTGGCGAAGACATGAAGGCTCTCTTCGACAGAGAGTATGCGCCGGACGTGAGCTCGCCGATCCATGCCGCGTTCAACACACAACCCATGTCCAAGCATGCGGGCATCGCGCCGAAAGTGTATTTCCAGATCTGCGGTATGGACATGCTCCGGGATGACTCGTTCATTTATGCTGCCATCTTGGAGGACTTGGGCGTCCAGACTCGTGTGGACGTTTATCCTGGCACACCGCACACTTTCTGGAGCTTGTTCCCCATCAAACAGGCACAGACGTGGAAGGCTGATAAAACCAGAGGTGTGGGCTGGTTACTTGGGAGGGAGACCTAGGGTCGTGATAGCCGAAGGTGCATTAGCAACAAAAGCTTGCATTGGCTCAAACGTGGCAACAACAGCCGTTATCTTTTGAATCAAGAATCTCCGGTCCATCATCTTGCTAGCCCGTATATGTCTACCCACGCTCTCATCTCCTTGATCCCCCAGACCACCTTAGGGCGGTCGCTCACATAACAAAACTCCCACCATCAGTCCTAATCACCGTCCCAGTAACATTTCGATCCTTCATAGCATAAAGATAACTCTCCGTCACGTCCTCAACCTGTCCCACCTGCCCCGTCGCCATCTTGTCCCCAAACGCCTTCAGGGCCTTCGCTTTATCCTCCTCATTTTCGAAAGCGCCATCCCACAATTCCGTCTCAACAGCACCAGGCTGGATCAAATTCACGCGGATAGGCTTCAACTCCAACGCGAGGTTTCTCGTCATACCCTGCAGTCCAGCCGCATACGACGCCACGGTCGTCCAGTTGTTGTTAGGATGTTCTGCGACCGCACCCGTGGTGATGGTAATACTACTGTTCACACCCGGATTCAGGTGCGAGGCGCCGTACTTGGTGACGAAGAACGGTGCGAAGAAGCGGACCATGCCGCATTTCTTGAAGAATGCTAAGTCCACGTCCGCTAGGGGTTTCATGCCCAGTGGATCGCCGGCCGTGAAGACGATGTGGTCTAGCTTGGTGTCGATTTTGTTGAAGAGATCCTTGATGTTGGATTCGAGGGTCTCTTCGGTGCCCAGGTCGCAGGCCAGGCCGACGATGTTGGTCTTTGCGTCCGGGTAGGATTTCTTGAGACGGTCGATGCTGGCGTTGACTTTGGCTTCGCGGGAGGATGAGAGGTATAGGTTGGATGCGCCGTGCTCGACGAGGGCTTCGGCCACGCCAAAGCCCAGGCCTGAGGTGCCGCCGACGATGAGGACGGATGTGCCGGCTAGTCTTGTGGTGTATTTGTGTGACGCCATTGTTGCTTCTTGTCTTCGAAGGTCTGGTACACAGTGTTGTTTGCCGTTGGATACTGGTGTTTCACAACTTTGACTTGTCTTACTTCGCGGTGTCTGGAGAATGTGCCGAGTCGTTCTGTTTGATCACACAAGTACCATGCACTTTGTCTGGACTTTCAGTATTCGAAGAACCGGGAGACGCTCGAGACTTATATACTTCAAGGCCAGTCAGCCTTTCGCTCAAGTCAGAACTTTTATCGAGGTTTGACGGATATAACACGATGGTAATCTACGTACAACACCCATATCTCCGCCGTCATAGAATGGAAGGATTTCGTTCGAAATAGTCGGCTTCGTGTCCACTCCATCTGCCGAAGCACGCGCAAATCGATAGGTACGAGTATTGACATCATGCCATTGGTTCATCCGGAGTGGTGCCGAAGTGGTCGTGATTGGATGGAATCGCGCAACTTCCATTTCGGGATGAAGACGTTCGTCATATTATATAATGCACAATGCATGCTACACAAGTGAGGTAAGCAAACTCGATAGAAACTCCTATTTGAGCGATCCGGATATTAGCCCTTACAGCAGAAGTGAGTGATGTGTGCCCTGAAGCATGAACGAGACGTCTCGTCTGAACGCCGTAGGTGTAGGTTTAGAGTGCAAGAGCATGAGAAGATCATCCGACTGACAAATGCAAGGGCAAGAGTTCTAATCATGCCCGAACGGCCTAATATCAGTATGCTAAGAAGTCTCCGATGTTGCAAAGAGGACATGTATCGTCCCTCACTTCCAGAGATCCTGAAAATCATCAAATCCATGAGACGCCAGCGCTTCGTAATTGTCGTTAGATCGTATCACATAACCCGCCATCCCTTCACTGGTCATATTCCTGTCCCTGAGTTCCCACGGCGTGGATAGCAGCCATGACATCCAATGCGGCAAGTTGACTATGACTAGTCGGCAAGTCCATGGGCCCAGCCCACCACGGGCCATACTGATCTTGCCCATTACAATTGCGCGTCAGCAGACTGTGAAACTGCCACTGCACGAATGTGATGATCTGACCCTGCAGCCCGGTATTGAGGCCCTCGTTTCGTAAAAGCATATACAGCTTAGCCAAATTGCGCAGAAGAATGGCCTTGAACCCAATGGCGTCGCAGTCCTGGGAGGCCGGTGTCGGGTCGGCGCCAGTGCCGGGATACGCGTCTCTTTCCGTGAGCGTGCCGTCGCCATCGATCCAAGTCGTCCGGTTCATCGCGTTGAGCGCCATGTTGCTCGCAAGATTCATATAGGTTTGCATCTGACCCTGGTCGGTGCCATTGCTTTTCATGGCGTTATAGATTGCGATGGACGCTCCAATGGCTTGCCCTGTGTTGTACGTGAAGCTCCAGTCAAAGGTTTGTCCCGTGGCAAGATCAATGTGGTCCAGCACGAGGTTCTCATCTGGCACGTAGCGGCATCGCAGAATCCAACCGAGGGTGTACTCTGCGTACTCGAGGAGTGCCTCACGTGTGGGCCCGGGCTCGGCTTGACATGCCAGTCTTGCCGAGAGCTCCGAGAACAGACCTGCGGTAATCGCGTTGACTTGCGTCTCGTTGGTCTTGTTGGTCCACATGACTGCACCTGCCATGTCAAGGCCGTTGATGTTGTATCTACCTGGCGAGACCACGTACTGCTGAACGTGATTCCAAATGGCTTCGGCGACATTCAGGTGCTGCGCGTTCTGTGTGAGTTCGTACATTTCCAACAGACAGATCGACCACCACATGGAATCGTCATTCATCTCGTTGATGCAGTCGGCCTGGTTGGCTTCAACCGTGGATATGAGAGTGTCCAGCACATCGGCGTTGGAAGTCGTGTTTGACCATGTATCGTGTAGAGCGACTGCGGTATAGCCGTTGGCGACTTGCCAGTACGTGAGCCCGTTGATCTGACCGATTTCATCTTGCTTTGAAGCCAGGAACACGTTTATAGCTGGCTGAGTTATATTCAGTGGATATCCGCCACCACTTGCTAAAGAGAGCGTCATTGTTGGTTTGTGTTGGAAGAAAGGATGGCTTCCCACTTGAGACTCTTTTCTTACCTGACTCCTCAACAGCGCATGGGGTTTTTGACCTCGAATGAGGCGAGGCGCCTTCACTCAATGTCAAACGCGGCCGTTCCATGTCCTCTTTGTGTCATTGTTGACACTGCATGAACATTCAGTTACACCGGCGTCTGGATGAATCGTAGTCAGGAATAGGTGACATAACGGTGAGCCTTTTCAAGTCCGATTGGTTGCGAGGTATGTGAACGCCATATGCAGGTGACTTACCCAACCGGAGCCAACCGGCAGATCCGACTTAGATCGACATGAAGATGAAGGTAAAGGTGAAGGCGAACGTGAAGCAGAGAGGTCGTCCTTGAATGGGATCCTTTGAAGTGTGGAGTAACCTGGACGGGTTCCAACGTAACTCATACCAAATCGGGCATCTTCTCCCCGCTATCTCCGTCCAAAGACGTACAATGCTCCACATTGCCATATGCTCCAGAGCTTAGTGCGAGTATTGAGGTGAACAGTCTCATCTTGCCTTGCATGAGGGTATATATAAGTGCCCAGATGCTTCGCAATGCACTCTTCCATTTCTTCAACACCCCTTGACAGACACTACCTTACCATATCCTCATTCACAATTTCACCCCTCAACGTGACAATGACTTCTTCAATGTCAACGATCCTCTTGTTCGGCGGTACCGGCGGTATAGGTGAATCCTTTGCTCGGGCCTTCAACAAGATGGGCAAGAAGGTCATCATCACTGGTCGCCGTGAAGACCGCCTCGCGACAGTCGCGAAAGAAGTGCCCGGTCTGGAGACCTATGCCATGGACAACAGCGACTTGGCCGCATTACCAAAGCACGTCGAGACCATCCTCTCCAAATGGCCCAACATCGACACCGTGTGGGTGAACTCGGGAATCCAGTACCAGGGCAACTTCAAGTCGCTTGTCAACTTCAGCGACGAGAAGATCATCAACGAGATCAACACCAACTTGACAGCTCCCGTCATCCTCGCTCGCCACTTCATTCCACATTTGATCTCACTCAAACGTGAAGCCAACTTCCTCATCACCTCAAGCGGCATCGCCTTCGTTCCGTTTGGCATGTTTCCCGTCTACTCGCCAACAAAGGCCGGTGTGCATTCGTTCCTTGTCGGCCTCAGACAGACATTAAAGGACACGAACGTCAATGTCATAGAGATAGTGCCGCCGTACGTCCGGACCGATCTTGATGCGGAGAATCGACTGTGGCACGTCATTACGCCAATGGAGCTGGACGATTATACCCAAGAGACGCTGAAGGTCCTCGAAAAGCCGGCCAAGGAGATCAAAGAGGCTCCTGCCGGGTCTTCTGCTAAAAGCGTACAAGCCTGGAGGGAGGCATTTGACCCCGTATTGGCAGCCAGAGGGGCAAGCGATTGAGCCTTCTCGGTCCGTGGAAGGTCCAGTCTTTCTTCAAAACCCAGGTAGACATCAGTGCCATAGATTCTAACCGGTGTGCCTGATCCACATTCATGCAAGAGAACTGGCCCCATCGCTTCGATTTGTATATTGCAGGTTCCCGCCTTTTTGCGAAGCTCTCCCGTTGATTGTCCAGCCCTGCTCATGCCTTGCCTACCTCTGTCCTTAGGCGGTCAGCGATAGTACCGGTACCAGATATTGCCACTCTTTATATATTAAACTCACGGAAAACTGGTCACCAATTCCTCACTGGCTCTGGGTCTCTTCGAGGCTATCAAACTAGCACCGGGCTAGAAGGCGTGTCAGTGACGAATTAGTCGCCAGTTCGATCCTCGTTCAATCCACACAAAAAGTCGACTTTTCGATTCAATTATCGACGACAAAATTCTAGGTCTTATCTGGTCAAACTAGCACCGGGCTAGAGGGCGTTAAGACTTCGATTCGAACCCCTTTGATCCTGCGAACCCGGATCTCGGAAAAAGCCTGCGAACCCGGCTTTCACTTACCATGACCCCTACTCAACAGGGTTCATGGCAAAGTTTTTGTCGTTTAGAACTTTGATGTCACTTTTTGGGAATTGCTGATGCTTGAGCGCGGATGCTTGCTTAGTTAGCTGAGAAGCAACCACTGAATAACCATGGCGACTGCAATGGTAAGATATCATGCTTTCCTGTTTGGTGCATCCGGCGAGCGATCCTTCAGTGGCACTTGAGGATCGCTTGCCGGCTCAGAGTCCGGGTCGTTTTGCTTTGGGTTTGGCTGCGGCAACTTTGACGATTGAGCATCAGTTGTACTCTTGTCAGCGTTCTTTGGATCAGGCGACGATTCACCCTCCTTTGCGGGCTCGCCGCTGTCTCCCTTAGTTGGAGCATCTCCATCCTCTTTCTTGTCCTGGCCGTTGTCTTTAACTTTTTCCTCTCCCTTCTTTGGCTCCGCTTTTGGCTGTGGCGGAGCTGTCGCAGGACTTTCATCCGGATCGGGAGCTACCGGAGCAGGTGCTGGCGCAGGCGCTGGCACCGATGGCGTCGTCGCAGGAGCGGCTTCTCCTGCAGGCGCAGGAACAGCAACTGGAGGTGCTGGTGTAGGCACCGGGACAGGTGCAATTGGATGTGAGACGCCATGTTTTATGTTTGTGCCATTACCCTCGAAGCCAGCAGCCGCAACCTCGTACATGTCAGGATTGTTGATTGTATTTGTCCTGATGGCCCGATCGTATAATCTGGTAAGCCTAGCAACCTCGCTACGGACACTCACTCGGTCATCCGTATCAATCTCATCGTAGCCGTGCACATGACGTGCAATACCCAGCCACATGACTTCGGAGTTTTCGATTTCGTCCACGACCCGCTCCAGGTCGTCTCGGTACATGCGTGCACGCATGGGCTGGCCTCGAGATTTCAGATACGCCACCAGCCCGGCAATGACAGTATTCAAGGCTCCAAAGATGGTGATCAGGATATGCGAGGATCTCGAAGCACCCAATGCGGTTAGCGCGGCCCCAAGTACGACTTGAGTCAGTAGAAGTGTGCTAGACAACGAGGCAGTCGCAAGATATGTGAAGCGCTGGCTGCCCAGCTGACGAGTGACTCGTCCATACAATGACTTCTTCGGTACTGGCTGCTTTTTACCCTGTAGCTCAGGGGCAGAGGACGGGACACCAACGAGCATGCAAAACTGCTGGTGCGGGTCTGCAGACGGATATTCCTCGCTGTCGCCATAGGCGTAGGAACCCAGCAGCGGTGTGCGCTCGTTGGTCATATTGACGGTCGCTCTCGGGGAAGTCAGACAAACAGGGGGGATCGAGCTGGTATTTTGAGATGCCCGACTGCTGAACACACCTTAAGCAAAGCTATGCGAAGGTTTGTTATGTGTAGCGCCTGGTACCGACGGGCTGAAAAGGCGCGTTTAAGATCAACTGAAAACTCTGAACAAACTATGCTTGCTCGAAACGCTGCAGAAACGAATGCTGATGAACAAAGATGCAAAGACGACGACGCAAGGAATTGAGGCAGCGAGAGCTCTCAGCCTGATAAGGAAAGAAAAGGAAGCTGCAAGCTCTTTCAGCTCTCACGATCGGCTTGCCATGACAGATCGACGCGCCGCCCAGAAAAGAGGCGCCGTCCGACACATTCGGGGTTGGATCTTTGCCCGACTGGGAAAAGTCATAATAGATCGTCTCACCCGCCAGCATGGCGATAATGACTTATCATCATACTAAAGGACTTTTCGAGATTAAAGGAAAGAAGAAGGCATGGCGAGTGCGGAGGAGAATTTGGGTGTTATTGGAGGGTGTAAAGTGCATCAATTTGTCTCTTCGGGTAAGCGCGAACAGGTCGATCGACAGCAGCTCGTATGCTAAGTGTCCGTGCAGGATCATATAAAACGAGGTAAGGAAGATGGTTCATTCTGAGGCATAGCTATATTGCAGCTAATTCGCATTTTCGAACATGATAAGCGATCATGAAGAGTTCCGAGACATACTCAATATCCGATTCAACAGACTTCCAGATGTATGGTGAAAAATCTGGATCATTACCGAAACACCTGCAGCGCCGTGCAGAGCAATCCTCGCAATACATGAAGTATGATCCAATAACACCGGTCAGTATCCAACTTGACATTAGTTCGGAATGAGATAACGTAAGGAAAAGTTCGTCAACACCCACGCAGCCTCATCACATCAACAGCGTCACCCCGAGGATATGGTCCAGAATCACTGGCACCTCACAGGGACTGACGGTACACCGCATCCTCCTCAACCATGCACCACGGTAGTCACTGACAACCAGCTGTCCAGGACCATGCCTACCACCCGACACCAGGATTCCACACACCCATAGCAGAAGGAGGCCACGACCTTCCCGGCGCGCCCAGCCCATGCACATGGCCCGCCAGTCCAGAACCAATGTGCAGTCCCGACCCAGGGCCCTTGATTGCCTTGTTATTTGCCGCAGCGGCCGCCGCCGTAGCCCTAGTCGGACACACAGTCGCAGCATGAACATGGTAGCAGCATTTATCCCACGTAGCAGGATCCTTCCACGGCTCGGCCTGGAACTGCCAAATCTTCTTCATAATATAACTGACCAGATCCGGGATCTTGAACAACTCCTCGAGATCCGCGCGATTGGGCTCATTTCTCTTCAACTCGTGGTACCACTTCGGATGCTTCATCATATGGTGCACAAGATGCTCCACGTAGAATCGCTTGAGCGGGCTCTTAGGCGGGCCCGTGAGGTGTGTGAGCGCCAGCGCCGAAAAGTGCGGCGGCTTGCACAGTTCGCCGTCACGCCGCGAGAACGCACCCCGGATGTTATCCATGATACTGTTCTGTAGTTCTTCCATACCGAATTTGTCCGCCATGCAGTAGGATGCCGACAGATCGCCCAAGTCAAAAGTCGGCTCCGTCCGCGCAGGTAGTTTGCTGCGGTAGATCCATTCGACTACTATCGAGAAAGCCTTCGGGTCGTCCTCGGGTAGGTAAAGTTCGTTCTTGTACCCTTCGTCGAAGCGGTCCTTCTTCAGGCACTTTTCCATAAACGGCGATCTTTCGCAGATGAGTTCGCGGTGCAGGAAAAACCGTTTGCGCTTGTGGCCGACATAGACGGTTACGATTTCCGAGGTCGTAAAACTAGAAATTGGCGACAATTGTCAGATGCGTGCGTTTGGCAATTCAGAACTGCTGCTCACTTTTCAAAGTCATCCTCATCATCGTCCTCGTACTCTTCATCCTCGCCTAGTTCGTCGTCGTCTAACAGCTCCTCCCCATCTTCTAGTGTTTCTCCATCGACTTGTTCTGCGGGTTCGGCATCCGTTCGCTTCTTCTCCTCGGTCTTTGCGACTGTAATCGTATCCTGTGGCTGAGTCGGGTGAGGTTGAGGTTGCGGTTGAGACTGAGACTGGCTGGTCGCTGTCGCTCGTGCTGCCGACCGAAGGCCCTCCATTGTGTCGGCGCAAGGTCACTATCGATGGGGAAGAAGAGCGGATGGAAGTGAGAGTGCGTCGGTTAGAACATCAGGCCGGATCAAGAGTGAGGTAAGGTGAGGTGCGGTGACATATCATGCGATGAGAAGGGGAATTTCATCCACTCGGAATTGCGACCGGAATCAAACCGTCGGAATCGATAACCCTCGGGCACTGGCAAAATGGTCCGGGCGCTGTTCTCCCTTTTTTTCACTTAATGAACTGGAAATGCCCGCCCGAAACGCCATACAATAAGTAGAACGCCGGGCCGAAGTGGGCAATGTCCGTCTCCCGAGTCCTTCTAAGTAGGTGTGGCAGGGCAATATTTCCAGTTTCAGATAGCCGGTGGACTTGCTCTTTTCCCCTCGGTCTGTTCGGCTCTCTCCGTCCTCGTGGGGCCGTTCCCACTGCACTTGACCGCACTGCTTTTACCTCAAGCTATATCGAAGTCAAGTCAATGGTGATTAACAAGAAGGGTACAAACTCCCTCCAAAATCCCTTCAACATTGTGACCGAGAGAGCGCGTCAACATCGAGGAAGGCCGGCACAGTACCTTCAAATGCCAATTGGCATGATCATGTGGCTGCAATGGGGCCGAATGTTGTGGCCCTGGTAGGTCTCAACCTTTCGTGTTCGCTTCAGGTACGACCACTGGTCACAGGTGCAGTATCTTTCCACAAGTTGCCCGATTTGTATACATAGAATGCCGTCGAACGCTGGCCATCGCATCGAGGTTGGGCAGCAAAACGCGCCGAGCGCACGTTGGCAGAGGCTCACGAGTATGGATATAACCTGTCTCGTCCAGAGGTCAAGCTTCCTCGACTTCTTGTTCCTCCTTCTGTGCAGATCTCTCTAGTTTTTGATTGCCTTGCAGGAACGCAAAAGACTTTACCTTCTCTGTGCAGCTACCAACCAAAACATGCCGAGAGACGGTTATCTCTACGGTTATCACTACGCACAGAATGATGGTGGTTACGACTGGTCGCGTGGCCGTTATGGTGACAGCGGCACTGACGAAGAAGTGAGTGACCAAGACGGGAAGGAACATAAAGATATCGAAGCCCGTCTCTATCAGAGGGGGAAGAAACACTACCCTAAGGACGACCCGTCCAAGCGTCGTTCGCACCTTAGGGACAGAAGCCCGGATATTCAAAGGTCAGTAATGAGTCTCTTTCCCATACGAAACCCACGGGCGTGCAGATCAACGGTTCCAGTGAACCACCATCAACGTGGCGTTACTGACTGGTGTCCTTGTCCTCGACAGAGCCATAAGATCGCGCGAAGAACAAAAAAACAAAAGGATTGGCGACTCTCGTGGTAGGCGTGCTGGACACGAGACGCGGATCGGCGTTCTCAAGGCCAACCAGGATCAGCTTGCACTCGAGAGGCTCCATGAGGCCGAAGAACTCGCTGGACGACCAAACGGTGCATATGATCCAAAAACAAGACAATTCGGCAGTATCAAGGAGGAAGATTATGAGGCAGAAGGCTTGAACAAGGAGGAATTGAAACAACTGTATGACAGACGCAGAGCGGCGGCGGCGGCGAAGCCTCAATACCCGGAACACGTACACGAAAAGAAGAGGAAGTCGACTTGATAGGCTTTACTGATGCATATACGAGTCTTAGGTCTTGAATTGATTTCTTCTCTCATCTCATTTGAAATGGTTTAAAAGCCTGGGACAGTGCATCACCTCATCCAGTCTCCAATAACCCGAATGCCAGGCTGCCCCGATCGCGAGGACGGAAAGTCCCATATAGGAATACAAGTGCCCATCAGCCCAAGTTATACTGATACAAAAGTCCCACCCACCTGCCCAGAACCAAGTCCTCATGAAAATGCCAAACCCGAAAAAATGTGCCAGTCAAGTTTTCTTCATTTTCCACTTCTGAAATGGAAAACGAATCTACCGCTTATTCCTCGCACTTACGCCATGCCCATACCCAGGCCCTACGTCGACTGGCAGCTCAGCGCGTTGTTCCGGCTCCTCCAACGCCAGAAAAGGACTAAGTAGCGCATCACCTTCAAGACTCTTCCTCACACGCTCCCTCTCCAACTCCCTTCTCAACTCCTCATTAACAGCATCGCGTTCCTCGAGTCTCTTCCTCGCGCCACTGCGGTCAAGAAGTCTCGCCTCCCGCTCCGCCTTCAGACGTCTCTCCAACTCGCGCAGTCGGTGAATCCACTTCTCCTGGCCCGGCCCAGCAGCGCCGGCGTGAATGCTGGCAATATCCGAGCCCGAACCAACACTCGGTGGCGCAGGAGGAGCTTCTCGAGGCGGCGGCGGTAAGGCAAAATTGCCATTGGTAGGCGCATTGGACGGTCCCGAAGGGACCATCAGCCCACGCTCACCATCCCGAAGCACTGAGTTTCGACTTGATATCGAATTCGACCTTAGCGACGCCATGTCCGGCGAATTCAGACCGCCCAAAGTCTCAACAGCCCCCGAAGAATGATGCCGTTGGAGCTCCATATTTCGATGGCGTCTCATGCTCGAAGAGCGGGCAGGAACACCAACAGTGGCGCCATCAGGCGCTTGACCGGGCCCGTCTTGAGTCATCATCGAATATCCCGAAGCTCGACTCTCGTTCCTGTCTCGCCGCTGGTGAAGGTTATGATGGACCTGCTGCTGTTGTAGGAGTGCGAGCTCCGCTTTCAACAACCGATTCTCGCCCTTAAGCTTACTGACCTCAGGCGTCCTGCCCGACATGGGCGTACGAGGTCTCTGGTCGCTGTGCTTCCGCGTCTCCATCTCCGACAATTTGTACCTCAATTTCTCCCAGCTCTCCTCGATGCGTTCGAGCTTTCGGGTCCGTACTTCTAGAGTCTGTTCAAGAGCCTGATACTCCTTGTAAAGCTCCCTCTCAACCCGCTTGATCTTGTCTCTGAACGTAGACAATGTGCCTTCGACCTGCTTGGCAGCGAGCAACAAGTTCCTGCTGAACCCCGGCCAGAAGAGCATGTTTCCTATGACTTCTTGAGACGGTAGATTGCCGTTGATCAGGCTGTTATTGTGAGCCCAGTCAGGACCACACATGGATGACATTCTCTTCCAAAGATTAAGCAAGATCTGATTCCGTTCCGAAAGTTGATCTTTGAGTTGGCTTTCAGCCTGCGCAGCCCGTTTCCTGTCATTCTGGCGCTGCCCTTCAAGTTCGGCAATTCTTGCAGATGCAGACGAGAGTGCGCGAGTCGTTGAGTTGTGACCTTTGTTGGTCCGCTCAAAGTCAAGCTTATCCTGTCGTCGACCTGCCTTCTCACGCTCATACGCGTCTGCCAACCTTTTGCATTCGTGGCCGGTGGACTCGAGCAACGCATCACGGTCCGAAAGTAGACCTTCGCTCTCCTCCAGCCGTTGCCGCACTGATTCCAAATCAGCAGTGGTCTGATCAAGATCTCGCCGCATTTTCGTGACTGCGCTAATCATGCTTGACCGCGAGGCGTTAGGATCGCCAATGATATTTCGCAAGCTCTCTTCAATCTCTGACAACCGGTCTTTGTACGTGGTTGCTTCGATATTAGTCGCCGACAAAGCCTTGCGAACCTTCCGAAGCTCGTCCTTGGCTCCAGAAGCTTCACGATTGAGGTCATTGATGACTCTTTGCACCTCTTGCTTCTCATGACTCGCCACAGCATCTCTCTGGGACCGCTCTTCGTTGATACGGCGCTCCAAGTCTCTGCTCTTCTCCCTTTCTGATTCCAGGTTGAGGTGTACTTTCTTCAGTAATGACTCCAAGTCGCCAATCTTCATCTTATCGCCGTCTTGCTCTTCACGAAGGAAAGCGATCTCATTATGACTACTCTCTTGTTGCACAGTGAGCCGCTGTACTTTGCTTTCGGCCTCGCCAAGAGACTTTTCGAGGTTCTCGAGCTCTCGATTGGCATCGTCGAGTTCTGCTTTGACGGATTGATAACGTGCCAGATTCTGCTGGGCATCTTCCTCAAGACGGACAAGACCTTCAGCGGCCGACCGCATTTCAGACTGCAACACCTTGATATTTTCAGCTTGTGCCTTTAGGTCCTGCTCGAGTCGTGCACATTCATCAACTTTAGCATCAAGTTCGTCGCCAAGGCCATCGATCTCTTCTTGAGCCTCATTTTTGAGCTGCTGAAACGCTTGATCCTGCTCCTCGGCATCCCGGAGAGCATTGTCCCGTTCTTGTGTCAACAGATTCAGCTCCTCGTTGAATTGGTCGGCATCGGCCTGCGCTTGAGCATCAATAGCGTCGAGTTCGGCAAGTGCCTCATCAAACTGATTCTGGAGATTTTGGTTCTCCAGTTTCATCTGAGACACTTCATCGCGTAATTCGTTGATTTTCGTCTCCAGGCCCTCTCTCTCTCGGTCACTAAGTCGAGATATACGTGTGCCGTTGCTTGCTCGGGAATGTGACCTCGCTCGTGACGCTGATCGGTCCAGTATGCTATCGCCAGCAACGCTGCGGAGGCCGCTCATTCGTCCCAACTTCAAGTCCTCGATCTCCTGATATAAGCGTTCCTTTTCTTTGTTTCGAGAAGTTAATGTGGACGCTTGTGCACCTATCATCTTCTGCAACTCCGATACCTCGTGTCTCAGTCTTTCGACCTCCGCAGCCTGAGCATTGGCAGCCTCGACGCTACTAGATCGAGAAAGGCCCATCCGTGTCTTACGTGAGTTTGATTTCGCAGAAACAGACGCATCATTTCTGAGCTTCGTGATCTCATCCCGTAGTCTTTTGTTGTCCTCTTCGGATTGTTCCCGGGCAATGGTCTCGGCCTCGAGCATATCTTTCCACATGTCTCTCTCTTCCCTCGAGCCAACATCAGAAGCAGCTCCTCGAGTATCGCCCAGTGATTTGACCATCTCTGCCAGCTTTCGTTTCTCGGTCTCCTTGGAAAAATTGTCGGACCTTAATTTCTCAATCTCGATTTCATTGATTTCCACCCTCTCGCGGAGATAGATGACTTCCTCTTCGGCAGTAGGACTTCTCTCCTCATCCGTCGCGTAACCCTGGTCTGCACCGGGAGATTCGCGGTTACCGCTTTCCTCGAGTTTCTTCTGCAACTCGCGAACCTGTTTGCGCAGATTGTGATTGTCTTTCTCGAGCCGGAGTCGATCAGATTTCAGTTGTACATTTTCGGTGACTATCTCCTTGATACCGTCTTCTGACCTTTTCTGAAGAGCTTGGTCCAAAAAGTGTATTTTCATCTTCAAGTCGAAGTTCTCTTTGCCGAGTTTCTCGACGGTGCTCCTGTGCTCTTTGAGCGTCAAACCCCTCTTAGGGCCAGGAGTCGTTCCAAAAATGGCGTTGGCCTTTTCGGGTGACATGCTGCGGTCTTGACGATACTGGCGGGCAAAAGTGCCGGGAACCTCCAGATCTCGGACATTGTTCGCGATCACGGTATCTGTCGGCATGTTGAAGTGAAAGGTCGAGGCACGCGGCGTGGACAGGCCGCCACCCTTGCTAGACCTAGGGCTTTCTTCTTCCAAAGTGCTCAAATCTGTCACGCTCGCTTGTCTTCTGGCCCGCTGTTCATCATCACTCATACCTGATACACCGGACATCATGCTTCCCAAGCTGGCCTGCCGGGAGAGGGTGGTCCTAGCTTTGCGTTGTGCTGTGGAGTCTGGCAGTGCACCACCTGACTGAAGGGCGAAGTCAGCTCCCAGAGTGGCGTCGCTGGCCTCGGTGTTTGAACTAGCCATCGAGTCGTACGACAGTCGCGCTTGTGACGAGCGCTTCTGGAGATATTGTGGGCGTTTCGACGGCTTAGAGCCACCGACTGATGCCTGTAGCTGTCCATTCACTGTGTCAGGGACATCCAAAAAGCGATCGTCATAATCGTTCTGCCCCGTGCTCTTTCGCGGCGTTACCTCGCTATCTTCTGGTTCCTGCACCGATCTCTTTCCAGCCCGAGGTTCGTCTTCTCGCTCATTCGCCGTCTCATAACCACCCATTGTCGCAAGAGACTGTACTCGCGAAAGGGTCCGTGCAGCAGCCGCGGCAGTTGGGGAAGAAGACATATTTTCGAGTGCGGAGGTGTTAGGAGCTTCAGGCGTCAATCCATCACTTCCGTCCATGTGGGAGAACTCTTGCTGCTCTGGCGCCGGTGTCTTGTAGCCGCCAGGTGGTGTTCTCGGCGAAAGTACAGTGTCGGTGTTCGTGTTTGGATCATTCTCTCTGCCCTCGTGCGGATAGGGGACTTTTATAGGGTGTGGCTTTTTCCGCACTGCGATGTTATCATTCACAATCCCAAACTGATGAGTATCGTCCGCGCCATTCGTCGCAGAATCTCTCCCGGTCAATTGTGATGCCTCGGGTAGGAAGCTTGACTCGACGTCGGAGAGCTTTTTGTGCATCTCGCTTTCGTCGAGAGCATGGTTCGCTGGCAGCCCGGGATATGTATACCCCTCAGCCGGTTGTAAGAGGCTGCTGGGGTCTTTGGGACCCCGCAAGAAGGAGTCGACAAGCCGTGAATCGAAATGCGAATCCGCATTGTCACTCCCTGCTTCGGACAAGTCGTCCTCCTCTTCTGGATCGAAGCCTCCGGGCACCCTAGAAAGCGAACGGCGCGCAGTCTGCGGTCGATCTGAGAGGAATGAAGACGACATTGTAGGTGCTGAAGCACTGGGGAGCGGTGGCTACTGTTCTTGACAGTTGCGACGTCGCAGGCCGCATGGATTCGAGCCTTGCAAGGACGGTGTTGCGGACATGTGGAGATTCGGATGATCTTGACGCGCGGGATGACGATGTGAATAAGGGCGCGTCGTGACTGTATATCTAGATCTGCGGGCGTCGTTTGAGGCCTTCAATGGCACAACGGCGTCACTCTCGACAATTATGCGCAAGTGCGACGAAAAGAATCGAGGGTCTGCGAAAGGGTCGACTCCGCGGCTGTTTCCAAATCGTGAAGTGCTGGCTGGGGGGGGCACGGTCTGTCTGTCAATCTGTTTCCGCCCTCCCCTGACACTCTCCTGCCACCGAGCCGATTCGCGCCAAGCTCCTTTCCCAATTGGTGCATATCATCAACAATTCACCCTAAGTCAAGACAGGGGCAGGCGGGCTCCGGACTTTTTGAGCAAGCGAACCAATTCAATACCGACACTGATTTTCTTGCATAACGACCTCAACGTGTAGAGCGTTGGGCAAATACGTGAGAAGCAAAAGATGTGCAGAGGTGGAAGAGACTACAAGTGTGTGTGTGGGTATCATCAACATTCATCGCCACTGGCCTCGAGAGGTATCAGTAGCCATGCTAAAGAAACAGAACTGCCAGAGCCCGCCCCCTGTCATTTTGTGTTCTCGTAAAGTCGTCAATCATTCACTGCGAGATGTGCATGGCTTCTCCAGACCACAGAACAGCACATCTGCATCTTTATCATCACTTGTACAATAGTTGGCAGTGCACAAGATGAACCGCAGAACTGGGAAACATTTCATGCCATCTCGTGCGAGGTAGTCAGAACCCTCGAGTCCTTTTCAGCGTGCCGTGAGTCATCTTCCTCCCTCCTCATCTTGTAGATTCGTTCCTTCGTGCCCTGAGCATTCTGCAGACAATCAATATATGTCCGGAATTTGACAATCTCTCGCAGAAGGTAGCTGCTCTTCTTCTCCCAATTGTTCATAGCCTTCGTCGAGTTGGGATGCTTAGTAGAGAATGCTAATAACATCAGACTTCGGAGTTCGTTGTGTTTCTGCAACTCATCCTCAACATTGTTCACGTATGTCTGCAATGCCTTCAGCTGGTCGACCTCAAGCAACTGCGAAGCAAACATGGATTGCTGAGGCGGCGCCCAGTCGTTGATATGGGCCCTGTCCCCAGGCAACTTCGCTCGCACGCTACTAACGTGGTCCAAGGAGCTCCGCATCGACATCTGCGTGCTTGGGCGACCGTTTGAGGGGGCCTCTGACGCCATTAGTGCGTAATTGAGCACTCCATCGCTCCATCCGTATTCCATGTTGCTGATACCGCCCATCATGGGCTCCTTGGAAAGCCTAGCACTCCAATAGTTGGCGGTAGTGACGAACTCTTTGACGATGTCAGGCGTCCCAACGGAGAAAAGATGTACAGCGCCGGTCGGCAGACTCAGAGCCCAGACATAGGGCCGTGCCTTGGAGTATCCTGGAGGTGGGAGAGAGCTGGCGATGGTATGTCGGAGCATAAACTTCCACACTTCTTCCGCGTTATCTTGCCAGTTCCCACCTCCCACGACTCCACCTGCCTTGGGTAGGCGGCTTTTGTTTCGAAGAGATTTGCCCGAATTTGAGAACGAGAAAAGTCTCATCCAGCCCTTCTCAATCACCGCAAAACAGTCAGACCAATTCCTATCCTTGGACCGTTTTTCGACACCCTCCAGGTGACATTTGTGCTTGACGATGCCCTCTTTGGCCCATGGGGCACCACACAGCTCCAGAGACTCGTCCTCAAGTAGGGAAGAAGCCTTCAAGCCCTCATCAACGGGCACATCCAGCTCGAGCTGGTCCTCACGGATGATTGCTTGACTCAGTGCATTTGCGAATCCAATGGAGGACTGATAGTCGGCATGAGTCGCCTCAGTGCCAAGTGAATCAACCGACATAGTTGTGAAGGTCTTACCAAGACTGACTTTACTCCACGTGCTCGATATGGATGGGCTTCCGTTCCAGGACTGCTCGTCTATGCTGGTTCTGCTAGAACCAAAGCCTGCCGCGGAGGGTAAGCGAGGTCGAGATCTGGCTTTGGTCATCCATCGGGCACCAAGAGATCTGCTTTCTCCAAACCGTCCACGATATGAATCGGAGTGGGCTTTGCTGAGTACGCTGGGTGTACGACGTAGCGCGTTGGACCCAATAGTGAGGAAGTTGCTTGGTTGGCTCGAATGCATGTTCGAATCGCCTGGAGCGCCAAATAGTGGCAGTGGCGCTTGCGAGATTGAAGCGTAGACTGATCTCAACACAGACTCGATCTGCATCTCCCATGATCTGCCTATTCTGATGTCTACCAAGGCTTCATCTTCCACGAGGACATAGTCAGATTCGTATGAATGGTCCTGGCCTGTACCATCTCGTGCTTGAACAGTCAGGTTCGGATCATTGGTAGAGCTTGTATTTGTACGGCTTTTGGTTGGCCGTATGGTCTTGTTCGCTTCCGCCCCATGCACAACTCGTTTGATGGTGGGAAGTGTATTGCGGACAAACTGAGTCTTGGTCATCTTTTGCCCGATGTCTGCTAGATGTAAATCGGTGTTCAGAAGAATGATTGAATAGCAAATGGTGTGGACAACATCTACCAAGGTCAGTAAAGGTAACTGAATGAAGGCGAAAGCAGCATACCACTTGATCTGTAGACATGAGAGGGATTACATTCGCACCAGCGCTGTGCAAAAGCATCCATGACTCGATCCATCTGTTGAGTTTCACCTGTGAAGGCGATGCGATCGCAAAGACCCCTGAGAGACTCGATGATGTCTTGATTCGACCAATCGAAGAGCTCCATATATGCTTTTCTCACCCGTTCCCGTTCGGTGCCTGCTTCTCCCAACCAGGCTCCTGCATTTGAGGAATCTACCTGGTCGTCTGTGTTGTCAAAGATCTGTTGAGCCCTGAGTTTTGCAGCGTTCTGGTCAAGCGGTCGAGGCCCCGTTGGTAACACATAGGATGTTGACGGCGCAGAGCTGTCCTCGTGAGGAGTTTCCACAATCATGGGTGTCGTAGGCGCCGAGCGGTAGTCGCTCACATCGGACGCCGATGCCAACTGCGAGGATTCGGAGTTCCTTCGAGACATTTCCAGGCCCTTCGGTCTCTTGTTGGAGGGGATTGGCTCCTCATCATGTGCGATGGAACCTGTGCGTGAGTCTTCGTCCATGCCAGATGAGGGCGAGACTGTGTCAGAGATCCAGGAGCCTTGTCGGATCGTTGCTTGCCTCGGGTTAGGTGTGGGGCTGGCCAGTAGGTTCGCTGATGTCGTAGGATCGAGTCCAACGTCACTCACGTTGCGTCCATTCCACAATTCTGACCGCTCACTATCGGAGAGCTGACTTCCACCGAACACAGATCGCCTGAAAGGCTCCTCTGCACTGCTGCTGTCGGCCAAGAAAGACTGCTGATGAGGGACGCGTAGGGTTGGAGGTTTGGTGTGAGACTTGAGCGTCTTATTGCTGCTGTGAGACTGATTTCGACTGTGACTCCCAGCTTTTGGAAGACTGACCTGTTCTGGTGGAAGGCCAAAAGCAGGAGGTGGACCAGTTGGGGTGTAAAAGCCTTGCATGGAATTTGTCCGCCGATGACCATGGGACGGCAATTGGTCTTCCGCCAGATAGGGGTCCATAAAAGCTCTCAGGCTACTAACTGGACTCGTGCCATCGGCTTGTTCAGTGTCTGGTTTGAGCTCGGTGCTGAGTGTCAGTGGCATTGGTGGCGGTACAATGCTTGAGATAGACTTCTTCCTTCGGCGGAAGAACGAAGACGACTTTTTACTAATCACTGGTTGATTCTCTTTGTTTGCCGATGTATCTGTGGACAGCCGTCGAATGGGCCGTGGCATCCTGTTTGAAGGGGTAGATGGAAGCGGTGCCTCGTCCTGAACAGGCGTCGAACGACCGTCGTATGACTTTGTGAGTGTGTTGGAGTTGTTGGAATTATACTCCGCGGGAACAACGGGGTTCTTCGACGAACCAAAGACTCGTCGGAAGAAGCCCGGCCTTGCAATTACAATCGGTTCAGGTAGATTTTCCAGATAGCTTTTCTGCTCTAGAGTGACGTGAGTAAGGACTGGTGCACTCTTCATGGAGGGTAAATGTGGTACAGGGTCAATGTTCGACCTCGGACCATTGGCAGTCTGTGTCCCTGTCCACGTCCTCTTTACGTACGCGCTCTTTGAGGATTTGGCACTGTTTTTCCGAGCAAGTGCAGGAACAGCAGAGTTCCCGGGCATACCTTTCTGGGATTCCGGCCCAGCAAAGATCACTGGTGTAGGAGCAATGCTGTCTGAATTTGTCGTCTGTGTCTTGGAAGGACGTGGATTACGAGTCCTTGGACCCAGGTCGAAACTTCGGGATCGCCTGTCGCCTGCTGCACCCAATCGACCAGATAGACTTGCCAGATGACCTAGGTCGATACTGGAAGATGTGCTGCTCGCATTGCTTCGGCCACCAGTGGAAGCGTTCTTCTTTCTCCGCGCCTGCCCAGGATGTGCCGCTCGCTGAGCGTCGGACCTTTTCGAACGGACAGACTCTTCATCCTCTCCGAATATACTGGGTAGTCTCTGCATGTTCCTATGATATCTCATGTTGTTTCGGAGAGGCACGCGAGGGACTGTCTCTGGGAATGTTGGCATAGACCTCAGTTCCCCCAATTCTGGCTCGGAAGACACCGAGGAAGAAAATGTATGTCCTCTTGACCGAGCTCTTGCGTCCATATCGTAGCTGTTTTTGCGAGGGGTATAGACCACATCGCCAACACCGCCGGAGAATTGGTCGAGCGACATGACCAGATTGTCCACCATGGACGCCCGAAGGACATGTTTGGAGGAAAAAGACAGATCATGGGGATCTTCGCCGTCGTCATCGTCATTGCCGGGGCCCAGCGAGACCGGGTCGGCACGAAGTGTTCCAGAGCTCAGCATGTATGTCCGCGTAGGCGTTGCCGGCGATTGTCTGGAGGATTGGATTTGAGAGGCAGCAGGAGAAGAGGAGACAGAGGCGGACGACTGTCTTGGAGGCACCGATTGCGCGAGATGCTTGGATGAATGAGTACGAGGACTCTTGGGTTTTGTTGGAGACCCGTATGGTGCATATGCCATGCTCGGCGAGAGCACTAGACTTGAGGACATACTAGGTATGTAGATGGTGATCCTCAATTTGGCTGAGCCGTGTATTAGTGTTAACTGTATTTCTTAGGATTGCGAACTTAGAAACATTGACCGTCCGCCAATGTCGCACGACTGGAGACCGGTAGGATGCCGTTGCAGCACATGTCGTGACTCGATGCGGATTGATCCAAACGTTACATGCAATATCGAAAGATGCTATTGCAGTTGGCTTGCAAGGTCAAGGATGTGTAAGATAGATAAAGGTAAGGGTGGGTTCGGGAACTTTGGATGCTGGAGTGCAGGATGTGGTCCTCTTTCATAAACTCTTATGGGGGAAGCTTCACGCAGCCAAGTTTCAACTCCAATGCCTGTAGGTGGGTCATTTTTTTACCACCTGCGACGCAAGGATAGGGGGTCAATCTGCAGCTAACAATACCTAAAGCAGGGGGGTCAAGAATTATTATTTCCTTACAGCCAAAACCCTAGCTTGAGATCTTGTAACCATCGCCTACCCATAGCTTGGTATGATCGGAAAAGCCCTGGATAGAGTGTGTTGACTTTCCTTGTCAACTTTTGAATGGTAATCAATCTATGACCATATACCTATCAAGACAAGTCACTTCCGCTTGCCATCCATCATTATTTGAACGGTGACTGAACGGCAATGTCATTCCTGCAAGTTTTTTGGTTCGGCACTGGCCATGCGGAGTCGCTGGCCGTCGGAACACTTTGACTACCTGGCGGTTTGCGACTTGTCAATTAAGACAGCACACCACGACCTGACAATCGAGCTGTCTGTCCAGCCATTTCATTGCACAAGCACTCCGGGTATACCTTATACCAGGCGTTGTCTTGGGAAGTCTCTTAGAGCTTGACATGTCTCCTTGCCAATTAGATGGGAACGCAACCCACCATCAGAACGTTTTGGATGTCCCTGAAGAGTGGACATTTTGGAGGGCAGGATTTCCAGCCGAGGTCGATGGACCTGCATTAGCCCTCCCCGCTATCGCCATCGCGAGCCGCGCCACTGGTGGCACCAACTCTAAAACGGTCGAATAGGCGATCTTGCAGTATTCTTGCTCTCAGGTGCTGCAATAATACGCCACAATTCGGCACCGATCCCGTATGTGGTCCACCAACAACGAATGTCGTGCTTCTCACAATAACACCCAGAGTGCCAGGCGAGAAGAACAGTCTATCGTGTCTGGCCTTCAGCAATCTGGAAATTCGTAATGGCGGCTGACATTAGTCGGCCCTGCTTGCTGCACGTAGGCTTTCTGCGCTGAGTCAAATGGCCTTCGCTTGTCATGGCTGTGTTGAAAGCGTCTACACGCAGAAAGTAGCTGTTGCCGCGGAATGTCGCTAATATGCTGCTGTCAAGCCAACTCACAACATGTTCCATTGAGTATGACCGAGCGGTGGTTGTGATCAGACCTTCACACCCAGAAATAGCCATCTCGTTCCCACCATTGTCAAGTTTATACCCAGGATGGTGCAGACGAGCCATATGACAATCCATGCCAACATAGGCGAGAGGAGGAGCTGAGTGTGGTGGAGGAAATGTAATGCATTATAGCCCAAAAATATGATCATGCTCCAGTAGAGGCCGCCCGCAAGGTAGAGTAAGTTGGCAAAGAATGTCGAAGCGCGGTTCGGATGGTTGATGACCGGCATGAGGACGTATTGGACGATGTAGAGCAGGACATAAGGTGGGAAGAAGGCGCGTATAGAGACATCAAAGCAATATCCGAATTCCAGGACCTCAGCGCCTCTTGAACCTCCGGGTGGACCGAAAAGCCCTTGTTGACGCCTGCGACCAGGTAGACCGGCTATCCCTGGTCCCAACAGGCGTCCCACCACGAAATATGCGACTGTTGATACAAGTAGCGAACCGGCAAGGAAATGGACGAGTACAAACATCAAGGCCAGCTTGACGACGGAAGCGAAAGACGGCGTATATGCGAGTGACCATGCGAAGGACGTAAGCAGGAGGAAGAATGACAACAGGTAGGTGAATGAGGGATCTGGACGGTGCCAGGTGTTCCTGGTCTCTGCTTCACAGTCAGCGCATGCTGTTGAGATATCCGGTTGGACTCACGCTTGTGATAGTAAATCGACTTGAACACCTTCTTGGGCGCAATTAGCAGATGTGTCATCTCCCAGACGGCCATTTCAAAGTCCATCTGAGGGAACTTGAAGAGCCTACACAAAGCAGTCGTCAGTAGGCTGGTTCGCTTGTGCAATGCGCCACTGACCTTTTGAAGAACCGTGGGAGGCGGATATCTGAACCTCCCCTTTCGGCGGTTGTGGCACCGAAATGACCACCTCCATACTGGCGAGGAGTTGCGATGCGCGGACTGCTCATGGGCAAGATGGACGCTATGAGGGAGGCAAGATGAGGATGACTGGCCGACCAAACACGCAATGCAACAGTTGCAAGCACGAAGATGGGACAAAGAAGTGTAGCTTGAAATGCGTGGACACTGGCAAGAGGCCTTGGAAAGGTACAGGTAAACAGCCACGCATGGATCGGAGCCTGGCTTGGCATGACCCTCAGCCTCGTCAACACGACCGACTCTACAACTGCGCCCTTGGATTCCGCCCATTGTGCATCAAATGCAGTTTCTCTTATGTACTCTGTCTTCCGGATCGTAAAAGATATTTCATTCATATCATCTTCCTACAAGTCTTCCAGCCTGGAAAATATCATCTCTAATGTACAATATTCCGTCATTATTCATTTGAGACGTTTAGCAGGTGCCGCCTGTTCACGGCCCAGAAGTTGCAGATCATTTCGCTCTTGTTTATAAGTTCGATAGTCACCACTGATGCATGGCTCCAGAAGAGATTGTGTTGAATATTGATCCTGGGAAGACCTCGGCTGCGATTGGAACTCCTCCCACTCTGCCATGCTTGCCTTGAGCTTGGTACCAATACCAATCAAAGTCTCTTGGATGTCCTTAATCAAGTACACGCTCTTCCCAAGCTCGTTGAACGGATCCGCTGGATCTTGCAAAGTCATGAGAAAAATGTCTCCTTTGTCACGCACTCCCATACGTCTTTGACCAGCGAGTTCTTTTTCGAACATTGCAGACGTCGCTGCGAGCTCCTTCTCAGTGGCCAACGGTTTTTGCCTGTGATCGTTATTGCCCAGATATTTCGGGAAATACCGCAGAGGCCGCGTAGAGATGCCTTGAGAAGTAAAATCGATCTTTGTGTACATGTCCAGAAAGTACAGCAACTGCTTGCCAGCATCCATGCGGTCAATTTGGCCCTCGGAGAATTTGAGAGCCGCCACAATCATGATTATAAGAGGATAAGAAGTTAGTCCTCCGTGACTGCCAATGTTAAGTCCTCGCATAGTCATTATCTGTTTGATGACCTTGAACAAAGAGCGAAGGGTCGGAAATTCCTTGTCGAAGGCCTTGACGTACTCGGTGTTGTCGAAGGCCCTTGGGGTGCTCTGAATTTGGACTGGTAAACCAGATCGCCGATGTTGACATATCAGAATAGGCACTTTGGCATGCCTCACGTTGATGAGCACCTCGACAGGGCACGCCCCGAGATGGACCTTGCGATGGTTTCCGCGGAACGCATTCTCTAAGAATCGGAGAATTTCATAAGGTGTTTTGAGCTTATTCATAGCTCTCGGGGAAAGGGGGTTCGTGATATTGAGATCCAGATCTGATAGAGGATCGTCAAAGCCTGATGCTCGTGAGCCAATTACGTCGACATCCAAGTTCGGATCAGCTAGCTGGATGGTTCGGATGATTTCCGAAAGAGCGTTTTCCGCAGCCCGTTTCTCGTCTTGCGAAGGAGCGCTGTACTCTCCGAAAGCTCGAATCTCGGCAGAGAGTCGATCCATAGCCGAGATCCAAGTACTGTCTTGCGGTTTAGCAAGACATGCCATCCAAGGCAGACGGGACCTTGTAGGAAGTGTCTCTGCATCTTCTTTCACTCGCCAGAGAACAGTCACATCACGATATTTGCCTTGGTTGTCCCTACGCTTTCGCCGAGTGTACCTGTCAGACCTGGCAGAAAGCAGCTCAACCTTCTTGCTGTCATTCCACGTGCGTGTCTGTGGGGAGCTTTCTGATTCCGTCCGGGCTGGTCCGACATCTTGGATTTTTGACGGATCAGAACCTGGTGCATTTCCTTTTCCCAAGCGCTTGCTGTGGCCTGTCTGATCGACTTTCCGTATGAGCGAGGTTCGGTTTGCCTCGCGATGGGCATCGAGGGTATTGCTTAAGCTGTTAATGTCGATATTTGGTTCATGTGGGAAGGTTAGAGGCGGAGCATCCGCTGAAGATTGCTCGCCTTCGTCATGGTTTATGTCGGCAGCCAACGAATTGCCATGGTGGATGTAGGCAGCCCGGACCGCCTGGGATCTGAGGTGGAGCAGGGTCGAAGCATTACAGCGACGAAGAGAGGCGTAGGCGCGTGGAAGAGGTGAGACTGAGGGCATGCGGCATAAGAAAAGGCGGCAGTTGTTGTCAGACTGTTGAGATAGAACAGACTGTGCAGCAGTCGGTGAGGACTAACGAAATCAGAAGACCCTCGAACTCTGATTCGAGATACCTAGGTAGTGATCAAGAACTAAACAGTCACCGAGGAATGGCCCATGGAATGCATAGTATAGTAAAGATTCGTATGTGAAGCCTGATTGTTTTGACAACTGCATTGGTACATGGCGGTCCACGAGAAAACGCTGCTCTGGCCGGCTTGTAGGAAAGAAATCCGCCGACTGACCAATAACGTTAGCACGTTGACACTTGGGGGTTCAACGCCTATGATGCCGTGGGCGCTCTACTGTACATCCACGATTGCAAATCTAATGGGATCTATTGGGGCCATTGACCCTCGGGGGGAACAAAGAAACAATCATCTGGTAGGATTCTGCACTGTAGATAGAAGACTCCTACCTAGTCAGCACTATGTAGATATCAAGCAATAAATATGTCTATTTCGAATCCAATAAATGGTCAGACCATGCCACTCTTTCGACTGCAATACTGTCTACCTGTAACTTGGCGTACGTCAGGTCCGAATACCACGAGACCTTTGAAAGCACCACGATTGTTCTCTTTCAGCGTGAAGGAGCGATAGGTTCATTACAGAAGACTGTACTGTGTAAGAAGTCGGTGTGGGATATATTGGATAGCATGTGCACACGTTCAACGGTATCACTCCACTAGGTATGCCTGCAGCAGCTACTGTAAGTTAAGGGAAGTTGACGCGACTCAGTCAGCGTCTCGTAAAGGTACCGGTACCAGTCAAGCCGGTGTCTTTTACCGGATTAGAGAGGCCCAATGCTTCCATCCAGCCAATCCACTACCAGTTTCTCTCCATGATGTTTCGCTTTTCCATTTTCTAGCGTTTCCTCTTTCATCATTCGCTTCTTCTTCACCTTGTGAACTTTCGGGCTCCAACTACAAGGTCATATTGTGGTTCTGCTTCTGTTTCTGTGTTCTCTTTCTTTCCAACGCTAGCTACTCCGGATCTTACAACATATCGCCGGCTGTCTATCGAGAACCAAGCTGTTGTCGGGAACCATCTCCGACCATAACCCAACTCACCCTATCGTTCCTTCTGACGTTTCAGTCTTCAGCGGCATGACCACATGGTCTCAGCATTTTTCTCCATCTTTTCCAGAGCTCGACAACAAGTCAATACCACACCTCGTCTAGACCTTTAGACCGCAACTCCTATCTGTGCGCCTAATTTCCTAGTATTCATATCAACCCTGAACCCAACAACAATCGTCTTGGCTATCGCTTGTCACCCCACTCGCTCACCGATCTACCAAAGCACAACTTCTGTGAGGTGGGAGCCGCCGGCATTGTACCATCGACGTCTATCCGACGATCTGCATTATTATTCCATCCATTTAGTTCAGTCGCAAGAACATAATGACGGCTCAGTCTCCGGCACCAGAGCAGGCTGTGTCTAGCGGAGATCGTCCCGCAACCTCAGAAAATGTGCCAACTACAGACATCGGGAACGACGAGCCTGGGATTGCGGAGCCTTCTGATCCTTCGCGACCGGCCACTTCATACTTCAACCTACCTCAACCGCAGGACCACCTCAATACCGAGGTGACGCCCAAAATGGACTCGCCGATCGAAGCCGCAAAAGGTAGTTCTGGCAGGGATCTTCTGCGGCGCCTGAGCCTCGTCAACCCCGAGGGGACAGACTCGTTGGATGTTGATCCTCGCACGGCTCATCCCGCTCTACGCCTGAGTGGAAACATCATCAGTGCCACCTTCTGTATCCCCCACCAGCTCACGCACGGCAGGGATGGTGAATGGGGTCTGTCAACTCGCCATGGCACATCGGCTTTGTTCGATTCATTCTCTTACCTAGCTTCTGACAAGTCGCCATGGAAACACACCTTGGTTGGGTGGACCGGAGAAATTCAATCCCGACCAGATACACAGTCGACGAGTATACTTCAACCTGGAGATGCTGCTGCAACAGCTGCGACCAATGGCTCTCTTCCGGCTCCTATCAACAAGTCAGCAGCACCATATCCTGTCAATGGCGCCCTTCCCAGTTCCGAAGACTCACATCCTGACCATATTAGCGTGCCTCGTCCTGACAGAAATCGCCTCGAAAAGATCTTGCATCATCACCCCAATGGCAGGACTCTGCCTGTCTGGCTACCTGACGTCAAGCGTGAAGATGACAGTTATGTATTCAAAGACCAGGGCCGGTGGCGGAAGTACGCGGAGCACGAGCTCTATACCCTTTTCCACTACCGACAGCATGAACCTGACGATGGTCGCACGGAAAAGACCTCGTGGGACGACTATGTGCAAATGAACCAAGCTTTTGCGGACCGCATTCTTCATGTCTACCAACCTGGAGACATTGTATGGATCCACGATTACCATCTGATGCTCCTGCCAAGCATGCTACGTCAACGCATACCACATATCTTCATAGGCTTCTTTCTCCACATCCCGTTTCCCAGCAGCGAATACATGCGGTGTCTGCCTAGGAGAAAAGACCTCTTGACGGGTGCGTTGGGTGCTACCATGATAGGCTTTCAGTCCTACAGCTTCTCTCGACACTTCAACTCGTGTTGCAAACGCATATTGGGCTTTGACTCGAGTTCGGCTGGTGTTGATGCATATGGTGCGCACGTCGCAGTGGACGTCTTTCCGATCGGCATCGATGTGGCTTCAGTGCAGAAGGCCGCGTTTATGGATCCCGTCATTGAGCAAAATATGAAAGCCCTGAAACAAATGTACGCCGGAAAGAAGATCATTGTCGGTCGTGATAGGCTCGACACCGTCAGAGGAGTATCACAGAAGCTGATGGCATTCGAAATCTTCTTGGAGAAATATCCAGAATGGCGCAATAAGGTCGTTCTCATCCAAGTGACCAGTCCCACCAGCGTGATGGAAGATAAGGTGGATGGTGCTCACAAGTTTGAGCTCAAGATCTCAAATCTTGTGTCGAGAATAAACGGTGAATTCGGTTCTCTAAGCCACTCGCCAGTCCAACATTACCCACAATATCTTTCGTCGCAAGAATACTTTGCGCTACTCCGGATTGCCGACGTCGGCCTTATCACCAGTGTGAGAGACGGCATGAACACAACAAGTCTCGAATATGTGATCGCACAGAAGAACCATTACGGTCCCTTGATTCTGTCCGAGTTCTCCGGCACAGCAGCTAGCTTGAGTAATGCCATTCACATTAACCCCTGGGACCTGGGCGGCGTTGCTGAGGCGCTGAAGCATGCACTCGAGATGCCACTTGAAGAGAAGAAGCATGACCATGAGAAACTCTACAATTATGTCACGACACACACGGTGTCCACATGGTCCAACAATTTCCTCAGACGTCTGCTGACAAACCTCACATCGTTCACCACTAACGACCTCACTCCTGCGTTGGACCGCAATCGCATGATTCAACAGTATCATGCCGCGAAAAAGCGACTTTTCATGTTCGATTACGATGGTACGCTTACACCGATTGTCAAAGACCCCAATGCCGCCATTCCCGCCGACAAGGTACTGCGCACTCTAAAAGCATTAGCTGCTGATCCTAAGAATCATGTCTGGATCATCAGTGGTCGCGATGCATCGTTTCTCGAAGAATGGATGGGCCACATCAGTGAACTTGGTCTAAGTGCAGAACACGGTTGCTTTATGCGACGGCCCGGCTCAGAGGATTGGGAGAATCTAGCCTCCTCCATGGACATGGGCTGGCAGAAGGAGGTTATGGACGTTTTCAGCTATTATACCGAGCGGACGCAGGGGTCCTGGATCGAGAAAAAGCGCGTCGCGTTGACATGGCATTACAGGCAGGTGGACCCAGATTTCGGCGCTTTCCAGGCACGAGAGTGTCGAAAGGCGTTGGAGGACAAGGTCATGAGGGATTGGGATGTCGAGGTCATGTCTGGTAAGGCCAATCTGGAAGTGCGTCCGCAATTCGTCAACAAGGGATTTATTGCGACACGCCTCATCAACGAGTATGGCTATGACACTGGCGTACCGCCGGAGTTTGTGCTTTGCTTGGGAGATGACCAAACCGATGAAGGTGAGTGCTACCGTTCCAGGGGTCCGTCTTGACCTATGTCATGAGTACTAATGTTGTTGATACAGATATGTTCCGTGCTCTGCTCAAGACCGACCTACCGAAGGATCACGTCTTCGCCTGCACTGTGGGTGCCAGTAGCAAGCGAACTCTTGCCAACTGGCATCTTTTGGAGCCAAGCGATGTCATCGCCAGTGTCGCGGCTCTGCTCAAGCAGGAGGGTCTTTGAAGAGACGCAGCGATACCCGGCACACCGGCATGCACAGTCCGAAGTTGTCAATATCGACCAAGAGCGCGCATAGTTCTTCACTAATGAGACGTATGAGTTGGATGACGATGATGTTAGCAGTCCAGCCTTGACTGGATACGCATGTAGAGCAAGGACCGAGTTTTCAAGCATTCAGTGTCAAATGAAACTGTTGGTTATGCATATAAAAGGCACATAGACGGAAAATGGCAAGCGTAAGTAGATTTTGATCGTTTCCTCACCTAAAGGACTGAGAATGTTGCGATGTGCGATGCGCATGCGCATAACCGTCAAGGCCATTAGTCCCTTGAATGACATGGTAGTTCGTGCTTTGGTATCTACGTCATACTATTGGCCCTGAGCACCACAAAGAAACTTCGGTTGCAACCAAAAAAAGAGGTCACCGCTTTTTGTCACTGTCACATGTTGGGACAACACTCTCCGGTGACGATATTGTGTTAAGTGCAGCAGCGTTGGTCGAGACTTCACCTAGCATAAACCGCTACGCCAAATCTGTCGGTATAAAACCTCGACGCTGCCTGGTCCCGAAACAAACGTCCACCATCAGACTCACTACCCCACAAAACATCCAATTTACACAGGGGACGGACAAGAACACCCACGACGAACAACGCTCAACTCTAGCACAGCATGGCTCCAAGAGGCAGAGGAGGAAAATTCTCCAAGCCCACCCGAGGAGGTACGTTCTTGCAAACTCCCTTCCATCTACCCATGGCTCCAGGCGGCATGGTTAACAAACATCCCAGGTGGAAAGAAGTTCTCCCGCGACCTACAGCCCCTCGACAGCGAGGGTAACGCACTAGGCATGTGGCGCGACCCGCAAGACAAGCCCGAATCATCAGACGAAGACGAAGAATCGTCGGAAGAAGAATCCTCAGAATCAGATGGCGGCGAAGGACCCTCAGCCTCAGCAACAGCCACGGCGGGCGGCGAATTGACACGTGAACAACGCCGAGAAGCCACACGACTGAAGAAGCAAGCGGCCATCGCTCGAAAGAACAAAAAGACCGCAGAGGTCGGGGATCTACCCAGCAGCGAATCCGAGGAGGAGGAAGATGAAGAGGACATGCCCGCGAACCCGAACCACACGCAGAAGGCGAGGTCGATGGCCCGCGCAGCTACCGGCGCATCAGGCGAGGCCGATGCCCCGGCGCGTGCTAAACCGACCGACAAAGGAAACCTGAGCAGGAGGGAGCGTGAGGCGCTTGCCGCGCAGGAGGCTAAGGAGCGGTACCAGAAACTCCACGCCGAGGGCAAGACGGACGAGGCGAAAGCGGACATGGCCAGGTTGAGACTGATCAGAGAACAGCGCGAGCAAGCGGCAGCGAGGAAAGTAGCCGAGAAAGAGGAGCGGGATGAGCGCGAGAAGGAAAAAGACGCGCGTGAAGCGAAGAGAAGAGAGGCTGCGATGGGAGGGGCCGGTGCCGCGAAGAAGGCTACCAAGGGCAAGAAATGAGTTCTTGGTCTCGGTACACTGCAGGCTACTAGTACGCTGTGTCGATGACTCGACTCAACACGGCGTAAGCATGAATATGTTGTTTCGTAGAGGGCATGAGGCGTGCACGGCGGAGCATCAATTTCCGATCTTATGATGGGATCACGGTCAGCCGTCTTCTGCAGATCTAGCGCTATCAGAACGACCTTGAGGGTATTCTCTACATTGAGACATTTCCGCCAATCTCTCCTGATGGACAAGTATTACCCTATCCACCTTCCAGCACCTACACCATAACGCCGTCGCTTGCAAAGCTCCCAGATCATACAGGTGTCCCTGTTATTTCGCTGTTGAAAGAATCAGTCACTTTTCCGAGCACCTCAACACTCCCGTGAGGGATCACACATCTTTCTCATTGATGGATTTTCACGCAGTGTGATCTGTCACCTCGATTCAGTGTAAGCCCAGTCTCGTTATCCTTGTCTTCTCAATCTTTCTCAGCAAGCATATCTTTGCTGCTGTACATACTCGCTTTCAACTTGTACTCATTGTGGCTCGAGATATCGAGGTAAGTGTAAGCATCACACTTGTAGTAGATGACTTTGTCGGCAGAGCCACTGTGACTGCGCGGGCCATTTTCAAAGCTGTCATTGTTCAAGAGACCGAGCTGCTTGAGACCGAGCAACACACGCTTGACATCGTCTTTGTCTGAAAAATCGTAGGTGTACACGCATATCAGCCTTTGCTCTCTGCCTCTGGCACGTTCGTCGCCTTCATCAGACGTAGGTCCTGCATCTGGCGCGGTGGCCACTTTGGCGGAGATGCCGAGCTTGCCCTCCCATACACCTTTGGCAACGACTGCCCATACAAAATCTACGTCGCCGGCTTCTGGAAAGAGCATCCATTTCCCGCATGTCACATTCTTCTGTCTTGCTAACTCACGTATGCTGGATTCGAGGCGCACACGGTCGGGACGTAGCATACGGGTGATGCTTCCTGGCTGTTTGTCGGGATTCTGTGCTTCGAGTTCTTCTTTGCGAGCCATGTAATTTTCCAATAGACGTGTGCCGAGTTGTCTGAAGCTTGCAATGTCGCGACCTTCTGGGTCGGTCACAATTTTGCCTGCTGCGTTTTTTTCCTCTGGTGGATAGGGGTTGGCAATCCATATCCATGGTCCGCAGGTGGAGAACGGAGTGGTAGAAGGCGGAAGTCGTTCGAGGAACTCTGACAGCGATTCTGAGAGCTGTTTCGCGGACTTCTGACCTTCATAAAAGTTTCGCGGTTTCAGTTTGTCTCGCTCGTTGCCTGCATTTGTTTCATCGCCGCTGGCCTTCTGCGTAGGCGTGTTGTCCGGCAGCAGTTTCCCTCCACTTTGACGGAGAGGCTTGAGTTCTGGTTTGGCGCTTTGGTGAGTAGCCTGTTGTTGCTTGTCTGAAGCTTCATCTAGCTTTCTTCGTTTACTGGGTGTAGCGACTTTCTCGCCTGCTTTCGGTTCTGCTATCCGCTTTTGCACCTCCCTGTTGCTCTCTGCGATCACCTGAATGCTCCAGTCATGGATAGCCCAGTAGTTCCGTGGGTTGTACGATTTAGCAAGCTTGTTGTAGAATGCTTTTGTTTCTGCATTGCCTAGAAACGCGAAGGTTAGTGGCTGCCATAGCGAAACGGAGAAGAGAATCGAGCGTCGTTTCCCTATAGTCAAACGGCCTACCTTGAAAATCCGATTCCTCGCTCAATAGGTCATCAGGTACTGGGATCCAGTTCTCCGTCGACGTCATTGGCGGACTGGGCTGAGGACGATTACGTGAAGGCATGATGCAGGGATTTGTCAACCGGCCTACATGTCGGACAAGTAGACAATGTAGTTCTGGAACAGACAGAAGGACAATGCAAGGTGGGCGGAAGGAGCCGAAACATAGATACGGGAGGAATTGTTCAGGAAGGCACGTTACAAAGACAGGGACCAGGAAAAAACCATGATTAAGGTGCGCGGCCGGTCCAATACCGTCATCAGGCTGAAACACCAAAGCAGGCTTATGGCAGTGGTGCCTAACAGCTACCAACAAGAACACGGCATATGCCCTACTGAGTCGATCAGAATGATGCGTCTCTTGAAGAAGGAGGGAGGAATGAATATGGAGATAGCTTGATATGTCAACGACGGCTCGGTCCTCCTCGGAACATTGCCGTCGACCCACAGCCTTACACGTGATCAGGCTGAGTTTTCGGCTTTCCAATTAATGACTTATACACCGCCCCCAGTCTGCTACTGTACAAGGAAGTGACGAGGTAGTGCGTAATACGAATGCTTCCAAGCGCAGCTTATCTGGAACAATATGAGCAGTGATGGTGGCCGCTGAAGTCACTTCATCTTGAGCAGGCTTCCCGAGAGATCCAAAAGCCAAAGATCTCGGTGTCCAACACTTCCAACAATCGACTGCAGGAAGAAGACCAACAGCCTGAAGCGTCCAGCTTCGTGTGTCTAATTCCAGCATGGCTTCCTGCCGCACCCGCCTGCCTACGTCCAAATCCGCCTTAATCACTCTATAGCTTCACCCAGGTAAGTCTTCTCAAATCTCAATGCCCTAATGCCCAAATACATCCGCACACCTTTGTTCCGATATCTTTCTCAACAATGGCTCCGCCTGGAAGTTCTCTGAATGATATGATACAGGCGGCCAGAGTCAACCTCAAGCGTCTGCGCGCCGAAAAAGCATCTCGCTCCAGCGACAAGCTCATCGACCGCTATCGCAAAATGGAAGACCCTCAAATCAAGTACACAACCCGTACCGCCGAGCAGGAAGTCGACACGGTCGAAATATGCCCGAGCCACCCAGACTACATGATCATCGGCACATACTCGCTTGTCAAAAAGGACGACCGTCGCGACTATGAAGCTCAAGTCCGCCGCGGCACAATCCAAGTCATGACCGTCCACCCCGAGTTCAAGCCGCTATACGCAGGCATGCTCCCTCCACAGCTCGATAGGGTCACCTTTCCTTGCGCGGTACTGGACATCCACTTCCACCCGGCTGATGCCACACTGCTGGGCGTGGCCACAAGTAACGCGCACGTCTATTTCTTCCGTTTCATCAAGCATGGAGACGTGCTAGGCCGCCGGGTAATCACAAAACTCCTACCGCTCGGTTCCGTGAGGGTGTCCGAGGACGACGAGCACGGCCTGACGGCCCTAGTTACGCAATTTTCTTGGTTCCCTGAGCTGCGTAACCACGGAGTCTCAGGGATAAGCGATGTGCAAGATGTCTCATTCGCAGCATCCACATCGTTCGGCGAGACCAAGATCATCAGCATGTCCGTACCCTTAATCAAAGATCTCTTCGACGAGCGGGCCAACGCACCTCCAGCAGAATTGCCCTCCGGCGTCACGAATATCCACAAGCACGAACTTGAAGCATGGACCGTCGCGGCAGTCACTCTCCGCTCTGCAACACAGAGTCAGGACAACACCATCCACCGCATGATCCTCAGTGGCGGCGACGATAGCGCCCTAATTGCTTCAGCTATCGAACTTCCCTGCAGTCCATCACAGCCTGGTACGCCATCAATATCATCATCCGACGAGTTTGGACCAACCCCTATGCCTCTCTGGAAAGACCGTCGCAATCACACAGCCGGCGTTGTGGCCATCCTGCCGCTTCCCAGCAACGATGAATCCCCAATCCCACACCCACGAAAGACCATCATCACGGGAAGCTACGATGAATACCTGCGAATCTTCGAACTAGACACAAAGACGTACCGCGCCATCTGGAAAACGGAGCTGAAACTCGGCGGCGGTGTATGGCGGCTGAAGGTCTTGGATCAATACACGACACCTACAGTAGGCGACAGCATTCCACACCATCACAGCCTCATCCTGTCCTCGCTAATGCATGGCGGTGCTGCCGTGGTTCGGCTCACATATTCTGCGGATTCGGACTCCTGGAGCATCACTCCACTCGTGACATTCCGCGCCGGCCACGAGAGCATGGTGTACTGCTGCGATGCCAGGCTGGATAATAGGACAGCCGAGGAAGCACCACCGACATATACCGTTGTCAGCACGAGTTTCTACGACATGAAGATCTGTACGTGGAAGTTTGCTGATCATTTCAAGGTGCATCAGAACAAAATCGCATAATACCTCCAACTTGACGAGCAAGGGGGTTAGTGGACGGTGTTGGGTTGGTAGTCCGTCCTTATTGATAGCGTCGTGAAGCAGGTCAATTGGATAGGATTTGATACCACTGTTGGCTTATTGTATTAGCAATTGGCGCACAGCAGATACCACTGTGCTGCACCAGCTTGCAAGTCTATGCCTGTTCCCGTGCAACCTGTTCACCGATAATGCCCGGTGAACGCCATACTATGAGTAAAGATGCCGTGTCGAGCCATCCATGAATAGCCCTACACAATCATCTCCAGTTCTCTTGCATATCCAACCATATGGTGGATCACTTCTTTCTGGTCGCCTTCCTCCGCGTTCTTCGCATCCTCCAAGCCCGGGAACTGGATCCGACCGTCCTCAAGACTCCAGCCTTGTTCGTGGGCAAAATCCATAACTGCGCCCTCAGAGTCGAGAAAGAGGAGATTCTTGGCCGAAGCAATGGGGAGAGAAGGGTACGAGCGAGCAGCGCAGGAGGCAATTTCGTTTCGGATCGTCTTGATCAGAATCTTGAGCTTGTTAGCAACCCATGCTCTTCTCCGGCTTCACCAGATAGCACTTACATCAGAGAACAAGGCAAATTCCTCGCCTGGGACGTCCCGACCGTTTGTCTTTCTCCATACTTGATCATAGCTTCCCTCCATAAGACTTCTCTCCAGCTCGATCGGGTATCTTATGTATTGGTCTTCTTCCACGGACGAGACGTCGTTTGATCCTTCTGCCACGATCAAAGTCTCCAGCAGTGTGTGAAAGCCAGCATAATCACCCTGGCTCAGGAGGAGTAGCAGGTAAAGACCTGTGATCTTGGATCGGTTCTGAGATGGCGTCCGCTGCAGACCCGGAAAGTCATAGAATGATTGTAGCTGGGAGTAGTATCGCACGAAAGACTCCGGGTCTCTAGACCGTATGGAAAAAAGAGCGCCAGCCTCCAGTATCGATCGTGCTGTCGCTAGCGTGGCTACAGGTGTTTGTTGGGAGGGTATGAGGGCGTTGTGTTGCAGAAGAGCCAGCTTAGCTTTTTGTATCTGTGACTTCGCTTGGCCTGAGTCTCCATGACTGAGGGATTGCTGAAGCGATTGCAACGTCGAATCAAGAGACGCAGTCATCGCGGAGGCGTGGACTGGAAGGTGTAGGGAGTGACGGATGTACAGTCAAGAGTCGTGTGCCTTTCCCAGTATGATGGGAGGTTTGGCAATTTGGGCAACAATTGTGTTCGTAGTGATGAGAGCAGGGTGTGACAGAATATTTGGCAGTCTATAGGAATCAAGGTTCTTGTTGACGCTATTATACAAGAAGAGTATATGTTTGCTGGAGTCGTAGTGACCGCGCATCGGAGTACAGCCTGCGGAGTGTCACACGCCGCTTTAACTACTGCTTGATGACATAAAGTTGCGACGTTCAAATACATTCAACACCACGATCAGCTCAGAGAGGTCAGCTACGAGGTGCTTCAGGGGCCATCCTCTGATTTAATCAACCTGATAACCATCTCCCTTCCATTAAGGGGATGTTCAGGGCGTGTCTCCGAGCCGCCGCTCTGCCGTATTAGGGGGACATTCTGAATCCACCAGCCAGCCTTCAGCAAGCAACCTCGTTCAGAACCTCGAATCGAGATCCGAGAAGAGAGAATCCCATCCAGGCACGTCCATATTCGGCCCGAGCTCGACATAGTCCTTCCAGATTTCATCAAATGCTGATGAGTAGCTTTGGGAATTGTCCTGCGATAGATGGGAGCTGGGCAATAGCGGTATCTCTGGAGCGGTCATGGTATCCAGAATATTTGGTGGTCCCAAATGCGCCGTAGTGTTCAGAGAGCTGGGAGTGTCCACGCCGTCTCCAGTGAGGTTGTGTAAGCGCACCTTATGCTTCCGAAGCACGTCCATGAGGGAATTGACGAATCCTCTTGCCAGGGGCGACTGACATGCTGTTTCTTCCATTATGTTGCAAGCCTCCATAACTTCTGCTTTGCGCTCGGTGTCGTCTTCGCTTTTGTTGATACACAAGTCCATGACAAGGACAATCGTGGCCATAAAGACATGATGTACCACGCACGTCATTCTGACAAGTTTGACATTGCCAGAGAAGACAGTATCTATCTCTCTTTGGAATGATCGCATAAGCCGGATCACACAACGCGCTGACTCCAAAGAAATGTCCCGTGAAAAGGCGTAATGGCTCTCGACGGCGCGACGGATGAGGAAGGGTTGGTGCGCCTTGCAACGTCTCGTCCTGGCCACCATGTTCAACATGTAACGTTGCGTGCTGATGTGTGGATACTGCCGCACAATGTGTTCTGACTGGCGACGGCTGTGTTCATCTGTCCTCAGGAAGATTGGAAGTTCGTCGAAGAAAGCCTGAAATTTACTGTCCAGCTGAATGACTTCTTGGTAGTCCAGAGTGGCCAGGTCGATGCCCGACAGGGGCATCACATCCACGACACTGCGGCAGAGGCTGCCGAGCTTGATTCGTTGAATGTAATACGACATTGTGGTTGGCTGCGATAGAGGCAAATCTACCAATGGCATCTGATTTAGATCTTTGTCGTTGACGTTGCGCAACATGTTGACCCGGAATTGTCGCGGATGGATAAAATATGTGCCTTCTTGAAACCCTCCACTGAGGGCAACGAACCTGGAGTGTTCAGCATTGATGCGTTGGCCTCGGATGTTACCTAGGTACTTACCAATCAGTAGCAACTAGGTGCCACCAAACTCGACGCTTGATCTCAATCTCCGCGGGGTCTGCATGTCTCGAGCTAGCAACAGCGTCGAGCTTGTGGAGGCCTAGTTCGCGAGCCGTAACGATTGCGGCTGCAAAGGCGCGGCGCGCTCGAGTAGACAAGCCTTCAAGGTGATAGAGGAAAAACGTCATCAAGATAAATGCTTGAATGTCCTCTATGGATCCCTCGGTGGTACGACGAGCGTGGTCCAGCACGTCGAGCGCTCCTTTGACCCAGACCAATGAGACTTGGGAGGCGACTGCTAGGGAGTACAAGCGACTCATCTCCCCGGTGTGGTATGAGCATAGGGCTGTAGAGCACGCAAAGATGATTAGCAGGAGCGCAGCATGACTGTGTACGACAGGAAGCCCTTGCTCCAGATTCGAGTATAGTGTTTCCTTGATACGACGAACTGTATGCTCGCACAGAACATGCTGAAGGCCACTGAGGTAATCGAAGTAAAAATCCATCAATATAGAGGCTTCATCTTTGGGTGGAAGCAAGACTGATTTCAGCGATGATGGCAAATGAGATACGTTTGGGCCGTTCGCATGGACAATGTCATGTGCTGGTGACGTCCGGAATCCGATTTTTTCGGAAGCATGAGACAACCAATTCTCCTTGCTGGTGCCACTCTCTTCCAGGGTGTGGACCGCCTCTTCGTATTCTGACGCTGGTGAGAGGTATGCCAGCTGTGGACTTTGCTTCAGTCCCACAAGGGCAGGACTGCCCTGTGTGGAGGGACCGATAACGATATCCTCAAGCCGCTTCAGCCGAGCCAGGACAGAGGCACTATCATCATTCGAAGATGGCCGGATGTGGCGCGGCGAACGTATAGACTGACCATTACATGACAGTCCTCTCGTGGCACAATTCGAACAAGGCTGTTGGCGATCGCATTTCAATTTCTTCGAGCGACAAAATTCACAAGAGACTGGATCCTGTCGAGGTCGAGGTCTTTTTAAGGGGTTCGTTGGGGGCGGTGACACTCCTGCCGGCATGTCGAGCACAACAATGGTCGTATCGGAAGAGATGAAGGATTCTGACTGTCTTGGATGTTGTGCGCCTCACTTCGTAACCTCAGTGATCGACCGACTGTTCGGCAATCCATCAACCTTTCGATTCCTGAACGGTGATAATTGATGCCTGACCGGCAAGGACCGGCATTGCCCCTAATAGGCATGGCGGCGGCCCTTGGCAACGGTTTTATGAAGTGAAACGCCCGATGAGATCGATATAGACAAACGACATCCGGCCTTGAATCAGTGGCGGGCAAGCGATGGATGAAGTCGGGCTGAAGGTGCCGCTGCGCACAAAGGGCTCTATCGGGCACGACGAGTACTTCAAACCATCTAAGGCGTTGAGTATTCTATGCCCAGCAAGGCGGTGTCATCCAATATATGCGCACCCGGGAGTATATTCCAGCTTCCACGCGCTTGTCGGCTCTGCAGGCTTAAAGGCTACCAAGAAGGTTTCCCATCTCCGGAACAATACTTCCTCCTCCGCGATTATCACCTCGTCTCGAAATGATCGGATTCTGCTACTTGTCGACCTCAGCGGATGTGAAGTCCACGATCCGGAACAGTTTTCCATTGTTCGGTCGTCAAATTCCACTTGCGTACAGAATGGTCCTCGATCTGGGAATACAGCTTGCATTTCATGGAACAACAGCGGGTTCCGGGGGGTGTACTTCCGTCGGCCGCAAACCGTGAGCCTCGAAAGCCGGCAATGATGCGGTTGTGCATCTCTTCTCCCTTCATCATAGCAACTCAAGGTTTTTTGGAGAGAAATTACACTTCCATGGTCCTGGGACAGATATGTCTAGAAGTACGGGTAGTGCGTAGGCAAGAAGACCATTTGCTCTGCATAAGGCCTATTTTCTTACTCTCCTTGCGTGTCGGACGAGGTTCTCAATGACACCCTCAAAAGCTTCCTTCTCTTTCCGCAGTCCGTCTCGCCGCCGGAGCCAGTATTCTAACAGCTCCGAGGTCTTTTCTGTAACGTCCTGGAGCTCCTTGACATGTGACTGCAGTTCCTCGTCGGTAAATCCTTCCAGCTTCTCGTCCGTGGTTGCGCAAAGTCGCTTTACGGCAACCAAATCTAGGTCAGGAGGTGGAGGTGGACCTTTCGGTCGTTTCGAGCGGCCGGAGCGTTCCTTAGACGCAGATTGAGTGCTGTCAACCGACCCAGTCGAGTCATTGGCTGCTCGGGCTTTTAGACGGGCAACAGACCCCAAGGTCTTATCGGACTCTGATTTTCGAGAGGAAGGTGCGAGGTGTATGTCTGGAAGGACAAGTTTCTTTTGTTTTGATGGCGGCAGGATCTCGTCTAGATCAACGGGGACACCGAGGCTAACAAGGAAGAGCCGGCGAATGCGAGACTGTGTCCAATTCGGCGGCTGAAGAGGAGGAGGAGTGATTAGTTGTTTCCAGAGCGACAGTGACCGCTCGGAGGGAAATATTGGGGAAGACTCGGGAATAGGCTCTTGAGGCGGAATAGAAGATAGGTGTGCGGCTGTTGACGATGGAAACATAGCCTCCAAGTGCATCTGGGTCGCGGCGAGTAGCTCTGGCACCGAAGACAGCTTTTCGAAATCTATCAAGGGCTTGTTGGTAGGAGAAACATTAGCGTACAGACAGAGAGAAACAAGCTAGGCACTTACGAAGGGCTCGGCAGGTATCCGATCGTTTTGAGGATTAGATACAGGCGATGCAATCGCATCTTCAGCCTCAGCCTCAGGTTCTTGGAAGTCATCATCAAAGTCCCCAAAGTCATCATCGACCCCAACCTGTGCGCCTTCCTCAAAATCATCAAAATCATCCCCAGCGTGCATCTCCCCGTCATGATGGTTTTCACCAAGTGCACTTGTGAGCGTTGAACGGCGTCTCGATTGCCTCAATGGACTGCTGTGCGTCGATGACCCTGGATCAGGTCAATGGTCCTCCTATGCTGTGTTTAGTCGCTAGATTTACCTGCTCCGTTATCCATTTCCACAATATCTGGCGCCGCGTCCAACGCTCGCATCTTGTGTGCTTCAGTCCCAGGTACCTCGCCATGCGCAGGTTCTGAATCAACACGTGTGACGACGGTCTCTGGTATAGGAATACTTGGTGCAGCACTTCCTTCCTCTAGATCGTCCTCTGTGTGAAGTCGTCCTCTTCCGGGTTCAGGTGTCTTCAATATAACATCAGGTGTTGCATCCGCTTGCCTCTGCAAATACGCAGTCGTCCCAGGAACCTCGCCATAACTCGGAGATTCTGGGTCCACCTTCTCGACAACAGTACGAGGTATAAGTGTACCCCCAGGCGTAGTTGGACGCTCTTGAGATAGGCGTGATGTTTGCTGTGGCGAAACGAAGGCTACTTCGTCCGGTACTGCATCTTGGGTTCGTTTGTCGTAAGCTGGGGTGCCGGGAACCTCGCCGTGACTGGGTTCATCGTCGATCTTCTCTATACGGGTTTTCGGTATAGGAGAGACAGGAGTGACGGGTCTTGTTGGTCTTCGGCCTTCTGAGGCGTCCGAGAAGTACTCTTCTTCGCCTTCAGACGATACTGGCACTATGGTCAGCCAAGCGGTCAGACTAACATGGGTTTGGCAATGTCTTACGCTCATGTGCCCCAGGATCGACTAATTCAATGCTTTTCCGTGGTGGTTCAAGACTATTCCTTGAGGTCGGCATTGACATTGTATGTTGAGAATAGTTGCAATGTAGAATACTTCTGCTCTGTATCGATTGAGCAGGTAATGGTCGATCTGGTAATGATCACTGAATAGTAAGAGGCTGAGTGAGCGGAGGTTGTAAGGCGGTGTTGGGTAGATGGCATTACCCCATACGGCACCTGCGCTTCACGGCAGTCTTTCTGCGACAACTTTTTGTTCAACGCGACTCGCGTCTGTCCATAACTACCATCGTCACACCTCTACCAGAACACATTCTTGATTAATCTTGGTACTCGTGCTGGCATCGTCATAACAGCTATCAAGGCCTATCCTCTAACAGCGGTTCAACCACCTTGATACCTATCACATTTCACCCACCTGGAGATGCTATCTCGTCAAATATCTCTCTTGCCAAATTGAAGTTGATTCCTCACATACCGACCCAGTGAGATGTCGTTCAACTTTGGCGCTCCGGCATCTACTGGTGGTGCCAGTGGTCAGTCATTGTTCGGTTCAGCAAACAATAAACCCGCTTCAGGAGGAGGACTGTTTGGAAATACGGGCGCATCAGGAACGAATACAACAGGTTTCAGCTTTGGGAATGCCAGCCAAACCACTTCGAATGCTCCAAGCTCGCAGAATCTGTTCGGAGCAGCAGGGCCAACGGAGAATAATTCTTCAACACCGAGTCTCTTTGGGCAGGCGGGAGGATCAGGAAACACAGCATCTTCAGGCGGTCTCTTCGGTGCCAAAAAGCCTGAAGAGACTCAGGGCAATGACACTTCGAAACCGACCTTCTCGTTTGGCACGCCAGACAAGACAGCTGCTCCCTCATCATCTGCACCCTCACTTTTTGGCACGCCTGCCGCTAGCAATACAAGCAACGTCTTTAGCTTCAACCCGTCAACTACTCCTGCTGGCCCTCCGCCATCAGGCTCGACATTTGGCGCGAGCACGGGTGGTGCTGGACTGTTTGGTGCCAAACCTGCTGATGATGCAGCGAAGCCTGGGGTCTTCGGCTTGAACAAACCCGCCGCACCAACCGAGCCAGCGGCGGCATCTTCAGCAACTTCTGGGGGCCTTTTTGGCTCAAAGCCTGCAGCTCCATCTGGCGGCTTCAGTTTTGGAGCACCTTCAAAGCCCGCCGACTCAACGCCAGCTCCTGCTGCTGCTAATAATACAACATCAAGCAATGAACCACCCAAACCAACATTTTCTTTCGGCCCCCCAGCCTCAACCTCATCCAGCACTCCAGCTGCACCAGCAGCGCAGCCAACCACATCCGCAAGCGGCTCGTCCTTGTTTGGCGAAGTTCCGAAGCAGCCAAGCACGAGTTCAAGCCTTTTTTCAGCAAATCCTGCAACTACAGAGACGGCAGCTCCAGCAAAGCCCGCCTTCTCCTTCGGACCACCTTCCACACAGATTTCGGCAGCTCCAGCACAGACAACTTCCGCCGCTGCTCAGAAACCACTTTTTGGCGGTCTCAATCTAGGCGGAGGAACCGCCTCGTCCACCTCAGCTGAGAGTGCTCCCACGACTTCCACCGCTCCTTCTGCGCCCGCGTCAAAAGGATTCTCGTTCGGTCCACCACCGACGACTACAGCTTCACAGCCAGCAGCAACATCGGCTCCTTCTGCCAACCCTTTCTCGTTCCCATCGTCAAACACGACATCAGCTCCGCAAACCACCGCCACGACCACTACCACGGCTACAGCGCCCAGGACTGCTACCGCCCCTCTCGGTGGTCAAAGTACAATTGGAGCACAGACTTCAACAACAGGCCCAGCTCCACCTGCACAGTCACGCCTGAGGAATAAAACCATGGACGAAATCTTGACACGCTGGGCGACGGACATGTCACGGTACTCCAAGGAGTTCAAGGAACAAGCAGAGACCATTGCTCGCTGGGATCAGCTCATTGTGGACAACTCTTCCAAGATTGACAAGCTCTATGTACGCACCCGGACGTGTGAGAGACAGACCATGAGTGTAGATATGCAACTTGCAGCGGTGGAAAACCAGCAGACCGAGCTTGAGAGCTGGCTGACCAAATACGAGAATGATGTCGACGACATGCTGGCCAAGGATAACGCCAATCCTAGCGAATTGGGCGGACCAGACCAAGAAAGAGAGCGGACATACAAACTCGCAGAGAAACTTGGAGAAAGACTGGAGGAAATGGAGCGGGACCTGGGAAGTATGGTTGAGGAGGTTAACGCCGCCAATACAAGTCTGAGTAAGAATGGCAAGGCGGACGAACCGGTAAGTGTCCTTTGTCTCCGGCCGTGTATGCTTTGCTAACATGATCTTCAGATCACTCAAATCGTCAAAATACTGAATTCGCATCTCATGCAACTACAAGTGATTGATCAAGGAACCGTGGCGCTTCAAGAAAAAGTGGCCGCAGCACAGAAATCGGCGAGCAGCCTGGGTTATTTGAACGGCTCTACGAATGGACACAACGGCGCGGCGGTGCAAGACTTCTATCGCAGTTACATGGGCAGGAGGTAGAGCATATCTGCATCGATATGATGACACCGTAATCAGGTATTCATGAATATGGTGTTGGGCATTCGTCAATGCTCATGACATGGCCATTCGGGGATTGCTGCCATGTAGACAATAAAAGTGCCGATGACAGAATGTGCCATCATGAGCATACCACCATGTGTAGGATAATTTGCATACGCCGAAAGACGTGGGAGAGTGGAATCACATTGAACTGCAGCAATATGTGTCTGTACAGGCAGAACAAGTCTGTGTTGCGAAGAGCAGTAATCCCGTCACTTGAGCTCTTTTGTTATCCGACCGTCTGTTGCTCTCCAGTCAGCTTCAATTTTGGCCCATTGTTCACTGTTCACCCCCACGTTCACTCTCCAAATCCTTGATATGCGTTTCGAGCTCGTCAAGGTGTTTTCGCTGTTGTTGCAGTTTCTCCTTCAACTTCCGCAGACTAAGACAGACGCAGGTTAGTCACAAGTACACGAGGGTTTTGGAGGATCGGATGGCCTCTGGAAGCGTAGGTCCAAGCATAAAGAAGGCATACCTTTCCATTTCTTTCTCGCGGATGAACTTGGTCTCGTTGGCCTGTTCACGCTTGGTCCAGGCATCACTGAATAGCCGCGCGTTAGCATTCATTCCATAAAGCAACGGCCGCGTCTGGGACCAATGATGCATTCTTACCCTCCTGCAACTCCGCCAGATCTGGGAGCGCCGGTGTCGCCTTCCGCAGCACGAATGGCGGCTACGGAAAAGGATCGCTGAACAGACGGAGTGGCTCTTGCGAGCTTGACGACTTGTGTACGCAGCATGTTGACGGAGTTCTTGTGGATGAAGATTTGGCAAGGTCGAGGATGAAGATCAATGTAATTTGTGGTCGTTGATGCAGAGTGAAGTTCGGCCGCAAGAAAGCTCGCTTGTACGTTATTGCAACAGCCAGTCTGATTCAGGCCATGACGAGGGGCGGAACTTACCCTGCCAACAGAGAGGAAGGCCAATCAAAGTACGCTGTTTTCACGTGACTGGCCTTAAGGACGATAATGCTGTTGCGAGTACGGAACACAGAGTAGGATAGCGATAAATATATCAACGTTGATAGAGGACCGCGTAGCATATAGCAGATGTCTCTTCGAGACTACATAGATGCTATGAAGAGGAACTCTCTACGAGATACAACCACGATCTGTGTTCATGTTGTGGTACTGATGTTTACCGAAGATGCTCACTTGTCTATCTACTAGGTACCTAGGTAGTTACCTGCAAGATCAAGTCAATTGCATCAAGTTCCCTCGTGCGTCAAACTTGTAGCATTCTCCTGAGATCAAAGTACTGCAAAGACGATATTGAGACTGACAGCACCTTAAATACCGCAATCAGAGTGAGGGTTGAAACACTTGACGCGTTGCAAATGATACAATCTCAAGGGTACTCCGTAGTGGTGGGCAGAACTAGATCCTTCCTCAATCGGGCCAAGCTTGGACTTTCCCGTGATTCCCACGCAGCCACCTGCAGTCCGGTGTTTGTCTCGTTTTCCCCCCTTCCAGTGGTGCTTTCCCTCCCACCAAAAACTGTCACTAGCACTGCACTGCCTGCGTCTTGTCCTGGCACACAAGTCTTTTGATCTGAGATTCACATCTCACAATTGCCCTTTCCAACCACACCACGCATCTTGCAATCGATTCACCACAACCTCGCTCCCTCTTTTCATTGCGATACCACTCGATCCTCCGAGTCCTTACATCGACGAGTCTTGCTCGCCCTTCATCACCGATTCAACGGTAAGCTACCCTCCAGATTGCTGCCTCATTGCCCAGGGGTACCTATACCCCACGTCTTCAGCCGCGACAACTAAAGGCCTCACTTGCGCCTTCGAATCATCCGAGCTTCAATCGTATTCACTATCCGATCCTGGCTGTCGCTAAGAGCTGCGGCCTTGTTCCTCTTGTCTTGCACCTTTATTCCCGTCTGGCACCACTCTCAGTACACGGTGCCTGATTGACGTCAATCCCGTCGATTGGTGTCCACAACCTCAAACCTCGACTTTGCTGCGCCGCCCCAATCGTTCACGGAACATGAGGATTAACTACGACGGAAGAATCTGTTTTTTGTGAAGACTACAGACATCGGTCACGATACTATTAATCCGCGTCCTCATCTCACAGTTGTTGTTGATATTGGCTGTGGGCTAATCATCCTCTGTGTTAGGTGTCTTCTTGATCATAACACGAAAACCACATCAAAATGGGTGTAGAAGAATCAGTCTACCTGGCCAAGCTTGCCGAGCAAGCTGAGCGCTATGAAGGTAAGATCTCATTGACGCGTCAGACTTCCTGACCACTAACAAAAAACAGAGATGGTGGAGAACATGAAAGTTGTCGCCTCTGCAGACCAAGAGCTCTCCGTCGAGGAGCGAAATCTCTTGTCCGTGGCCTACAAGAACGTCATTGGCGCCCGCCGAGCTTCCTGGAGAATTGTCACGTCTATTGAGCAAAAGGAGGAGTCCAAAGGCAATGAGGCGCAGGTCAAGCTCATCAAGGAATACCGTCAGACAATCGAGAAGGAGCTGGGCAAGATCTGCGAGGACATCCTCGAGGTCCTTGACGAGCACTTGATCCCATCTGCTCAAACTGGCGAGTCCAAAGTCTTCTATCACAAGATGTAAGCCCTGCATATCTCCAGCCTGCGGGTAGAGACACGTGCTCATACTTTCGACAGGAAGGGCGATTACCACCGTTACCTCGCTGAGTTCGCTACTGCCGATAAGCGAAAGGAGTCCGCGGACAAGTCTCTTGAAGCATACAAGGCCGCCACCGAAGTCGCTCAGACCGATCTTGCTCCTACCCACCCAATCCGACTTGGCTTGGCCCTCAACTTCTCCGTCTTCTACTACGAGATCCTCAACTCCCCTGACCAGGCTTGCCATCTTGCCAAGCAGGCTTTTGATGATGCCATTGCTGAGCTCGACACCCTGAGCGAGGAGAGCTACAAGGACTCGACACTGATCATGCAACTGTTGAGAGACAACTTGGTATGTCCCTGCGCGCCTATGTTGTACTGTATGGCACCGCTAACAAGTACCAGACCCTCTGGACTTCTTCTGAAGCCGAGCCACAAGAGTCAGCTGGTCAATCAAGTGAAGCGCCCAAGGAGACCGAGGGTGCGGCCGCTCCTGAGGCGACCGCGGAGAAGGCGGAGTAAGGGATTGCTTATCTTGTCAACGGCCACATTGTCGACAGGCCTGGCTGCGTTGCGTACAAGGAAGGTTTCGTGGCAGCTGGGAGTCTACACACTTATGCACGCAAACAATCTTTCCTTACCACCTATTCTCACCTGGTATCCCAACGATAGTTCTAGCAGATGATATGGCAGACATCTGCGGCCAGTGCGCGACGCGGAACTGATCGGGTCAGCTACTCTTAGACAAAAAGACAGAAGAAATAGCAATATGATTCGGATCATCGTTTTTACAAAGTTTCACGAAACATGGTTGTAATGATGGTAGTCCTTTCTATGGCTTGTCCTGTTGAATTGTCTCCAAGTCTTTCACAGTCTTCAAAGGTTATCACACCAACCTTGTTCAACCTCCGTCAACCTTGGTTAATCTTGATCATCAACAATGCGGAAGGTCTCTTCTTTCAGTTCGAGCTCTCGACCTACTTACACGTCTGTCATAATATCGTAACGAGCCCTATTTGCCTGGACACTTGTTGTTACCACTATTCGATTGATTGCTTTTTGTGTTGATGTATCCTGGTGAACCACTCGATTCTATGGAATTGGATAGCTAATTCCTTGCAATGGGTTCCCATGGCCATACACTCTTTCAGCTGGAGCCATGGTGCCGTGCTTGCCTGACTGATTACATATTGGATTGCAGTCCACATCAGCATTCTGAAATCGGCTTGATTGCTGAGATGCTCAGTCCAATTGCTTCTCAAGCCATGATTACTTCTGTAGATCTTCGCGCCTCGTTTGAGATACTGGTAAGTGTTTCTCCTCGCATTTAACCAGTGATGCTGCGTGGGGGTCTCCAAGCAGACTTTTCTCGTTTACCGTCCTCTGGCCCTCTTTTCCTGCCGATGGAAGATCCAGCAAGTACAGCACAAATCAGTGTCGGACACGGCGCCGGAACGAACCATGTCCTCGCGGCCCTTGAGAATGTCTGTAGTGAACTTGAACGTCTCTGGTGCAGGGAAGGACATGTAGCTCATCTCTTTAGCATCCGCAGCATGACCTCCTGACGCATTCTTGCCGGGGAAAATGTATGGTAGTGCAGCAGTCGTGTCTGGGTGAAGAGCGTAGCCGTAGTTTGTGCTGTTAGTGCTCGCCTCTTTCACAGAGACGTTGGCACGTTCGAGAACATCGTCCAGTGCATTCCTGTACACGCCGTTACACCGCTTGAAGTACAAGCCTTTGGTAAGACTGCTCGTCGCGAGACACTCTTCCAACCTCTTCTTCTCGGCGAGCATGATCTCAGTAGCTTCCTGTTGTGCCGCTTGCGCAAAGATCGCGGCAAGGTCGATGTCTCTGTCCGAAGACGAAGACGAGCTCCGGCTTTTGCTGAAGTCGTGACCTGCATCGACATCAACAAATTCGACGCCAGCGTCAAGAAGAGCGTTAATGTTGTCGAGTCTGGTCTTCGCGTGCTCGTCCATTGCCTTGACTGCGTCGGCGGACTTGATCACGACATCTGGCGCGTCGGAGTAGATGCAGCCTTTAGCATGGGCGTACTTGATCGTTGGGAGTGGGAGAGACTCGATTTCATCGGACACCGTAAGTTTGCGATTGGGTCTGCTTGGGTGACGGGACCAGTTACTTGGTTCCATGGTGGTGATTTTGACATTCTTTCGAAGGTCCTTGCGGGAGATCTTGGGGTCGGGAACGGTTGAGTACAGTGGGTGCACCAGATGGCGGATCTCATTGAGCATGGTCAGGTCGAATGTCTTCTCATCTCTGTGACAAAGGTTAGCCTTCTGGTCTCTGGGTCGATGTGCATATGTCTCATAGGCCTGGAGAGTCTGGCTCTTTGATGTGTCACTTGAGAAGGCTTCGCCTGGACAGCACTCCGATGCTGGATGAAACCATGCCCAAGGACTTGGACAAAGGATTTCTCTTGCTATCATTTCAGCAGCCACATTCACTCAGACGGAATTTCATCGTATGCTGACGGCAAGCCAAACATGACGTGAAAGTGAGCCAGACTCAACGACCATCAAGACAGAAAGGCAGGGAAACAAAGCAGCATCATACAACTTACGTAGCAGCATGCTCTTCACAGAGCTCAAAGGTCACGATGGTTTCACCATTGCAGGTTCGGAGCTCATGAGCACGCACACATGTTGGGCACGCTTCGTAAATGTCCAAGCCCCAATGGTATGACAACGGGACCTTGAGGTCGTCACCGAACACCATGAAGAAGACCATTCTGATAGATTCAATGTCCGAGAGTGAATGATGAAATCCTTTGCAGAATAAACAATCGGTTGTGGAAATGGTGTGAAGATGTTTGTACAAGATCGATTGATCATTCAAATACTAGTAGAGAAAGACACTCACTGTCACGCTCTGGATATAGACGGCTGGGGGCGGTCGCTCGTTTCCTCAATATTGCCACACCGGGTGCAAAACTCGCACAGTATGTGAGTCAGAGTCGTCTCCCACAATGGGAGTATTGTTTCCTTGCTCTATTGAGAAAGTGCGCTTGGTCTCCGCCTTCGCTTATGCGTGCTCGACCTCAGTTGACCTTTACTTGTCGAAGCATCAAGCCGTTCCCATCCTTGCCCCACTGGGTCTTTCGTTCCATTCGAAGCTTTCATCTGGCCACTCGTGGCGGTGTATCTGGCGATCATCCTCCAGATGGTCAGGACTGATGGACGGTATTTGCATATCACCTGGGCCTCCCCAGCGTCTGAGGGGCTGATGTGGCCCTGATACGGGATTCACCCCTTCGGGGGCTTGACTCTGAGACGTTTTAGAGGTGGAAGAGGCTGCTTGCTGCCTGAAGTTGGCGGTCTGATGGCAAAAATCATATGCGAGACAAAGCTGACAACCAACAAGGCAAGGACAATCAAGTCGACCACGTGTACAGCCCACCAAACCTTCACATCCAGACTACACCTTTGGATCGCATACTTCCACTGCCCAGCTTCAAAGTCGAACCAAGCACTCAGCAATCCTGCATTGCCGGCATAATCTCCCATCATGCTTCGAAGAGTGATCTCGCGGACCCCAGTATGAGATCGAGCCGAGTCCTCAAGAGCCCACCAAACTGCATCCCATTCAGTGTCCCTATCATCTTCACTCTGCTCTTCGGAACCAGACCACGTCGAATTCGAAGGAATATAATGCCATACATCGCACCCTTCGTGATCATGACCAGTCAGAATGAGACCTTGTCTGCCTTTGCCCTGTGCCGGCGCGTCTAGATTACCACTCATACCAAAGACGGTCTTCAGTATGCCTTGTCGACTTACGTGGGTGCTGAGGTGATTTTGCTCCCGCACGCCATGGGGCTTGTAGACGCCTCCACCATCATCGTCACCCCAGTAATCGAAGAAAGGAGCGTCCACACATAGACCTTCTTCTTTGTGCAGTGGTAGGTGTGTGAGCAAGAGTGTAAACGAAGACTGATCCTCCACAGGTCGTAGGCGCTGTGATATGAGACTGTTCAGATACGCAAATGTCTCACCTTGCAGTTCGTCGGATAGAGCTGGCGAGTCCAAGATCAAGCTGTTGAGCACGATGAGATGTAGCGACGGAACCGTGTCAATGCTTCCCACAGTGTTGTTATTCTCAGGGTACTCGAACCGGACATCCCAGTTGGCCTTGCCGAATACTCTTTCGAATCGTTCCATTCGTTTTTCCGATATCTCTCCGGCATACCCAATATCGTGGTTACCAGCGATATTGATGATGTTCCTGCTCCAGTTTGCGTCGGTCATTTCGAATGTGCTCTCCTTTTCTGCCTCCTTGGAGGTCGTGATTTCTTCACCAATTCTCTGACCATGCACAAAGACTCTGTTCCAGTACCTCCAGCCTCTCCAGTCAAACTCTTCGTCGGTGACCCATTGGCTGCCAATAAGGTCTCCGAGCACAGTGACATGGCTGGGGACTGTCCACCAATGTAATGTCGTGTAGACGTGGCCCAAGTAATAGTCGTTACCGAAGAGGTCCAGCTTTTTCCGTAGGGACAGCACCCATTCTGGAATGTCCTCAAGCAGAAGCGCCTGCGAGTTTTCCAGCAATGACGGCAGTATATTGTCCTTCTCTTGTGCGAATAACTCGTTCCAACGCCGTCTTAGTTTTGCCAGGAAGGCATCTTCGGGCTTGGGAAGCGAGCTGTCTCCTTCCAATTGAGGATCTGCAAGAACGAGCAGTCGGAAAGGGATCGAAGGCACGTCGGACGCGCTCAATATACGCGAAAAAGGGTAGTGTTGAGCGAGTGTGTCGCCGAAGGCTGATACTATCGAGGCATCTTTGGAAGGAAAAGCGCACCCGTGGAATGCAGGATATAAGTATAAGTATGTCGTCAGACAAAGGGCGACTGGGATGAGAACGCGCAGCAGTCTGTCTAACCACGCAAGCCCGTACATCGAAGGACCGGCCCCTTTCCATAGCAACCTGATGCTCATGCACCGTCAAGGTGTGAACCAACATTAACTTAGGTATCCGAGGGAAGAACGCGAAACTCGGACTCTAATACAGTAGAGGCAACTCCAGGCTAGTACTGTAATGCCTAGGGCCTGCCTAACCCCCATTCCAATCAGCCTCGTCGGGTACAGGGCATCATGTCCTTCTGGTTCGCGCTTCAACAGTATCTGTCAACAAATCGACCGCAAGTAGTATCTATACCCGACTAGCATTATGTATATACACGTCCTCTCTGCCAATCATTCAGCCCTTCTCGTCATCATCACGTCTTCGCTGCATTATCTTCCTCACTGGGGGTGATTCCACCCAGTGGCCCGGTTCGTAACTGTAGATCGATATCGGACTCCCTGAAATTGAGCCCTTGTATGTTCAATCCGCTTTCTCCAAGATCCGATTCCTTTTCTTCGAGTGGTGTGGGCTGTTCAGCGAGTTCAGACACCTCAGACACCTCCTCTGTTCCTTTCAATGCCGGTGGCCTTTCTTTCCTTTCCCTGGCTTTGGAGAGGCTGATGGTCTTCTGCCGATTGGTGGTCTCAAAACTGGATAAGTCGTGCTCAATCGTCGCTTTCAATATCTCACCCATCCACTTTCGGCCTTCAATAATATTGTCCACCTGGAAGTAATGAATGGTGGGTTTGGTGAATTGAACAGCTCGAGACAGGCCGGCTTTCGGAGGGACGAGTTTGAAGAAGAATGGAGCCCCTCCCCCAGATGTGCGAGCAAGGTCCGGGGATCTGTCCACTGAAGAACCTATACTGCCCAGCGGTGGTGTTGAGCCGCCACCTATGGTAGCCTGAAATGCTGTTATCGGATCAGAACTGGCGACGAGTACTTTATGCCCTGATATGTCAATGATCCCCTTTTCCGCTGTGTCGGTTTCGGAGTAATAATACGACAATCTGCGCCCTCGAAGGATGAATAGTCGTGGCTTCCATTGTGCAATTAGGCCGGTGGATTTCTTCCTCATCCATCCATGATAGTCGCAATGTTGGCGCGCTTCCGCAGGAGAGATCTTGAGCAGGCCCCGTGTGTATGCACTGGTCTGTCTTTTTGTCTTCGGAACTGTTCGCACCGGAGCCTTGGTGTGGAGAAGTGGTCCGAGTTGCTCAGTTGTGCCTTTAGACGAAGTGTCCGTGTTGTCCATCTCGAAACTGTGTGATTTTGCTGACGGGGTTTGAGAGCCGGAGGGCGATGCCACAGGGCTCTCTTTGACAGACTCGGATGTGATAATAGATGGATTTGCAGCCTCCTTTTCACTCCCAGTAACTGCCTCCGATGCTGTGCGCAGACCTAATAGTTTCCGGGCTTTTTGACTTGACACCCACGGCGCGGAAGAAGGTGCAGCTGGTGACGTCGGGTTACCGGAACCCTTAGGAGATGACAGAGATGAGATACTATCATCTTCGAGGTTTGTTACTGTGGGCGACTGAATAATTGAGGGTGAGCGTTGAGCTGTGAGATTCCGTGCGCTGGCAGAACGGAATCGTGCCTTGTATGAACTGCTGTGGTAAGCCTTTGCCGCTGAAGAATTTGGTCCTGGGCCTCTGGATGAGTCAAGGCTGCTGAGTCGGGAGTGACGTTTGATGTCTGCTTTGCTCGACTCATCCAATGCGCTAGATTGGCGCGAATGTCCCAGACTGTCTATACCATCTCTTTTCCTGAGGACATTTCTAGTTTTCCTGTTATCTACCTCATTTCCGCTGAAATATCCACGGTCGATGTCGACCGCAGAGCTATCGTCGATGAATGGTGGTGTTGCGAGGCTCAAATTCTCCGGCTGTCTATTGGCATTCAGCCCAAGCGAAGGCGTACTTGAGTCAGCATTTGCTGTCGTTGCGTTGCTCATCGACCAGCCTCTGTCTAAAGACGCCTTTTTCTTATGCGGAGCAATCACAGGTGCTTTAGTGGGCGCCGGGGCAACGTCTTGAGAGCCCTGTTTTGCGAAGTCGATGGATGAATGCCGCCGGGAATGGCTCAATTCGCGGATAGAGGCAGCAGAGGGTCGACTGGGGCTCTCGGCTGCCATAGACGCCCTCCAAGGCGAGGGAGGAGTGCTTGTTCCCAGCTGTGGCCGCGTGAAGCCTGTAGGGGACATTGAAGGATCGGGAGGTGGCGAAGCACTGCCTATATGGATGTATGGGTGGGTATGCTGGGACTGGCGAATGGAAAGCCCCGGCTCCTCCATGAGACTTGGAATCCGGGGTAAGATGGTGTTTCCGGACATGCCGCGGGAATGTATCCTGGCGACATCTTCTGTCGAGCTGTTTTGCCGGAGACTGCTCCTACGCGATTCTTTGGCGCTACGCACCTGCAACTGAAAGTCTCGAATCTTGTGCCACGTCTTCAGACGGCGTCCCATGAGACCAAAGTCGTACTCCTTCATATGGATGAAGGACTGATCCATCTCCATTAGTACGTCCCCAGTGATATCTTGCTCCTCGAAGATGTCGCAATGTTTTGAATCCACACCGATGCTTCTCAGATACTCGGCCGTTTCTTGAGCATCCCATCTTTGGACTTCTGCCTCTGTCAAGCGGGGATTATCCTCGCTATCGGTCTCTGCGCCTGCCACATAGGAAGCCCGGTCCAGGTGGGCACTATATTCACTGTCTGAGTCCTCGGCTATTGGTCGAGGCGGTGCCAGACTCTGCCGAGGGGTACTCAAATCGGTAATGTGTTCTTGTATGACACTCAACGTCTCGTTCATGACAGGACTCTCTTGTCCGCTTGTTGTGCCATCAAGTGCTTGGCCAATGCTGCGCTGCACGCCCGGTATATAGGAAGTTGGGGACGGTGGGACTGCCACAATTGAATGCGGGTTTGCCGATTGATTCGAAGTGACCATACGGTGTGCCGTAGCATCGCTGTTTGGCAAAGTCGGTGCAGGCTGGCTAGGCTGGACATCTGAACGATTTTCTGGACCAGACTGTGGGTTTGCTATGCTTGGAACGCCCATTGCGGTAAAACCGCTGGGGACTTTCGTAGTATATACTGGTGTCAAGTCAGTCAGATGCAGACATACAGATATGACAGCCACCATACCCCCAGGGAAAAGTCCTGTGGTCCCATGTGCCAAATGTTTTCCGAGGAACCAGCCATCACCAAATCCTTCATCTAGCTCAAGCAATTCAATTCGATCCGTCTTTCGCAGGGTGAGTTCATCTGAGCTTCGAGCATCAAAGTCGTCTAATCCACGAACATTAGCTGACGTGCAAGAGGATCAGAGGCTCGACATACGTATCACCACCAGCATATCTCCTGGCTGTGATGCGCCCCTCTGGCGCTGTAGAGCAGTGAGGGACATGCTGGGCAGTACACAGTATCAAAACACGCTATCAAGCGCAAAGGCACGAAACAGCATGCCACCTGATTTTCCCGAACCCTTCAGCCAGAGTGTGCTTCTGACAAACCGAGGAGGAGAGCAATTGCAAGTGTCTGCATGGTAAGGCGCGGTCTCAAATATGGTGCGCAAGAGACACGTATAGGTGTGAGCGGTAGGAACTGTCGTACAAAGTAGAGGAGGTTGAGGAAGAAGTGCGCGCAGGCGATCTGGTGGCAGCAGTCGGTTGTGCTAACTAGAAAGTGATCGGTCGTGTCATTCGAGAAGCAAGGTTAAAGAAAGTGACACATGCCCAGATTAGCGACAGGACCTTTCTGTGGGACGTTGAAGATGACAGATAGAAATCTTTCCGTCAAGCCGAGGTCGTCAAGATCAAGACGAAGAAAGAGAAGGCTTGATGTTTTCTTGATATTCGAACTTTAGATACGGTTGAAGATGGAGAAACGCAGCGCACCTATGGACCAACAACCGGTCCCTAACAGCGCTTTTCCTTTCCCCTTATTACTTTCCTTTCCCTTCTCCGCAAATTCCATGTTCTCCACCACCATTGCTTTACCACTACCACCGCCACTTCTTGAGAGGATCCGTGCACTCAATGTTGGTTCAATAACCACAATATCGGTGGATTGAGCCATATTTCGCAGTTGTGTCTGACAGACATGCGCGAGATGAGCACGTTATAGTGAACTGGCAGTGAGGGACAATCGACTGCTGCATCTTCATCCTCATCGCACGCGCATCCATTGCAGTCAGAAAAGACACACGATACAATGCCACTTCACCGCTTTCATGGTACGTTTTTGTTCTCTCAATGCATGCCTTGTCCTCTCTAATCGTGTACAGACAAGAGTGCATATGTTTCTACGTCACTCAAATACGACACTACTCCTTCATCCCTCCCTCAGCCTTGCCTAACGAGATCCAGAAATGCCAGGGCCGGGGACGCCACAGGTTGGTGCAACTGCGCTCAAAAATGCTGGCTTCGCAGGCGTTCAAACCACCAATACTACAACCCACCATTTCCTCGGTGGTCCTCAAAAGTCCTGGATGACGGGTACGCAAGATGTCAACATTGCAAAAGGCAACGCCCCCAGCAATGCGACGCAGACTCCTAAGACCACAGCGAGACATCGATCGCGTACGTCCCTAGGTACGTCGAAAATAGGCCCTCCAACAGCGCCAGCAGCAGGTGGTGATAGAACTCCTGTGGTACAAAGTCCACTATATCCTCTACCGCCACAGTCGTTCCAGAGTACCACCCCAACAATCACCCCCATTTCTGCTACACCAATTGCAAACCAGCGGGAAGCAATTGAACGGGACCGAACCTTGGTCACTGCTCACGCGACACACAACATTCCTCAGTCGCCATCAGCGTCAATGCCATTGCCCTCTGATCTCCCACAGAACCTGCAAAGCCCTACATCCGTTCCAACGCCAACAAGTGCAATTGAACAAGCTCACACAGATCCCGGGCGAAGTCAACAAGCTCAACCTGGTGGACAGGGAGCCTTCCAAATACAACAAGCCCAACGAGATGCATTGGATTCGTTACAGTCTGGTTGGTCGGTGGAAAGGTTCAACGCGACCATGAGTCCCTACGCATTTGGAAGAGACCTTGTACAGCACTCACCAGCACAAGCAGCCACGGATGTTCAAAGCAACACGTTCGTTCCCCAGCAGGCAATATCTATTGGGGCCAGCGCCACCAAGCGGCCAAGTGATGCAGAGCCTATCGAGGAGGAAGCCGAACAAGGCAGCAGAAGGAGGAAGTCCAACTCAGGCATAATCATCCCTGCGCAGCTACCGACACCGCATGATTCTCCCACGACATCAAGTACTGATCTTCTTTCCCAACAACTAGAGACGGCTCTCGATGCTCTTACAGGCCGTGCTCGGACCGTCGACATAACGCCCGTTGTGGATGCCTACAGGATCAACCTGCTGCGTGACGCCTGTCGACAGAACGACATGTTCTTCTTAGTCACACATTGGATTCTCTGTGTCTGGTTTCGACCGCATCATACCGTCCCGTTGTTGCACCTCAAACTCAACCCGGCACATGTCGAGGGCCTTCATATCCTGCAAAGAATCCTTGGTTCGAGTCGGCAATTAAGCAGAGAAGTGCTCGACATCTGTGTCAACTTTCCAAGCCCGACCAGTGCCTTTTTGGCCTCAGTGTCACCCCAGGGCCCAAGGGGCTTGATTGAGTCTGCAAAGTCGTTCTTAAACTGCTTGGCCACGAACTTCCCCGAAATTACTAAGATTTTTTCCCTTAGGGGATGGCCGCCCTGTCCCATCGAACTCAGATATGCCCTGCAGCTACCATCGGTAGTGCTCCAGAAGGTTCTCTATATCTCACTCCTGCGCGGTCGATACGCTGATCAACCCGGCTGGGTCGAACAAGCAACCAGGTTGTTTGACGCGGCGCTGGAAGACCCTGCTCAGAATGCACACTCGGCCAGTGAGCTTATGGCAACCGATGGGCAGGCTGTAGCTCCGCTAGCCTATGCCTTCGGTTCACAATACTCTAGACTTCAAAATCAATATGCTCTCGAGCTCCCTCAGCAGTCTCGGCGTCAATCTGGTCAGCTGCATGCTACCCAGTCCCAAGGACATCCGCAGAACCTTCAAGCTCCAGCCCAGCAACCGCCGGTTCAAGAGCACATATACCATAGAGGTTCAATCAGTCAACCATACTCCTCCATTCCTAATCACACCTTGCCAGGAAACCCCAGTGTCGGACACTCCAATGGGTCGGACAGGCCCTCAGCTGTTGTTTCACAAGGTCCCCCTCACCATCGAGCTTCTGCCAACTGGACTCATTTCATGCCACCTGGATCTGGGTTTCTGCACGGGTCGACTGCTCCTCGGGGGTCTCCTGTAATGAATCATGCACAGCGGTTACCTTCCACAAGCGTCCGCCATGCCGAGACTCCCTCTGTTACACCGCAAGGAGTCTCACCAGCGCCGCAATCAACACCACTACCTATAACCCAGCAGCGAGGACAACCGTCACCTATACAGCCTCTCATTCCACGCGACCCGAACTTTGTGTTGCCGCTTCTAGCTATACCGGATCCTGACCGGCGCGCTCTGCATCAAGCACATCTTCGTAACCCATTCTATGAAAAGGTCGGCGGAGATACCGCCCAGCCATCTCCAGGGAAGTGGTTCCAGTTCGTGGAAGACCTGATTATGTTACCACAGCTGCTTGATCCGAAGTCAGGGATGGTGCGGTGGAAGGTGCAAATCCCCCACAGTCTCTGGACAAGGAAAGCCAAAATCCTTGAGCCAGTAGGCGATTTTCTGACCGCACGACGAAGCATCTCAGACAAATCTACCCAATTCAGGTTGAAATGTATAAGTGCACACCAAGACACCCTTCTCCTGGAGATGACGCTTTCAGAATTCTGTACCCAACCCGGAAAATGGCCGCACTGCTTGTCTGTCTCGATCAACAGTAATGCCTGGGTGGAGTTCCAACGCAAAGCTCACCACGGTTCAGACCTGCCTACCGATGTGACCGAGCATCTCCAGGAAGGAATCAACGAGGTCGTCGTTTGCGCAGACTTTACTCGACAAGACGCTGGCACAGTTTACTCGATGGCTATTGAGGTCATTTGTATCGCCAACAGGAACACGGTATTGTCGATGATGAAATACATAAGTGCTGAAGAATCCTTGGAATCGATCACCGCCGCACTCAAACCCACGAACAATGGCAAAGACGATGAGGAACTCATTATCTCCCAACCAGTACTTAGCATCGACATTGTGGATCCTTTCATGTCAACTATGTGGGTGACGCCGGTCCGAGGCCAAAATTGTCAGCATCGCGAATGCTTTGATCTTGATGCATTTCTGGATAGTCGAAAGGAGGTTGATGGCGCGACCAGCCCCGATCAGTGGAAATGTCCTATATGCAAGAAAGATGCTCGGCCACCAATGCTAGTCATGGACCAGTTTCTCTTTGGTGTACGACAGGAGCTGGCTCGGACGAACAAGCTGGACGCCAAGGCAATCCTCATCAAAGAAGACGGGACCTGGACAGCAAGACTTGATCAGTCGATCGGCAAGTCTCACGGTCGCGAGAGAGAGGAAACGGAGACTCCAGAACTTCGGGCCGGTAATGTGCTCGTACGAGCTCACCAGACCACGACATCTGTCCTTCAAAGTTCGACCAGCACGCCGCAACCAGATGAGATAATCATCCTGGATGATGAATGACTGGCTTAAGGTCTCTGTTCACCACAACTCCTTCGGCCGCGCCAACAACCACGACCTGGTCCATCTTCACCACATCATGGTGATGATGAACATGACTTTTTTCTCCGTCTTTTCGACGTCTAAAGGTGCTCAATTGGTCGCAGTTTTCTTTTTTGTTTTCATGTCGTATTTGTAGCGCGAATGATACCCTCCCGCCTCGTCTGGCGTTCAGGATTTGGTTTGGTCAATTGACGCAACGAGGCAATGACAACGGGCGTTTCTGTGGGCTGCAGTGAAGAAATTCTTCTCCCTTGCACAGGGAAATCGTGCTACATGGCTGTACATATTGTGGTTTCCATCGAATACGAGCGTGGAGTCATTTGGGGTTCAAAAGGCGGTACGTCAACACTGCAGCGGTTGGAATTGGATCAAGCTGTTTTGGGCTATCGGGAGGATTCTTCGATGGGAGCTTACGAACACATGAGCTGTACAGAATATGAACTAGATGTGCAGACCTATTATTGACATGACACAATGAGCTAACGTCGTTATCGAATTGTAATGAGCGGCCACTCCGACGATTACATTTGAATACAGTTTTAGTGGCAATCGAGACAAGATGTGGTTCCTATGGATGTTCTCTTCGTCCGTGAGAGAATCCTTTCATTAGCATTAGTGATTGATTTGGTTGTACACATTCCAGTCAAGGTAGAAGCGGACATGGCACAAGGAGGACAAAACAAGTAATATTAGCAGGCTGAAAAAAAGCATACAACCCTCCTCATTACACCAATACGAGGCTAAACATCATGGACTTCAAATGCAAAACCAAATCAGACCCTGTAATTGACCTTCTTCACCTTCGCATTGACTCGACTCCGTGCGCGCGTCACAGGACCTTGTTGAGCCTGCTCTGCTTCTGCTCGGGCACGGGCTCGAGTTCTAGGTCCAGTATATGTAGTTGGTGCTGAGGCTTGAGGTTGACCCCGACGAGCTGCCCGGTTCAGCTGAAGTCTGGGAGTGACTCTCGGCTGCTTGACTTTGAGCGTGATCTTAGGCTGCCTAAGTTTCAAAGTGATCTTGGGCTTCTTTGTTGTCGGGGCTGGGGGAGGAGTGTCGTCGTCGTCGGGGCTGCTGGCGCTGTTGGTAATGGTGCTGAAGCTGGGACGTGGAGGGGTGCCGCGTGTGGAAGCGTATCCGAGGAATTCAGGTAGAGGAGCGGTTGACTTAGGGATTTTCACGGTCAGTTTTGGCCGTGATTGCTTTGTTGATGCGCCGGGGGCATTGTTAGCCTGGGTGATTTTCAAGGTTATCTTGGGTCGCGGTTGCTGGGATGATGCACCGTTCCGATTTGGAAGGCGTAGAGTGATCCTGGGACGACTTTGAAGGGGAGTCGGGTGGGATCTGGCTCTTGAACTGGGGGATGAGCTGGAAGGTGTGCTTCCCGAGCTGGAGCTATCGGTGTGCCTTCGCTTCGAAGGGCTTTCGTCGTCGCCTTCTGCCTCAGAGTCTCTCTTTCTCTTGGTTGGACTATCTGGTTGCCAGCCTGCCGGTGAAGGCTGTCGAGATCTTGTTGGTGTATCGGGCTGGAACGAGGGAGACCTTCGTCGAGAATGTGGCGATGGGCTTCCATTTGCTGGTCCTTGAGTGTTCCCGCCGGCGGTCTGGTTGGAAGCGTTAGCGCCAAAATTCGACAGGGCGCCCACCAATGCGTCGACTTGATTTTGTTGGGCTGCCGGCCTTTGCGACGGAGGCGGCTGGTATGGTAGGGAACTTGAAGAAGATCTCGTAGATCGTGTCGATGGCGAGGTGTCGTTTTCTCGGCTGGGTGCCCTCGCAGACCCATAAGGGTTGAGCTGTGCGGGAGGATTATGCCCATTTGGCTGTGTTGTGGCAGGCTGCTGGGGCCTGGGAGGTTGGATAGCAGCAGCATAAGGTGGCCATCGTGAGTTCTTCCGTGGAGGATCTTCTGGGACGTCAAGCAAGACAACCGGACGACCATCGGCTGAGCGCCATTTTCCTGGATGTTCATGAGTATTTACGACGCCGGTTTCAGGGTGGGTATAGTCAGTGGCATCCTTCGGGCTCATTGAAGGTGGATCCAGGGTGGCAGACCTGGCCTCAGGATTCCAGTTCACCTCTCGGAACCAAGGGTTCTCCCACGGAGAGCCTTCGACGTGATACGTATAGTTGTCGTCTTCCACCAACACGGGTGACCCTGTGTCATTGTCTCCGGCGGGGATATAGAATCGGTTAAAGGCCTCTGCAAATGGGTCTGGTCGCTCGGCTCCTCCAAAATTCCAGTGTATTTTCTGATGCCAGGTGCACATGGTATGGATTTCGCGAGTCTCTGTCACGACTGGCTGGCAACGCGGGATATTGTAGTAGTTGTACACGTAGGCATGAGGAGGATAACCCTGCGCGGCAGCATCCTCACATAGCTCAATGACAACGGGTCTCATTTGGCCTTTGCAATTGGGAACGTGTTCTCCCTCATAACTGTAACATTGAGTGAACACATACTGAAGAGTTTTGCACATCTTGAATCTTGCAATAAATTGATATTGGGGCTTTAGGCTGGTTTTCGGTATACTAGCATAGAAATCGAGTGCTAGAGGTGTAGTAAGGGGATACTCACAATCACATTGCCATCTTGCAATGGACCTACCTTTGAGGCTTCGAAGACTTCTTTGTCCCAGAAGTCGTTTGTCTGTAGCATTGTGAAGTTGACAATTGAGTCTTTGATAGTGGGGACTGAAGACAAACGGAGAACATAGGAAAGTGACAAAGTCCATGTCTGGGGTAAAAGGATGTCATTGTGGTGAAGGACAATGGAGCATTGGCCCAGTGGGTCGACAGGTGTCAATGATCGGGAGCTAGACGGTTGTTGACGGGGAGCTTGAAAGTCTGCTTGAGGCTGAGCAAGTAATATCCTGCAGGCTATAGGCATCATCATCATCGGCGCGCTTTGCAAGGCTTCGCAAAGCTGATATGTGAAGTACATGGTGTCATGTTCAAGAGTGGTCGATGACGGGAAGCTTCGAATGAGTAGAAACGGAGAAGAAAAAGGGGCGAGGCTCGGCAATGGAGAACACCACCAGCGGCCGTTGTCGCTTAGGTACACGTGATTCCGTGTTGTAACTCTATCCTGGGGCCTCGGTTTAACTAACGGTCTGTGCAACGTCGCCGGGAAGAACCGTGCTGTGCTGCAGGTCCGGGTGGAACTCCAGGAGGAGTAAAATGTAAACACACCACCCCGAACTGTACAACCACACCTGATTCTTTTCTGATGACCCCCACTGCTACTACTGCACCGTTATTTCCTTTCTGTCGCACCTGCACAGCACTTGCCCTTTCTGCTTCGACGTCGACAGATCAGCTCGAGTTCTTCACTACAGTCACTCTCTACAAAATTCCCAAATCTTTTTCTTCTTGTTCTCACATTCCTTTGCTTCTAGAGCCTGCATCGTTGCATCCGCCCCTCGCTGTGCGAGTATGGAATGTTAGTCAATTTCAATCTGATCGAATCATTCGTCAACCACCATCGACCTCTAACCGCCACCTTTTGCCTCGATACCAATGGTGCTTCTTGTTGCCGATAACCGAACCGCTCGATCGGAAAGGGAGAAATGAGTACATAATCACCCAGCATACCTAGCTATGGATGACGCTCATGCACATCCTCGCTCACCTGTCCACACCCTGCAGCGTACGCGGCCCCGGTCAACCACAGCCCTGAATACACTCGACCAGTGCACCTCGAATACAACACCAAAGTCGGCCCCTCACTCCCGCCAACAGCGCCTGCTACATACTCGTAATGCAAAATTTCCTGGCCAGAGATTATCTGTGAACGGCATCACCATACCCTTCCCTCGCCTAGTGCGGTCCGTTGAGAACGACAGTCATCATCAATATCCAACTTCACGATTAGCCAAGCAAGAAGACGATGGCGTTCAACCAGAGAACAGCCGGGATCTGAGTACTCCATCACCTAGATCCTCCATTTTGAATGAGATCACGAACTCCGGTTATTGTCTACGTGGATTGCAGAGAAGAGGTCCCATCCCAGTTTTTCAGGATTCGCAAGACAAAAATAGTCCCGACGGCACAAAGAATACATCCTCCATCTATCGTGACGGATCCAGCAAATTCCAGACGCCTTCGGTAACTGGTTCTGCTAGCGACACGCCCAGCATGGGTCTTAGAGAGGTCTCCGTGAACCTCCAGCGACAGTCGCCTCACAAGGACTCTCCATTGAATAGATCACTTCGGGGACATGCGCGCCGGAAGTCGTCCCTTGCCAAACCTCGATTCAACTCCGAGGACTACATTGAACACATTGAGAATGAACTTCAAACGGTCAAGGATGCTATGTATTCGCCCACAACCAACACATCATGGAAAGAAAAGCTCAAAAAGACGAAAGACGACAACGATCGGCTCAGAAAGGAGATCGAAAGCATGAGATCGTCTTTCGATATGGAAATGCAGCAAACTGTCGAACGCTCTACAGAAACAGAGGGAAGACTGAAGAGGAGAATTAAGGATCTCGAAGATGAAGTCGAGCTCAAAAAGTCAACCATCCAGGATCTGGAGTGCGACCGAGAAGAGGAAAGAATTGATCAAACTACCCTCGAAGCGTTTCGGACAAGGATCGACAAATTGGAAGAAGAAAAGGCCTCGCTCGAGATCACAAATGCGGGAATGATGAAGCGCAATGAGGTCTTGACTCAGCTCCTGGCACTTTCACCAACCAAGGCACACTACAGCTTCGAACTCCCCACTCCAAGAAGAAGAAGTGCACGCCCAATGTCTATGATCATACCTAAAATGCCTTCTTCCCCTGCAAGTCAGACACCGGGAAGCAGGTCAATACTAGTGTCTCCTCCGCTACCTGCCACGGAGTACTTCCCAGTCCAGGCTGCATCGTCTCCACTGGCCGCAGCCTTGGACAGCGTCAAAGCAAATGGTCCCGACGATCTGGAATCTCTCGGATCCGGATCCGGTGTGTCGTTATTGCAGCTTACAGGCATGCCAAGTCCCAGACGCTCAACGCTAGCTTCGCACAGCTCCCACAGCTCAGAAGTTCTTCCAGTTGCTCACCCAGAGGTTAGGCCTGCGGCGCCGACTCGACAGCCATCCAAGAGAAGACCTCGAAAATTCATGCCTGGCTCAACACAGTTGAAACCCTTGTTACTGCCGACATTCACCGCCGAAAACGGCAATCTGCCTTCAACCTCCCATGTTACTTCACCAAAACGACCTACCTCCAGTATCATCAGTTCAGGGCTTTCATACATTCCTCAGGCGGCCCCATCTTTACTGTCAAGCGGAACTAGGGAAAACGATCTTGTCGAGAGTGCTCCACCCAGTCCTTCAGACAATCCGAGCGAACAACCTGGTCCCCCTTTCCAGAGTCTCAATGAGGTCTTTGCAAAGGATGAAGAGACATGGCGCTCCAAAGCCGTAAACGACGCGTTCGCTAGACTGACGCAAGGATCCGAGACAGGTCAATATCAGACACCGAAACAACCAAGACATATAGGACAGGATGTCGAGGGACCAAGTCCGGACACTGACTACCGTCCACGGGTAAGTTCCTGGTTGCTGAGAACAATCCCAACACCGGCCCAGGACAAGCACCTTCAAGTCGACAATGACAGTGCCCTATCAGACTCCAAAGATGATGAAAACAACGACATGTTTCCGAGAAACTCAGCGCGTGATAGTGTATGGACCGTGCAGGATTTTGGCATCTCTCCCAGCACACAGCTAGATGATACTGTCGACATTCCACGTCCCCTGTTCTCACGAGTGCTGTCAGATTCTGAGGAGGCGGAACAATCACCACTTTGTTACGAAGACAACCAGTCTCCTCTAAACCTACGAAAGCGCTGTAAAGCGAACTCGACCTGCAAGAATCACGACGACCAGATCACCAAAGGTGACGCTCCCACTATCCCAGTAGTTGCAACTGGTGCTCGACACACGCTCAGCCCAAGTTCGGTCATTGACAGGGTAGGCAGCACAAATGAGGATCCCCCACGGAACCCCACTGTCAGACATAAGAGCGCTGCGAGGAAACGCGATCCGCTTGAAATGCTTCAACGGAGTATGGGGTCACGGGCTCTGGCGGCTATTACGATACGAACCGTGTACGCTACCTTGACGAAGTATACTTCTTACATTCAAAAATTCAAGCGAGATCCACTTGCCCTTGCTCGGCGAGTCATAGCAAATGCCTGGCGATCCAATTGGGCGATGTTTGGAAAGTTGAGTTGGTGGGTATTGGGACTCTTCATCGGCTACAAGCAATCAAATCCCGACCAGACTGAATGGAACTGGGATCAATACGATGGCGAGAGTATCGCCGATCGGTGCCTTGTGTCACAGGTAGACGACGCAAACGTCAATTTCGGTCCCGATCCGCCCGGTCCGCCACAAGGCTGGAACGGGCGGGAACGAGACGACCCTGCAAACAATGCGCCTCAGGATGTTCCCAAGCCTCCATCAACGGCGCCGAAAGCTGGCTGGGGCCGATCTCTATTTCTCTGGGGCAAGTTCAGTGTTGCAATCATGCTTGCCGTTGGTGGTGCTATCGTGAAAGGTCCAGGTGAGATGTTGCGCGAGACCGAAGAACGCCGAAGATCTCGCCCGAATAGTGTAGTGTCACCTCAAGTCACGCACACGAGCTCCCAGAAACGCCCGCTCGCAGAGCCAGGTGGGCCAGTCCAATCACGCAACACCAGGATACAAGACGAAGCTGCTGAAGTCATCCACGGCCACGACCTTTCCAGAACGAGAGACACGGTCCGGAAAGTTCGAAGTCACAGCTCTCCATCTCCGTCACCGCGTGGCTACCGCTTTGAACCTGGCACTGCAGAGCAAGGCATGCCTATCACCAAAGCAGACACAGTGATCTCTTCAATCGCAATAGGCGACACCTCCTTCGAAGTGGGCCACCATCATGTCCTTAACGATGAAACCCTGAAACCAACAAGGAATGGGCGTAAGGGACTCGAGTCTGTGTACACACCGTTGTTGTACGATGAACACAACCCAGCTGCGCGCACGCCAGACGTGTCGAACCTCGATCACTACAAGTGTGACAACGCTTCCTTTCTTCAATTGACGGAACCTGGATAGTCGTGGCCGGGTGTTGAATGCATGTCGCAAAAGTCGACAATCGTGGACTGAAAATGAATGAAGGGTACGAGCGACGATCAAGTGCTACACCTGTATGAATAATGAACTTTATGACTTGAACATTGCCTAGTATAGCGCCTTGCAATGATTCAGCATGGATACCCTGTACTATAATAGTACAATATGAGTTGGCTTATATAGCCGTCGCCTTAATGCGGATGGTTACAACTCCTCGAGCATGGCTTGGATGTTTTCCGTTATTGTGTAGCACATGCATCTGTATACGTGTCAGAATGACCTGTGGCCTTTTCTATAGATAGCAGGTCTTTCCTCGACTTGAGGAGATTTAGCATGCAATGTACAGTGATTGCCATTCCAGGCACTCTCGAGATGACGGGACATTCCAATGCTCAGTCTCTCATGATAACACGACTGGCTTGATCGAGCCAAAGTTCTTTCTCTATCTAGCAACAGACGCCGGTGTAGCGCACACCAGGCTCGCCAGACTAGCACACTAGTTGGCTGGTGTCCCTTGTTCGTTCGACTCCGAGGTAGGGACAGCGACAAACAGTGGCAGGGGCCTCGACTTGGGAAATGGGCACGACTGTTCCGTAGAACCTCCTGCTTGGAACTTGACAACCAGTATCGACGCATCGAGCCGGACTTGAGAGTAATTTTGGGGATGGATCGGGTTGTGATGATCAGCTGAGCCGGGTTTCGAGTACGACAATGTTTCGGACAACGGACTGGTGTGGAAGCCACTGGAGTCGATGCTACACTTCTTCTCGCTATCGCCGCCCTCTCTGCACGAGTCTGCAGCTCAAACCCATGTCATCGGGCCGATAGCCTCTGCTCCGCTCGGGTCGTGCTGGCTGCAACCGTTGTGCCGAGTGTTGTCTTGCCGGCCAAGTCGAAAGACACGATACGCTAGCATGTACTCTTCAAGCTGCACTCAGGAAGCCTTGCTTGCAGTGGTTTTTTTTCCAGCAGGCAATACTGCTCCAGGCGTCGTTGTTTCTCTCAGTCCTTCTCCTCCTTCTCACCATCCTTCAACTTCCCCTGCGCCCTCAACTTCCTCTTCTCCCCCACATCCCAATTATGCACCCTCGCAACCGCGACCTCCAGCGTCGTGACCTGCACCCTCAAAAACTCTAGATCCTCCTCCGCGGCTTTGAGCGAGTCTTTGGCAGTCTCTAGTTTCCCTGACAATAGTGTCTCTGCCTCGTCGAGCGGGTACGCGACCATCACGTTCGCTCCGAGCCACAGGTACACTTCGTCAATCTCGGCCGTTTTGATCTGGGCTTTGGCGTACAGGGTGTCTTGGAGACTGAATGTTGTCTCTATTGTGTCCTTGCTTTTGCTCTCGCCGTCGTCCAGATCATCCAAGTCGTCATCATCCTCGGTTTTGTTGGCCAGGGCTTGTCTCTTCTTCTTCAGAAACCTGACGACTTCGAGGGTGCGCTTCATTTCGGGTAATTTCTCTTTGAGACCAGCTTGCCGGCGCTCCACGTTCTGTTGCATGAAGGTGTATTTGGATATCATCTCTTGGAAGCGCTGGAGTGTCGACTCCACGTCTGAGAGGGACTTGACGTATTCGTTCACATTGCTCATGAAAGGGAAGCTGGGTATGCCTCGCGGGTTGGTGGTCGTGGTATCCATTGTCTTGCTGGGGGTGCAGGACTGGGGTTGAGGGTTGTTTGTAAGGGAATCTGGTCGACAAGGATGTCTTTACTGAGGTGGACAGTGCAAAGAGGCAGAGTCGTCGAACGGTGATTGTTGTATTCGAGAGATTTCGAGGGTTGTGGTGGTAGAACGAGGCTCGCTGGGATTTATTTTGGCTCAAAGCTCCGATACTGAGTGAAGACCTATTTTTCCCCGCAGACGTACTGTATGTTATACTCTACCACTTGTACCTATCACAGTAGCTGTGTGTACTCCCCGATGCCTCCCCTAATTGACCACGCAGAAATACGATCAAGAGAACAAATATCAGGAAGATGAAGCAATATCATTGCCCGCTAACAAAGTTACAATAATCCTCGCCTAGCAGCACTCCCGTGTAACACTACTTTTGCTCTTGAGAGCCCGACGTCTTTGTGACCAAATGTTTTCACAATGCCGCGAGGCTCAAATCAAACACATCCTGTGCTCTCGTAATCATCATGTTGTGTCATTAAACATTCCTTTGGAAATCCTCTTCCAATTCATGCAGTTTTGCGGTAGCAGTAGCCGCCTCCAATACGCCATTCAATCCAAAAACATTGCACTTCTGAGGCGAGCATTGTCTCCTACAGTGTTGCTTCTCATGCCCTCAAATTGGCATGGGAGGTCTGGCTTCTCAAATTGTGTTGGGATTCCCAGTCCTGTCTCCTCCTTGTCATCTCCTCTGCATCAAAGGCCGGTACTGCTTGGGTCGCGTAATCATTGCGGCTTGGGGGGCGTGAGCCACCGTTGTCGGCAAGGCCGACATTCGACCGCATCTTCCGAAGGCTTCGCTTGAAATTCAGACCACGATCCTTCGCAGGGGTTGGTGGTGGTTGATCCAGGTCGGTGGTCGGCACTGCATCGGTCGATTGTGCAGAAGCAGTGCGAGGCCGAGCGTCGTCTTTGATGTTGTTGCGACTCTTCATCTTCCGGAGTTCTCGAGCAATGCGCTCGAGGGTTGAGCCGGCAGTCTTCTGAGTCACCGTCACGTCATCATCTTTGGGTGGCGGCAACGGTTTGTCGGTCGATACTTTTCGAGTATTGTTACGGCTTGCATTGCTAAAGCTGCTGCTGGTACTCGGCCTCGTTCCATGGCTTTGACCCGAGCTGCGTTTTGAGGAGCTTGTGGAGCCAAAGGAAATGGCAGAGTCAACGTGTTTGCGACGTCCTTCCTCCTCAAACTCGACCGAGCTGAAGGATGCGGCAGTTGGAGAATAAGAAGCGCGGCCAGTGATATCGTAGCATTCATCGATCACACTGTTCGCCATACGGAGATAGTTGTCAACTGTCTCGCGAAACATCGACCATCCTGTAGCGTCGCCAGGTTTCTTGTTTTGATCCAGGAGCTTTGCAAGGACGGATGGACCCTTTTGCTCAACGGCAGTGATGTATCGGAAGAACTGACTGCGTTGTGATGACAAGACTTCCCGTGTCAACTGTGCTGTTGGCTGCACAAATTGAGCCGTTTGTAACCCAACGGGAGGGTACAAGGTATTGAGCATAGCAATGCAATTTGCCTTGTGGAAGGGGGTCAAGGAGAGTTCATTGACCAAAGTCCATCGTCTCAGCCCAACGTATACTTGAGTGTACAGGGCTTCGACCTTTCGTTCCTTGTCTTCGATCTCCGTGACCCAACGGAGGACACCGGGATACTTGCGTGCCAGTTTATCTCGGTGGCTAATGTCCTCTCTGTCAATGCCGAGTTTGTCGAGTGCCGCTACTACCTCTCGTCTTCGTCGAACCTCCAGGTCTTTGAGGTAATCCATTGCTGTCAGAGCTTGTGGGAAATCAACTTGGTCGAGTTCGGGAGGGAAACACCGTCGTACGAAGCTGGTGATGAAGCTTGGTGGTAACGAAGTCGGCTGAGATGGTTGTTGGGAGATGTGAGCCATCAAGTTTGCGCGTAACTGGGCGGCAGCAGTGATTGTAGTCATATTCTGGTGCTCATCAACAGCGTCTTGAGACTTTCGTGGAAAGGCATTGCCTGGCACCGAGCTCGATGATGGCAGAGTCGGAGATTGTGGTTGATGCTGTGTTGTGGCATTGAGAGTGTACATGGTGCGTAGAGGAAGCTCGTAGGTGCCGGGATATGCTAACAAATGCTCTAGAACCCATGGGTAGGCGGATCCTTGTGAGCCGTTTTCCCCTCCGGTTGAAGCCATATTGTCCATGGTAAGTCTTTTACACTTGTGTTGGTCAAAGGAGGTACTGCTCAGAAGAATGAATCCAGGTCCCAGATCTTCGGGTTAGGCACTTGAATTTCACTCCTTTGGAGACAGGTTGGTATTGTCGACCCTCTTTCACACGAAAGTCGTGGTACGATTACGTGAGGTACAGAGATAGAATTTTCGAGGTCCTACTCTTGTGGTTGTACTACCAACATCTGGGTCGAGTACCACCTGATCAGCGCCCAATTGTTTATCAACAACGCGGGTATTTGTCAACGCGCACAGAGATTGTAGGACCTGTGACGTTCGAGGGGAGAGGACGAGTTGTGAACAGTGCGTTGAACACGACAGGAAACTGGGGAAGGCAGTAAGTGGCCGGTGCACCAAAAACTCGGGGTCGAGATCGTAGTGTTGTAGTTCCAATCGGAAGAACGGCGTGGGAAGGCTAAGGATTGACGGCCGCTGTCAAAGTTGATGTTTAGAGCTGAGAACAACCCGGTTGCTTCTTGCACAATGAAGGAGAGGAGAGGTGTCTTCGTAAGGTGTGAATGAGTGACTGAAGACTTTTGGCGAGTGGGAAAGTCGACGAGCAAGAAACAGGGGAGTGAGTGTGGTATGAGGTTACGGAGTAGTGAGAGTGGTGGTGATATGTGTCTCGGGAGCTCGAAGTTTTTGAGGCTTGACCAGGACAAGGATCAATCGAGTAGAGTACTCCGTACCTGCAGCAAACACTAAAGAGGGCACTAGTTATAACGACCAAAAGGTGGAGAGTGGGAAGACGGGAAAAACATGAGTTCAACTGAGTTGATCAACAGACGATCTTCGACTACAAGCAGCTAGCTATCATCGTCAACAATCAACAGGATAGTGTCACTGGGTGTCAGTTCATGAATTAAACCCGAATACTCCCTACGCTACTACTACTACTGCTGCTACCACCCAATTTTGATGCCGTCTCAAATACTCAAACATCCTCCTGTTTGCTGTACGGACTCAGACTGCGTCCCTCGTCTACCCGTGTTTGCCCCGCGTCGATATCACACTCCTTATACGATATCAGCCTCCTGCACCGCAGGCATAACCTGTCTCGCCTCTCCTTTTCTGTTTCTCCGACCTTGACTCGATCAGTGCGCATAAAGAGAGACCTTGCTTTCCTCGGATATGCCCACTATTGATGGTACTACTGTTATGGTAGCGGAAGTATCCAACGCTACCTAAAGAATTCATCAAAATACCCCTTGGCTAGCATCAGACTGGAATCCCAGCCTTAAACTCCACTCCACATAACGATCCGCCTTGCCCCGATGGCTGGGTTCGCCGCAGTAATGGAACGCTAACACGCGTGCTGCCCATTCGGCTGTATCCAAATTTCCCTGGGCTTGTTTATCCGGGAAATAGGGCTTCAACTTAAACCGTGATAGGCGCATGTCATGTTCCTATCCCCTGCTTGAGTCGTTAGCTGTGGAAGGCCCTGTCACCGGAATCCAAGCCGAATAGACATGTGAAGCCCTTCAAAAACGGCCCGTCACTTCCATCATTCCTAACGTCCTGCCGAGCTAGCAATGATGAGGCAACACAGAAACAACGTCAGTTTTGGGACAGAGACGGTGCATGCAGTTTCCCTGTGGCATGTTTGGGCACCAACTTCAGGCTCATCACTACCACACATGTACGTACTGTTCTGCCTCACACAGGCACGAGGATCCATAACATCGACACAGTTCGCCGAGTCACCGAGGCTGATTTGGCCCCGATGCATGTCTTGCAGCTCTCCTAACTACCGCGTCTCTTTTTTGTCAATATTATGCAATCTTGTCTCTGCCAATGCAGCATGTTTGGTCTTGTTGTTGGAACCTTGAACGCGACATCAGCACCCAAAATCAACTGTGGGGGTTTGAATGACGCGCCAAGGCATTGGGAGAAAAACTCTGCGTGCTTCTTCCGAAGGCTTCCCTAACGCTTGCAGGGGTGACAATCGTTGTTCCTGCACCAGACCATACCAAGGATGGCTTCGCGTTGATGTCGGGCCCCCCTATTGACCATCCATCGTTGTCGCTAAAACAAATCTGGAAGACCTGGAGGAATATGCAGGGGCACGGCAAATCGCAACTGACGCGCGTAACTTTAACTTCTTCGCCGGCACCCCAATCCTCATCCGCTCACATTTTGTGTTTTAAGCTCTAAGTTACAAATGTGTGCTGCGCAGGCCCCAAGCCAAATCCGATGAGAGGACGGATACGGAGCACCTCTGACACATGTGATACAGAATACTTGCTCACCAAGTCGGAGCCCAAAATGTTGCGGCACGCAGACAATGATCTACATCTTAGGCTGTCAGGTAGGTGCCGTGAGAACGGGACACACTCACATCGTCTGCTGGCTAGAGCTAGGTATCGGTTGTGTACTATGTTAATCTGTGTACGTACACGAAGATATCTACGGGGTACCGACAAACTACTGTGATAGTAGTGCCCGGTCGTTCGATTTGCCCTGCCTTCAGGATAACTTAACGTTACACCTAACGTTACCAGGTCTGATGATGGTGAAGCTAATAAGGATACTCCACAGCCAAAAAGGCCCGGCGAATCAGTAACGGCTCCTACTGGTGTTAGCCGGGTCGACTGTCAGGCAACCAGGGCATCGATGTTGAATGATCTCGGTCGTTGCGTGACTGCTGACCGTGAAGGACTTCCGCCTCGAGGAGGAAAAGAATCAGGCCGCATACCGTGCCGCAACATTCGGTATTCGTCGGGTGATATCAAGTTGATATCAAGTCATTCGCCTCTGCTCCCAACTCAATAATGTCACACAATCAACGGGAAAGCTCTTCCCCTTTAGATCCGTTTTAGCATCTTTATTCATCACACATCACAACGGCAGGACTTACTTCGTTTTACACCAAGAAGTACTATGGTCCTGCGCGCTCCGCACAGAGCAACGACTTTGCAGCCGACCGACTTGTGATTCCCAGTGTGCTGTTCACATGTACCCAAAACGTGGATCGTTCACTCTTGAGGTATCCTTGACATATCTTCCAGTTCACTGGAGATCTAGTGGCAAGGTTGATCAATGCTTCTGGGCTCTGTCCCAAGTGTCCTTCGCGCCCTCGGACGGCTACGGCACGAGTCCCGTTACACTATCCTCTCCGCAGCAATTCAGGCCTGCTCGATCGCTGAAGATGTGCAGTCCCGTGTTGATCTTCATACACTTATTCCAAGATACCAATAAGAGGTGGGTCATCTAGACTCGACCAGCGTCCCGGTCCACAACAGTTCGCCTAACACAATTCTTCGGAGTAGGGCGGGCAGGCTAAACATACCAAGTTACCAAGTCCCATATTCCTAGTTGCCGATCACCATCCCATTTAAGAGCCGTCTTTCTGGACAAACTTAGGAACATCCTTGTCGATGACTCAATTGGATTGTTCACCTTCCTAACTCATACAGTATGTGCAAGGTATCTCCCAAGGCATCGGCACTTGCTTTATACACGACCAAGTTACAGGATGTACTCGTACGAAATACTATTGACTGGTGACACTACCACCAACTCACAGGACTGGCAGTATCAGACAAAGTAATTTCAAGATTTGTCAAATTCATACACTGCTGGAGTCGCCGGACTCCTCAACATCCTCTGACCCTTCAAGGTCACTCAGTGCCCACTCACCCAAGAACCCTTCTTCTCGGACAGGGCTGCTCAGACCAACCCCGTTGTTCTTCGCCCATTGCAGGATCTTGGATCTCTCCACTATCATAGTAGCCAGTTCTTCTGGCTCCGGCTGATCAGCATGACTCGCAGACCCGTTCATTTCATTCGAAACCTTTCTCTTCCGTTTCGGCAAGACAACTTTGCAGACTCCCATTTCGGTCAGAGCGGCAACGATGTCTTCCGGCAACATGCCTGTGCGACTTCCGATGTCCTTGACAGTCATTTCCTCCTTTCTTGGGTTGACCGTCCTCTTCCTAGCTTTGTGGAAAACTCTCTTTCCATCAGCATCTGCACTTTGACCCATGAAGAATCGCGCGATACGCTCCGACCAGAATCTCAGGTAGCTTTTGCGACCCATAGCACTAAGTGGCTTCTCAGGACCTCCGATGATGCCTCCTTCCCACTCCCATCCGCTGAGTTTGTATGACACTGCCATCAGCAACTGACCGAGTTGTCGGTGCTGGAAAGGTGGGAATATCAAGATGCAAGCCAGATTGTTCGCGTCCCATGACAAATTCTCCTTGGAGAAGAATCCCAGCACCTGCGTCTCGTGAAAAATGTCATCTTCGAGCACAGATGAGCTTCGCTTCCGTCCTCGGCCTTTTGTGGCTGGCGCGATACCAGCTGGCTTCGTGTACGTCAAAGCGTAGTATTTGAACCCAGTCGTGTCGAAGAAGACGCTCTTCTGCTCGAGGAACAATTTCCCGAACAGGGACAAGTTCTGGCAATAGAGCTTTTCCTTTTCGCCGTCAATCTCCCACACGGCGTGGCCTTCCCATTCGTACACCTTGAACGCAGACTCCGGGACGGGCTGTGTCTCTAGACCTTGCTCACGACGGTTGCGGTGATGTTGCAGATGTTGCATGAAGTCATGCTCCACAGGTGTGTAGCGAAAGCAGAACGGGCAGACGTACAGGCGACGGCATTGCGGTTGATCGCCATTTATAGTATGCACGCTCGCGTTTCGAAGGTCTGCTGCCGTTCCAGTGTGTTTAAGCGGCACGTGCTGATGTTCAGGACCAAGAATGATATTGTCCGGATAGGGGGAGTAGTACCAGGTGTCGAAGAGTAATTCACCAAAGACGACCTGGCCGATGTTGCGATTCAGGACTCTCAGTGATGCGCGACTTGCGCGATGGGGCGACCCCTCTTGAAGGACTGATGTCGCCTCAACTCCCACCACCGATGGCATGGTATGGATCATCCAAGCAGAACAGAATCCTGCTGGATCACCCTTCAATGATTCACCTTCTCATTGTTGACAGATGGCGCCACGGAAAGGGCTGCTTTACAGGTGCTTCACTTTTGAACCTACCTGGGTCAATGTCGATGTTTGTGCCCGGCAGTCATTAGATGTGGTCCCCTGAGGTGCTGACGCTGCTGTAGTGGTCATGTGACAGCGGGCACTGGAGAGAGGTTTCTAGTAAAGCGGCGCTTGGAGGCAACCGTGCATTTGGCGACGGCAGGCCAAGAGGACAGATCGAATGAACCAACGACAACAATAGTAACATTCACTCACTACATTCCTTCGCTTCTTGATTCTCCGCTCACAGTGCTTCCCACTTGTAATTGTTGGAATTTCGACTCGGCCTGCACTTGAAATCCAACTTGCCACTCGTTATGCCACGATGATACTCCAAATCCAGCGCCTCGGCCTGCTCGCCGCCCTTCTTGGGCTCGCTTTCGCTTCCCTCTGTGCAGCTGAGGCTGTCGACATTCCGCCTGACGCTTCACTATCGTCCCTGGTGGCCTCGGGCAAAGCTGCCCGCTCTCGAGGTGCCAACAGTGAAGCCCTAGCATACTTCGATGCCGCCGTGTCCAAAGACCCTTCAGACTATATCACTCGCTTCCAGCGTGGAGCGACATACCTGTCCCTAGGGAGAAATGCACAGGCAGGTATCGATTTCGATGCTGTACTGAAGATCAAACCGGGCTTCGAAGGGGCGTTGATGCAGAGGGCGAAGATAAGAGCAAGAAACGCAGATTGGGCTGCTGCTAGAGAGGACTATCTCGCACTAGGAAACAAGGCTGCGGAAGATCTGACACAACTCGACGAGGCAGAAGGCGCAGCATACCTGGCATCTGAAGCGGAGAAGAAGCAAGATTGGGAAGCATGCATCAATCAAGCTGGCATCGCGATCATGACCGCTGGGACAGCCTTGTCTCTACGTCAACTGCGAGCACGGTGTCGCTTTGAACGTGGCGAGGTACAGGAAGGCCTAAACGATCTTGCCCACGTGCTCCAAATCCACCCAGGTCTCGTTGAACCCCACCTCCAGATCTCAGCCATGATGTTCTACAGCTTGGGGGACACGGAACGCGGTTTGACACAAGTGAAGAAATGCTTGCACTCCGATCCAGATTCGAAACCATGCAAGTCTCTGTTTCGAGAGGAGAAGGCCATATTGAAAGAGATAGAGAACGTCAAGAAGCTCGTGGAGAAGCGCCAATTCAACTCGGCAAGTAAGTTGCTTGTGGGCAAAGACACCGAGGACGAGCCTGGGCTATTGTCAGAATTGAAGACCAATATCGACGCGCTGCGCTCAAGCGGCATCATCCACCCTAAGGCTCCGTCCGAGCTCTACACTATGCACCTGGAAAAGACATGCGAAGCGTACCTATCACTGAACAATATGAACAAAGCCGGGAAATATTGCTCCGATGTACTTTCCTCGAATCCCACTTCACTTCAAGGTCTCCTCTATCAGGCCCAAAAGCATATGGAGAACGAAAACTACGACGCAGCAATAGCCTCACTTAGCACAGCCAAGGACAATCATCCAGACGCTCAGAGCACGATCAACCAGAAACTTCAGGATGCTCAGCTAGCCCTCAAACGCAGCAAGATAAAAGACTACTACAAAGTCCTCGGAGTGTCTCGAGACGCGGACGAACGAACAATCAAAAAGGCTTATCGCACGGCGACCAAGACCTATCATCCCGACAAGGCGGCCGCAAAAGGCGTACCAAAAGAGGACGCGGAGAAGAAAATGGCCTCCATCAACGAAGCATACGAAGTCCTCAGTGATCCCGAGTTGAAAGCCAGGTTTGACAGAGGCGATGATCCAAACGACCCGCATGCAAACCAAGGCGGGCAGCCCTTCCAGGGAAGTCCATTCGGCCAAGGCGGACAACAATTCGTCTTCCAACAAGGTGGTCAGGCTGGTGGTCAGAGACAATTCAAATTCTCGACTGGTGGCGGAGGTGCAGGGGGCTTCCCCTTTGGAGGCTTCCCCGGTTTTGGATGAAGATGGCTAGTTTGGCTCGTTTTTAGAGCCTCGCACCAATCACCCTCGTGACATTTCCACTAATGCGTACCCCCTGTCGCACCATCGCCGGCTGGCTCACGGGATCAGCATCACATTCATCACAGTGCCTGGTCTCTGCTCATGCAGGCACTTTGGTTCTTTCATCACAGCCTGTGGTCTACAGGCTGGCTGGACCTTACTCATTTTCAAGGGAGACGTCCGCGGCGACCCAGATTTCTTAGCGACGTCGGGCTAGTGTAGGCACTACTGCCGCGATGTGCTGTGCATATTGGGCATCACAATTATCAACGATTCTACAGCCAGCATCCTGTCTTCATCGAGGTTGAGGCAAACCCCAGCTCGTTGCAGCCGTGGTCAGTGTTCTCATTGCTGGATTCCAAGAGGGGCCAGCCAAAGTCACACCACAATAAGCAGCGACATGCACACAGAAGAACCTCTCCGAATGGCCATGACCTCGAACCACTTCACAACTGCTGCCGCAGGGGCATGAGAGAGAGAGATGAGACGCGCAAGCCTCACTTATTATCATACACAGCATTGCGCGGACGGAGCAGTCTCGCTCGAGACCGAAGGCCGCGCATTGCTGCACATGAATTGAATCGGCCTGCGCCGCAGATGGTGGACAGTCACTGTGCACGCTGATGACTCTGAAGAGGCCCAGTCAAACCCGGCTGTCTCACAGTCTTACGAGAGAACCAGGGTCTGCTCTTGGATTTCTCTATTTCGCCCCATGTTCGGGAAACCGATGCTCCGGATGGCATTGACAGCTGGGAACTTACAGGCAGTAAGGCAGTGGATTGCTTGTGCATGTCATGGGTGAAGGTCATCACTCATAGGATTCAACGTTCCGTGGAGAAGCGAAGTCGCCCATCTTGCATATGTGGCAATTTGTTCTCCCAAGGAGACTTGAAGCAGCGCAGAGATATTCAAGTAGACTATCGGGTATGGACTTGTAGAGCTACTGCTACAGTATCAATCAAGCTTACTCCAATAAGTCTACAGGCGCGATGATGGGCCCAGGCTTTGACAGCAGGTCTCGATTGCACAGCCGCAGACATTATTTAAGACCTATCCTTCAATCGGGCTTGGGTTCATCCCTATCGTATTCAGCGTATCTTGTACTCATTGCTAGCTCGTTCAGCACTGTCACTTTTCTTGTCTTTAAATGACCTCTCCGCATGATAGAACAACCGTTTGTATGTTATTTCGTCCCTGCTAATGTAGAGCCCTTTTTGCTGTGTTGCAGTATCATCCCTTATTCACTGCTGAAGTCATCCGGTGCTTCCTGCTCAAGTCATCACTACAGTGAAACCAGCGGAAAGCAATGCCTGTCGCCTTGACTCATCACCCGTTGTCGCGCTATTATTCAGTTTCGAATCTTCCTGGACGAAATACGTTCCAATCCTGCTTCGCAAGTATTGTTGTACCAATTCATACTCAAGCTGTCCAGCCAGAAAATGCTGATTTGTCCTTTCACATTGGCATAGAAGCTCAAAGTCGACATCTTGTAGAAGAGATAGTTGAATGTGATCTCTGTGAGTTGGCAGTTCTGGAAATTAGGACATGGCGGGATGGGAAAATGTTGCGTAGCAACCACAATTTCACTCTGAGTGTCGTTGTTCCATTGGTACGCTGTGGCAACGAAATCGCAGGTGTCTGTCCAATTGGTGTCACCATTGTCACATCCAACCCAGGCAGAATAGGCAGTGAACCAATATGCGTTGTCGTACGCACGTGGACCGGCACCGAAAGAGCTTGGTGGGATGAGACCAGCATCTGGAGAACCAGTGTCATTGTTGGCTTGAGATGGCACGAATTCAGCAAGGTGGGAACCAGCTTGAGGTGGATATGGCTCGGTAGGTGGAGGTACATAAGACCATCCATTTCCCCAGAAGAAATGCTCATAGGGATTGAAGATGGGTGGGAAGGCCGCAGTATCATTGTCCGATGGGGAGTAGGCTGGAAGGTCGTCGAACTTTGTACTGTCAGCACATCTCTAGATAGGAGCTGTTAAGATGACTTACGCCGATCATGAAAGGTCCAGATTGGCCACAAGCTGTGGTGGGTGCAGCAGATGCTGCAGAAGGCTGCACAATGGTCGACGTTTCACTTGTGGTTGATTGCTCGGACGTGGAAGTAGGTGCTGCCACAGTGCCGATGCCGGGTATGTATGTGGGTGTTGCTAGCAAAAAGTCAGCATATCCAGTGACCCATTGCCAAACATGGCACGTACTGGTTGTCTCCCAGGAAGTGTAAGTCAGAGTTGTTGTTCCATCCCAGTTGTTACACCAGCCGACTTGCTGACCATTGATGGTCGCAGTGATCCACACACATGTCTGTCTCTTTTCGACATCACCGTTGTTGATGGATGGGTCGGGGGTGTCATAACCATACTGATCGGATGAGCCAGGCAGACCATATGCAGGCGGCACGTATCCATAGGTTGGAGCAGAGGTTACGCTGATCGTAACGTTCTCAGTAATCGTGGAGATGGTATTGATTACAGTGCTGGTGGAGGTCACACCATACGGGGAAATTGTGCCTGCAGTGCCTGTTGGAGCTACCAAAACAGATGAGGTAGTGCCTGCGGTACCGGCGGCAGCTGTCCATCCATATGCGTTTGCGCTTGTGCTATTCCAACCTCCTGATGGAGCGCTGAATGGTGCACGGACAGTGCTGCTTGCTGAGAGGCCTTTACCCTGGGTGGACGCCTGAATAGGCAAGACAGTGACAGTGGTCACTTCCGCTTGAATTGAAGCCGAAGGGGTAAAACTCCAATCAGTCGTGGCTGGACCTGCAGAGATGTAGAAGACTGATTCGCCATATGGATTGGTGTTGGGGACCTCCGTGGCCACGTAGCCTGACACGCTGATAGTATGAGTGAACTGAGTCGGAGTTGGATCTGGGATGTCAGAGATAGGCAGCAACTCGCTCTGTTCAATGACTTGGTCCGTATCAATTGAGGCCATATACGCTGCAATCGAGCTCGGGTCTTGATCAAGCACTGTGATTACTCCGGGAGCATTCGTCTGGGTGATGGTAACGGTGACAGAGGGCAGGTAGACGAAGATAGGTGAACATAATGGAGTTGCAGGCCTAAACATCTCAAGTCAGTGACTTTAATCTATGACCTCTTGCCATACAATGTCTTGTGATGGGCTCTTTTCACTTACATCCATGGCGGAGTGTCCGTATCAGTGTCAGTATCTTGTCTGATTGGCAACCTAGCAGCTGTACAGAGTCCAGAGACCGCTCCAAGAAGGAGAATCGACTGTACGAGTCTCATCCTTAGACTGTGACAATGGTTGTTCGGGTCGTTTTGTTTGTGTGATGATCTTGTTTGTCTTTGTAGTGAGTGACTCGGTGAGAGAAAGGTGATGGCGAACAAGGGAATAGCTGGACAGGCGGGATCGACGTCTTGAGAACCGACGTAACGGGACTTGTATCTCGAAAGAAGGGAATGACAGAAGAGTGATATCGTCGAACGGAAGGGAGAAAGAAAGTGGAAGATTGACGATGGCGAGAGGGAAAGAATGAAAGGTGAATTGCTGGAATTATGAAGAATCTCAAAAGTGCAGTCACTACTCACATTGACCTGCAATCTCCCTAAGGCGCAGGCAAGAGGACCTCACCTCATCTGCATTTGACCAATAGCAATACTATTTCCTCATTTCAGTCTGTTCAGTTTGTCACCGCCTGAATTCTCAGTCGCATTCCGTTCTGGCTCCCATGCTCCATCCTCTTGACCCTCTTTCCTTCATGCCTGTTTCCCTGATGAAATCGAAGTAGCCAGCTTTGCTTTTGTAGCAATCAACCATCTCCTGTATGTCAAGCATGTTCAGCCTCGAAATGCAGCCACAGAAACGGCATAGAACGCACGTGGAAGCGGCTGTCTGAGATCGAAACATGACACCCTGCGGTGTTGCGTGCCTCGTGTCACTTACTGGTAGTATCTGTACAGCTCAGATCTCCATCGCAATCACAGCCGCCTTCATGGTCATCGTACCTCGATCAGCATCCTTCCGCAGTCCCGGGAATTCTGGCTGGTTGTGCTCCCATCCATTCCACTTCAACATTGCAGTTGCAAATGTTTGCTCTCACCCGGTTGGGTCGAGACTAAAGCCACTATCGTCCATATTGCAGGCGAAGAGAAACCTGGTGGATGTGAACAAATTTCCAAATCCATCGGGTACCTGCAGCAAGCTTGTAATGCTATAAGATTTAGTTACACAGGCCGATTGAAAGACTTCGTCACAGTTTTCCAACGCCGCCAGAAGGAATTTGTGGCGTTATGATAAATTTGAGCTGACGACCAGAACATTCCTTCGGTTGCTGTTCTCAGAAAGCCATCTGCGGCTCCGCAAAAAGATGTACACTCCGGAAGGGTATAGCAACCTCATGTCAGCAGTTGTCGCACAAGCAATGTGGCCTTTACACATTTCTCGACCGCTGTAGACAGGGCATGCACTCCTTCATGGCCGACACCGCACGCGAGGAACTACAACGTGTATGTCGATCTATCCCACTGAAGTGGTGTCGTCGCATTCGACATCAAGAATAGCGATGTTGTCTGCAGTCGAAAGAGACGTGACGTTGTGTTGCTTTAGCTTGGTCACGTGTAGACATAGGCGCTGCTTTTGGCCCTAGTACTTTCCAACCAATATAAAGATCAGCAGTAGGGCAAGTTGATACCACAGAGGAAACCAAGACTAATACATGTAGATTGTCATTACGCTGAAAGTGCTCGAATAACACAGCATGCGCATATAAAGTTGTCATGTTCCCTTCAAAAACAACATGCCAGTAAGTATAGATCCACAATGAAGAGTAGAGGTGCTGCACTGCATATACCGTTGAAAACGCAGGCTGAACGACAGACTTGTGAAGCGAATTCAATGACCCTCTTATCACACTCTGTATCAACATAATCAATCCCCTTTCCCCTTGACGTAAAACCATAACTCATGAACAAAAACAAGGGTATTCATGCGTAGACTTTCCAAATTCCTAAACGCCCGCTTGCATCGACATCAAAAAGCATGAATCATATGCAGGTCTCCAACGTCGAATCATGACACATCACCATGGCGCATTTAAATAAATGGCTCGTCGTAAAGGGTATCTCGTATGCAGGCCGTCAAGATCTGTAACAGACAAAGATCAGAAGGACTGCGTTCAAAATATGCCTCCGCATTAATCCAGTCAGGACATGATGTATCGTTCGTCGCGTGCAAGAGTTGTGGTAACCATCAAGATGCAAGGCTGACACCATTGCATAAAATCTTCAGCGCGGTCCATTTTCGCTCGTTGCGACGGCGACTAGAGCTTCCAGGCGGTTCATGTCACTACCGCGACTAGCCCGATCATGAAAAGATGGGGCAGTATCCTGACGACCTGGCTCAATATAGGGTGCCGGAGCAAGACAGACCTGCAGCAAAGTCAGCGCTTCCTAGGTCCGTTCTCCTTGATCAGTAAACTCACGTTTTGATGCACATCTGGGCCCAAGACTGGATGCTGTGCTTCCATGTAGCCCCCACTGTGCATGATCATCGGGTGCACCTCGACAGCGGTCATGCCAGGTGTTGGAATCCCATCGCTACTGCTCGAATCTTCGGGAGAAGTCCGGGCAGGTGGAGCCGGTCCATTGTACCAGGCCTGCCTTTTGCTATTCCGGACCTGTGATTGGGCCTCTAGGGCCTCCCTCGCCATCTGCTGATGTTGTTGAATGGTCATAGGCGGAGGACCCATATCCATGTGTCTAGGTGGGTCGTGCTGTCGCACGCCTACGGATTGAATTTCGCTGATCGTTTGCTGACCCCAAGATCCTGCACCGTGATTGTGGCCTGATGAACGAGGGTGAACATCAGCTAAGTTGGGGTCTATCTGCATAGGGCTGGGTTGCCGACGAGGAGGAGTGTACGATCTGTGCTGGACATGATCGAAGCTTTCGATCCCTGGCAAGCGAGGAGCCTGACCAGCAGCTGCAGTGGCGTGTTGGGCAGCGCTGGGTTGAGGTGCGTCTGGAGTTTGCGAGTATGTCAGCCCGCTGGTTGCTGGTCGGCCATAGTTGAAATTGGCAACTGGCATTGTGGAAGGGTGCCAGGTTCGTCTTCGCCAATCCTCTCCGGGCGGGAGGTGTTGACCAGGAGCAATGGGGAAACTTCCCGAAGTAGGACTGGCAAGCACGCTGGAATTTGATGAACCATGAGAGCTGCTGGGGCCCATGTTGTTCACATAAGCCATGGGATATCCTGGTGGATACTGAGACTGGTAGGGGTTGGGGCCGGAGGGGACCGACAGCCGACGAGCATGAGACGGGGACCCAAAGTAACCTCCTAGTCGAGAATGCGTTGATGTCGGCGACCCCATCGACGATAAGAACCCGGGGCTCCCGGGCGTGGCCGAGAAGTTCGCGGATGTTGGCGTACTCATACCACCAGGAGAGTTGGGGTCATAGCCACGATATTGGCTTGGAGGTGTTTGAGGGCCGTCTATGCCCATATTTGGCCTGCTTGTACCGTCGTTGGCCATGAGCAGGGGCGGAGGTCGTCTCTTCGCATCAGTGACGACGCTATAGTTTGACGAGGTTGAGCCGATACTAGAGGTCGAGAGGTTCCGACTATGTCCACGACTGTGACCGCCTCCACTGCCTGCGGTTCCCGTGCGTGGCCGGCCTGTAGGCCTAACGCGGTCAGTCCGTATCTGGCGCTGGAACCGTGTTCCAGTGGCAGCAAGTGAATCCGTTGGTATTTCTTCGTTGACATGCACAGTCTGTGCATGTTGACGCAAGTTGTCCAACCTAGAAAACCTTCGATTGCAGTGACATTGAAATGGCCTTTCACCGGTGTGCTTTCTAATGTGCCGAGCCAAATGCTCGCTCCTCGTGAAGCTGAGACTGCATGGCGGGTAGCCGGTACAGAAGAACCTTTGACCCTTTTTCTTTCTCGATGTACCGTCTGCCTCGCCTTGTTCCGGGTCCTCGTTGTCGGAGGCATCGTCATCGTCGTCTAGGTCCATAATACTTGCTCCATCGTCCACGCTGTCTCTTCTGTCGGGTACATGGTCTCTCCGATCGGTAAGGCCCATAATGTGGCCTTGACTTGGTGCCTGCGACACCGTTGAGGTGCTGGACCGTCGAGCAGAATCATGGTCTTCAAGGGCAACATCGACATTATCCCTGAGCGCTGACGGGTAACGTCCTGCCCTGGGAGTAGTAGGGGTGTCGACTTCCTCCACTCGATCCCTTGAAGGTATGGCGTCAGTCAATACTAGACTCGAAATGGCTGCCATCCTTGGGGATTGCGAGGCTATGCGACAGTTGACGGTTCGCCAATGGCGGTTTACGCCACGCCGTTGATGCGCATTCGGAGCGGTTTGGTCTGATGATTACGACTGCAAAGTGGTCTCTCAGGGTTCCTTCTTTTTGTTGACTCGATGTAATCCTGAGATGCAGCGTGCCAATGGGCACTCTCGGAGGGGCTGGTCAACGGTGATAAGAACGGGTTGGTTCGGAGGAAAAGTGATCAGGAAGGCCGCGCTTGCCAGTGATCCATACGATTGGTATCGTCAGGATCTCGTCAAGGAGGAGGAATACGCTGAGGGCAATTGAAGATGTTTCGAAGACTGCTTATCTTCGGAAGTCTTCTTGTTCAGTGGTAGACTGCGGCTAGGCAATCAAGAATCGGATGTGATGATCTCGAACTCGAGGGGCGTTGTAGGTATTATTGGCGGCAAGGCCCTAAGGCATGTGGAGTCAGAATAAGGGTGACGAGGAGCGCCGGGCTAAGCGGTGTGCACGGATGGTGGACTTTTGATGGCGTCGATTTGGTCAGCAATATCAAGGTTGCCGCAAGGAGATGGCCAGAATGGTCTTGTCTGTACACAAGGAGAGATTGGAGTAGGACGAGGCTTTGAGGGAGAGGATGAGAAATCAAGATGGGATCGAAGTCTAGAGGCAGACGACGAGTGCATGTGCAGGCGCAGTTTGTGCAGACAGAGCGCAGGCGGCGATAGTCAGTGCAGCAAAGAGCAACGCAAGCCGTCATTGCCGTCACCACCAAGAAGGATTTGCGAGGGGATGGGAGGAACCCAGCCTCAAAAAGGAGGGGCAGCATTACCAGAATGGCAGAAAAAGTCGAGTTTCAAGTCGGTAAACCGGCGGTTCCTGTGGTCTGCGGGACGCCTAGAGCTGGCTTGAACCAACGAAAAGGCGTGGTGGGCAAATGCATTATCCATGGGCCCTGTTTAACTGGATAAGCGGTCCCCAAAAGGCACGATTCCAGGGCAAGACAGGCACAAGGAGGCGAAAACCAAGTGGTTGATGGGTGGGCAGAGGCACGAAAGGTGATATGCAGCGGGTAGTTTAGCTTCTGCACGAGCCTCTTGACTTACCTCTAGCCTAATTCTAGCCACCTCGAAGATCCCACCGACTCCCTGCAAGATCACCAACGTAGCCAGTCAGGGCCAAAGTCTAAACGTCGTCTTCTACACCCACCACGCAATCCATATGCACGTCGGTGGCACTCCAGAACCATGGCAGTGTCTCCTCTGTCCACTCTGCTTCACCTCCTGCAACAGCGTCCCAAAGCGAATCTCCATGACATGTCAGCTGCATCCAGCATATCATCCTCGCTATCGCATGGTCCTCGACCTGCAGATGTATTCCCAGCACTCGCCTAGGTAGGCCGTTTACTGTACTCGTCCAGTAAGTCGACTATGTCATCGAGGCTGACATCTCCGCCTTGATCACACTGTCCTGCGTCAAAATTGACTCACCAACTCACCCTATCCTGCGCGTACAAAACGAGGCCAAATTCCTGCAGCCATACCCCGCCATCGTATTCGAACGCCGCTGCTGTTCTCTACGAGTGCAACTTCCGCTCACAACCTTTGGTCCTGAATCTTGGCCCTTGCCTTGGAAGCATCTGGTTGAAGCCTGCTTCCTTTTGAAAGTTCCGTGTAAACCAGGTCCTGACTTATGGAGAAAGTCAAGTTGGTCTCTGCGCAAGCCTAGGCCACCGCGAGCAAAACGGTCGGCTCAAACTCAGGCACAGGCCCGAAGAGCACGGGCACGTTTTGGTAGTTCCATAAATACGTCGCGCGGCCCGGATATCCATGCCAGACTGACCATCAGATGACCTTTTGAGAGTTTTGGGATGCATGCAGCCCTTATTGTCCCGAGTATTGTATGCACATCCTAGATTGGGACTTGTTGTGAGGTTCATTTGCCCTGGTCAACACCGATGAAGTATGGCGTTGATTTTCATGAGGGATCCTTTCGCAAGCATGTCGTCCATGTTCGCCTCGACGGGCAGTAAGGGTCTACGGCTAGGACACTTATTCAATCGCACATCAGTGTTGGTGCTATCCCTCTCACCTCATAGTTCAATGATCAAATGGAATGCCAGTGGAATGCCCCTCAAAACTGCCCTCATCCAGTAGCCGCTATGATACACGGGCGCACGAACAGCGCAACACAAACCATCAGCAAACAGCAAAGTATGTACCAGGCTTGCACACAAGGGGTTGCCTGGTTGAGTCGGAGCGAAGTGGGCAGTTCAAGGATTCTGGTGAAGTGCCATGGCTTCAACTCCAGCCTCCTGGCGATGCATGTGCTGATGGACGAATGGCCAATTAAGTAGAGGTTGAATACGTCGTATAGGCGGTATATTTCCGTAGTAGATCAGGGGGTTCAGGCATGGCTTCAGCCTTGCTTTCCAGGCCCATCTCCGAAGCTGTGGGGTGCCTTCGCTCTCGGCATCGATTGGTAGCCTCACCGTGTAGACACATCGAAACTTCACTTCACCACTCCATGAAGGCACGATATAACTCCGCTCCCGACCACGACCTCACAGTATTGGGGGAAATAGTCCACGTTGCTCTCAGCTGCACATTTCATCGCTGCTTGGGTCGTCTGCGAACAACGTGGTGGATTCATGTCCCAAGACGAATTGACACCAAAATCTGCCTCCTCATGACAGCTGGCTCTATGCGTGAAGAACATGGCCGCTCATGATCCCGCCGGCGCAACATCAACATATATTGATTTCGACTATATAGCCTCCGACGACTTCTCGCCTTACTACCATGCCAACAATCTCGTTCTTGCAACGAACAACCCATCGGATCCCTCCATAGACCTCACAACACCCTTGTCGCGAGTACTCTTTGACCTCCAGGAGATAGATTCTCATATCCATACACTAACATCGCGTTCCGCCCTCGACATTCTCAGTTACACGTCTACTCAGAATGCGGCCGCTCAGCGTATACTGGCCCGGGTGGACGAAGAACGTGCTCGCGTCTCCACCAGCTACGAGCGTCTGGAGAAGGAGGTCCTTGTCCGCCATCAGCGAGCCGTGGAGGCAAAGACTACTGCCCAACGGAGCTTGGAAGTGATGCGTCTTGGACGTAGTGTGCAGAGGATCTTGAACGTGGCGAGGCAATTTGAGATGGTGCTCGCCGAATCAGGTCTGGGAAGTGGTGCAAGACCGGGGAAAGAAGACCATGGCGCGCTCGTCCGCGCCAGTCTTTCAATCCTAGCATTCCGCGATGCCATCAGTGGTAAGGAAGGTGCTCAATTAGGGCGAGTAAATGTCGTCAAGTCGTTACGTGGAAGAGTATTCGAAGATGGAGAAGCAAGGATACTGGACTCCGCTCGACGAGTGGTGCGCGAATTCTCAATGACCACACTTGCCGCAGGACCTGCAACTAGTGGAACAACTTCAGGTCCTACATTTCGCGAAGCAGAGGATAGCCGTCAACGATTCACGAGTGCCGTTCACATCTTATACCTTCTTTCTCCCTCACCAAGGATTGATGGCGAGAAGATGCTGCAGAAAGATTTCGAGCCCGAGTATCTACTACGGGCACTACAGGGTTATCTGCAAACTGCCATCACGTCCAGCTCTGCTGCGATTGGCAGAGCATTGGGCCAGCTGCCGATGCTGGACAGGGCGTTGTTGGAAGCCAGTGCGAGATGTCAAAATGTGATTGCTTTGGAGGCTCTGTTACGTGGGATACACGCTCCTGATCACCCTCTGCTTCGGTATGAGAAGGGTCGCGGTGGTATTGAGGAAGCTGTGACTGAAGCCGACCTGGACTTTAACGAAGACGATGACGTCGCAGTTCTCGGTAACAAGACGCCAAAAGCAGAAACCTTTCTCTCTCTACTTCTAAGTGCGCTCGATACAGCATCTCTGCCCTCCTATTTCTGGCGCTCCCTAGCCTCATCTCTGTCATCTCGGGTAACCGAGATACTCAACCGAGGTGGAATTTCGGCTCGCACGCTTCGCAGCCAGCGGGACGTGGTGCGGGTGGAGATACGGGAGTGCGTCTTGCGAGGATCGAGGCTGCCGAGGACGGTTACCTTGAGAAATTCCAAAGCCTCCTCCAATGGAGAGGAGCCTGTTGAGAACTGGGAAAGAGAAGCCGCCGTCATGGTCGGCAGTGTTATTGGCTTACTCGGACGGTAGCGTTGTATCCAATGTCTGTGTGGTCATACCCTCTGCGAAGAGCCGCATTGTACATATAGTCACTAGTGGTTCCGACAGTTCCACAAGCAAGACCGAGAGTTGAGTGAAGAGCTTGTATTCAGAACATCCCAGGGAGACTGAGGATGTGGTTCTGCTCGATTTCCTCCTCTCTAAGAGGAAGACAAATTATGACCTGAATGCGCCTCATGTCCGTAGCCGTCCTTTATACAATATAATGTTTGTAAATGCCGCAATATTTCAAAACCCCGACATGCAAGATACGTTGCGAATGTTCATCAATGCTGTGAACGCAACATGGTCACATTTATGCCATATCTTGTCGGAAGAAGTTGTAGGTTCTCGAATCGCCTCGCAAATATATCACTGTTGGTGCCGTCGTGCATGGTACCGTTCGAAGCATCAACCAAACCATGAACCCTTCCCTCTTTCTGATTTGGATTTCGCAGCCATTTTCGCATCGTCCTGTTGTATCCGCGCGAGTGTTTGATCCCGATTGTACTCCATTACACGCTTCTCCTTGAAGTACTTGATCTAGGACAACCAAGGGGTTAGCCTACCACATACCGCAGGCAATAGAGCATCGATCATGTACTAACCCAACTTCTTGCGCAATCTCTCTCGTAGGCTGTGACTTCCTCGGAGCATACTTTTCGAGCCTTTCCATCTTCCTTGATCGCGTCCAGGATGTTGTTCTTGTCCAGGCACTCAAAGAAAAGATCCCGCGACTCGTAACAGACTTCTCTCGAACTGCGATCAGGGGCGACAAAGCCGCCGTCTTTCGACTTTGGTCGGGCCGATTCAGGTTGTGAGGGAGTGGCGGTGCCACCGAGCCAGGTCGGAAGTCCCACCATAATATGCGAGGCGACTTAGCAGGAGAGTGATCTACCTGGTGAGGAACCTTCAGAAGACGTTCGAGCGAGAGGGGAGTTCTTCGAATCTATGCTCTGAGGTATTCGACTGGGTCTGAAAATAATTCGTCGACGAGGTATTGTAGTTGGAGTCGATTGACGTCGGAGTATGTCATTGTCCGCGCCTGCATATTGGAGAAGGCCATATGTCAACTAACATTTGTCCTTTGGAACATCTCGACCTCAACCACGTCCATCAGATATGTCGAAAGCGCGTCATATTCCGCTCATTCATGGCTGATCTGATGCCAGCACTGTCTTACGATATAACTTCGATCTCAGGCATAGCGCTAAGCTGATGCCACCACGACGAAGAAAGCCACCTCGCGCAGGCGCCCTTACCGAACTTCCACCTCTCAAGATTGTCCGCTCGATTCTCCTCCTACAGCTCTTTTATTACGCGGCCGCATCTGTGCTGATACTCTTCACGACACTTGTCCTTGGGCAAAAGTTCTCGTTGGGTTTGGTTTTCGACTGGCACAGCGTCAGAGGTGACAACACCGTCGGCTGGACCGTTGGTTTCTTGTGGGTTGTTGATGGCTTTTTAGTGTAAGTTGGAAGGGCTGTATGACTCTTGCTTGCCATCACTGACAATCGTTGCAGTGTCATCCCAATTCTTCTGCTTGTTGCGCGGTCGAAACTCGTCCCGGATTTTGCCCTCACGATTCACTTCATACACCTGATAATCACCTCCTTTTACACGAAATCTATACCAACGAATCTTCTCTGGTGGAGCCTGGAAGCTGCCAGTGCTGCGCTCACGATTAGCCTAGGCGTCTGGGCTTGTCGCTATCGCGAATTGCAGCCTATTTCTTTTGGAACAGTCCCCAAAAAGGCTACAGCCAATGGGTCTGCGGAAGCCGATGACAATACACGGGGCGCTGCGGGTAGAGGCAGGAATGTCGATGCTGGACCAAGCTATGAGATGGTCACCGTGACCAGAGGAGATGAGAATGTGTAATATATCACGACTACCAATGACCTGTGAAGCAGACCTCTTATGCCGAAATCTAGTATGATCTTGTTTCAATTGCCAACTGCAATTGCATCGGGCGAGGTTGCGCCGGGAGACGTCCAGTATGTCCACCCAATCCAGCCACTGATCAGTCTACACTTTACTGTGGTTGCCGGACCCTTGGACCCTGGGTTACGTGGACACAACAGAGACGAGGGATCCCGTATTGTTCTGGTCACAGCGCTCCATCTCAAGCTCCTGGGAGAAAGTCTTCATAGGCCGTCGACTGACGACCAGTCAAGATGCCGCAGTCCCCTGATACCCCTTGAATTCGACACCCTCCTCTTTCAAAATCTCTGGCAACTCAAAGATCTCATAACTGTCCTGGAAACTTCGCTCTCTGGGCTCCCAGCCTAATTCCCTCAACCTGACTGCCCGACTGCGTGAATTGAGGCCGACCACTGCAGCTGTATATGGCCCGAACAAATCGTCATACTGGTCTTCAGGAATGGTCTTGGGAGTCGGATCGGGGATCTTTCCTGCCTTGTGCAAGCCCTTGCCAACCATTTCTGCAACAGTCTTCCAGGAGGTGTCATGTCCATTCTCGCAAAAAAAGTATGGATTGTTCAGAAAAGTCTCTGGAGACGATGCTTCCATGTGGTGCAGCAAGGTCACATACGCTCTGGCAAGGTCCACGACGTGTATTTGAGATTCTACACTCAACCCCTTGCCAACATGGCCTGAATATCCATGCTTGAGCGCGAACCGGGTCAGTGTCGGGATCTGGATTGTCAGACGCCTGTGATGTGGGTTATAACCGTAAATGAGCGGCGGAATCATGATTGCAATCTTGGCCTTGTCGCCAATATCCTTTTGGGCTTTGAGGATGGCGAGGTCAATTTTCCGGTGTGGTGCAGAATCTGGCAGTGCGTCGATATCCTCTCGCTTGTTGTCATAATATATCTTGTCGTTCTCAAAGGCGCCCTGCGACTTGTCGTCCAACACGCTCGTACCGGAGGTATGGATATATATTGTCGATTTGCCCTGGTTCGCCCGTTCTGCAACTCCTGCACAGATGGCTTCAGCGGACGGCTGATGATCGGCGGTTGCGGTGTGGAAGACGATATCATTCTCGATCGTCAGCCTTTTTATTGTGATATTGTCGTCGAGGTCGCTGACGACTGCGTTGGCACCTGATAGCTGAATCTGCTGTGCATGGGCTGCTCGTCGGACCAGGCCGGTGACTTTGTAGTTCTCCTGGACGAGATAATCCAGAATATTCAGGCCGATGAAGCCTGGGCCAACAATGAGGACGTTCTTGCCGGTCGTCATGTTGACGGTGATTGAGCTCCAAAGTTGTGTGCAATTAATATGAGTACTTGCAAGTCCCAGTAGTCTCCTCGATACTTGACAGCTTGAGTTTAGTTTTCTTCACGACCCGACTGGTGCTTCTGCGAATGTTATATTTCTGACGATCAGCACCGGAGGTGCATTTATCACCATTCCCCAAGATCGTCTCATCGACTACCCCGACAAGTAATATAGCCGACATCGCCTTACAAACCAGGATGCCCTCCAGCAACATATCCATATGGAGCTATCTCCATATTCTATTGGATTCCTGGACGTCGTCCTCCGTCTATTTGAGTTGCATTTACAATATCGAGCAGTGCCAGCTTCAGCGGATGATCGCTGCTCGATCAATGTCGATTCATACATTATGGGGTTGCTGATTGGCAGGGCTCGGCCCCTTTTCAAGTAAGCCTCGTGGCCCAGAAGACCGAAGTCTCCTCTTCTCAGCCGAGCAACATCTGTGACTACAGCGTCCCGCTCGCCAACGGCTGCGGATTAGCCCTCCAGAGCGGTGACAGCATTGCTCCAGCTGAGGTCAGACCGGATGAAAAGGTCGCGGCCATTGCATTCGTCAACATTCGTCAAATTGACACTAATCAGGTTCTTCCATCAAAAAGATTGCTCTGCCCTCGAAATGTCCTTCTCAAGAATGTCCAACCCTCGTCTCGGCGCTCGCTTACTGCCATTGGTCTATATTCACCTGACGAGCCCCTTACCACCCTCATCGGGAAAACGTCAGCAAGCTCTGCCAGCATAGACGGGGGTAAATCTGGCAAACTCGTACGCCGATGTCACAGGATTTCGAAAGAGGGCATACTTGCGGGCAGCTCTCCGAAATATAGGGAGTCTAGGCTCGGGCCATCCTCGTACCTCAAATAGATATACTTGTATGCTTTCAATAGCATTCGTCGCCGATGTATCATCTCAAACTTCCATTTCAACTCCCCTTCGAAATTGCCACCGGTTAACTCATCATACCGACGCGAGATCAATTGGTGCTCCTTCGAATCTCGAGCAGTGAGGAGATCAGGACTTGTGTAGTAGCGCTCATAATGATCGCCGTTTGTGTTGGAGATATCGGGGTGGTATGTGTCACGGCTCAAGGCAAGTGACTTCAGCTTCGGCAGCTGTCTAACGCACTGTCGGATGGCATGATGGTCAACCAGCCATGTTTTCCTCCAGAGATAGCGCTCACCAGCTGAAAGGTGGAGCCTTTCAAGACTTTTCAGCTGGCTGATGTACTGTAAGGCAGAGTTCGACACTTGTGTCCTAGCACTGCCATACTCAATTGCAAGAGACCGTAGGTTATGGAAACGGCGACAAAGCAAGGGGAGTAGCGTGTTGTCCATGATATCAGCTTGGTCATCACAAACGATGATGCTCAACAAGTCTAGCTGCGAGTTTGCTTCGATTAATGAGAGCGGCACTCCCATGATATTCGTTAACGCGAGTTCTTTGAGTGTGGGAATCTCGGTGAAGGTGTCTATATGTTGGACCGTGTACACATCAGGAGAATCCACTTCGAGACGCACAAGTTTGCAGGCAAGCCCTGAGGGCAGCAGCGCTTGAACGTCTTTCGGCGAACGCATTCTCAGCGACGTGAGAGTGAGGTCTCGAATGTTGAGGAGAGGAGGTAGCGGCTCTGGGGATTCGCCAGCCTCTTCTCCGTCTCCCAAACGGGTGTAGACTCCATTCCAGCGGAATGTCCTCAATGACGAGTTGCAATACTTCGACATTCGGGCGACAAGGTCGAATGAATGCCCTGCTTGGTGACCGAATTTTCCTTTGGAAAGCTCGATGTCGAGAGTCTGCAATCTGCTGGTGTGCTGTGGCTCGATCTTCCTGAATGCTTCGATTAGTTCTTGGTTAATTATCGTTCCGTTGAGCCTCAGATGCAGAATAGGAGACTGGAGGGCGGTCTGCAGCAGCTTTGGGCCAATTTTCAACTTGTCTCGCCAGTCTAGTAATTCCAGATTAGGCAGACACCGGCCAACAATGTACGTGAGTGAGGGAATGTAGGATCCAAAGTAGTAATCTGCAGCTCTTTGTAGCTGCTGCTCCTTCTCATCTCCACTGACTCTCTCAAGAGTGTCGTATTCCGTCGCATGGAGAGACTGGAAGCATTCACCATTCGTGGCGACCACCATACGACGTATGCAGGCACCTAAGTTGAGCGCCGAGGACTGGCGCGATTCCTTGATGAGTTGTTAAGTACACTGAGTCTTAATCGTTTAAAGTCATAATCAAATACCAGCGTTTCGAACCAGATGGAACGTGCTATTTGACGACAGTCACTGTTCACCAGGGCAAAGTTGACCAGCTCGTTGGCAGGAAGGAATGATTGGATGCGCGTGAGGACTTCGATTGGCAGGAAGGAATGATTGGATGCGCGTGAGGACTTCGATTGGCAGGAAGAAATGATTGGATGCGCGTGAGGGCTTCGATGGGCAGTAGAGCAAACAACGGCGACTCAGAGGCTACCGGAGGGCACCCTCCTAGGAGCTTGTCTAGAGGTAGCGGTGGTCGAAATGTGCTTTTGATTTCGTAAGAATTGACATTCCCCACGCACCAGCCTGGACTGATGTCCGAGCCATCCCGCCAGGTCCAGGTCAGCCCATTGGTGCAGAAGAAGGACTTGTAGTCGTCCGCCGGTTCACTCATGGTGATTTTGATTTGAAGGCAGTATTTCGGCAACGGTCCCTGATGACTGGAAGTCCTGACGAGGGATTAATATCGTGGTGGAGGTCTGTCCGTGAAGGTGAAGTGCCTGAGGGTGGTTGCAGAGAAGAAACATGACAGAGTGTTGAACACTTATCTTGGAGTCGCATTCTACTTTCAGCAAATGGGCTGTGCCCTTCATGCCCTCCTTCATCCTGGAGATTATCGGCTGTTGTAAGTGGGACACAAATCCCTGATAGGTATGTGGTTGTGAAGCAAGGGGTATTGAAGTGCCTTGAAGTTAGTAGATTAAACTTGCTACACCGAAGTGTGCCCCCATGCCTAAAGACGTTCCCTATTGGTTGCTTGACTCAAGGTACCTTAGAAAGCAGTCCCGGAGGATGATTACTAAGGTTGAAGAACTCTTTACAAGTACTTCTCGCCATGGCAAATCCAGATCTTATTGTCCTCGATCACAATTTCACCCTCTGCCACAGTGCCCTCATGACAGATGTTTCACCCGGTGATCTCACCATTATCCTAACGACCTCTCCGACGCCCTCGATCCCATCTACCGAGCTGATTTGTGGTGTCCTGGAATCACTCCCACCATTGCTCGCCCTCGTTCCACTGATCATCACATTCGACAGCTTCACAATATGTCAGAACGAAAACTATGTCGACGGTCGACTGAAACGAGGCCAAGTCCCCGCTCGGATGGCAGAAGCTTATCCTGACTATATCGACAAAGTCAAGCGACTCTTTGCGCAAGATGAACTCCAGCCAGCCACGGACGTGAGAACGGACGCCCTGGTCTTCAAGTCTCACCAATCCAGAGACGTGACAATCATCCAGCATCAGCGGCATCAGGGGTTCGCCTTGAGTGTCAAGACTGCCATCCGTTATTGCAGCACACCGTATGTGATGGTCCTGCAACACGATTGGGTCTTTGAGATCTCGCCTCCTATTACACAACTGCTACAAATCCTTCGTGACGAACAGGAGGTCAACTATATTACCTTTGTGACAAGGTACTCCAAGCGATACGAGCACAGAATGAGCAAGTCCAACCCTCGTTCGCGTGCGGTGCTCGATACAACCAAAGGCCTGCGTCGTGGACGGGAGCTTGACTCCGATCTCGTTGCCTGCCTTCACTTCTTTGATCGGCCCCATCTTGCCGTGGTCCAAATGTATCGAGATTTGTTCGACAATTATCCAGGGCTTCGGGCAGGTGACTTCCTTGAGGACTCGATTGGGACAAAATTTTCAAACTCCATAAGGAACGCATGCACAAACGAGGAAGCCATAGCGGCGTGGAACACAATCAGAACCTGGATGTACGCTCCGAATAGGGGTGAATCCCGAGGACTTCGACATACTTCAGGACGGACCACGTTGACGGGAACGGAGCAAAAGGCACGAATTGCGGCATACATCCAAGAGAATCAGCAAGCCAAACTCGAAGGCCGTGAGCCACGATACCGCCATCTAGTCGACGGCATGATCGACCGCTGAAAATTGGAACTGGAACTCGAAGCTTTGTATGGTATCCACCTCACCCAACTTTCTCAAACACTAGCTTACAGCACTGTCCCTTCGGCCGACTAGCAATAATCTGGTCTTCCATCTCCATGTCACTGTTCATTTGATCCGACACTGTCGTCCGGCATTGAGAATACACTTCGCGGAGAAGCAGTTTCATCTCCGCCATCGCGAGACTGTTTGGAAAAGTTAGCACATCGTTCTCTTCAAAGAAAATTAGTCATGGGAGCTTACTGTCTTCCAAGACACCCTCGTCCACCAGCTCCAAAGGCAGAAAACCACCGGTTTCTCTCAATCTCGCCCTGTGCATCCAGCCAGCGCTCTGGCTGAAATTCCAACGGTTGAGGAAAAACACTTGGATCTTTGTGGACTGTATAAACCTGGCAGCTCACAATGGTACCGCCAGGAATGTGATGTGCTTCGATCGTGCTGCCGCCTTGCGGTACATATCGCGGCATGGACATTGGAATGGGTGGGAAGCAGCGAAGGCCTTCTTTGACGACTGCATCGAGGTACGGAAGTCGGTCGAAAGGAGTTGATGGGTTCTCCATAAGCTCTTTGCGCAATGATCCTTGAATCCGTTCCGATTCAAGCGTGGGCTGGGAAAGTTGATACATTAGGAAGCACAGCGCATCCCCTGTCGTGTCTACTCCGGCAGCCAGATGATCCTTGCACTCGGCTGGGACGTAGTGAGGCGGCATGCTTGTAGCTTTTGCTTGAGCCTGGAGTTTGGACAACAGGCTAAAAGGCGATGGAGAAGAACCCGCGCTCGATTTGAGGACGTAATCGTTCGTTAGTGGTGCCGGCTTGGGTGGGTTGAAGTAGTGGACAACGTCCGATGCCCATGGCATGTAGTAAAGTGCGAAGTTGCCTGAACCCGGTCAGTCCGGCGACCTACTGGGCATGAGCGGCAACATACTCTTCAAGCTGTCATGATAAGACATCTCTTTCGCCAACCGAAAGTCCTTCTCATCCCTATTGGCATGCGTGCCGTAGGGATGGAACAGTTGATGCGTTACCCCGTCGAGAGCAAAGCAATGAAGATGGATCTTGAACGTCAATGCCCGAAAACCAGACCAAGAGGTGCACTCACATAGATATCAGCATAGCTGACTGCAGCACAGCCTTCCAAGCACTTCTTCAAAAAGTCCTTCGCATGGCTGGACACGCCATCCAAGACCTCAGGCTTCATGACGCTAGTATTTGCATACCGGTCGGCCATATAGCGCTTCATGTAGCTATGCTAGAGGTCTGTCAGTACTTGTGGTGTGTCCTCTTAACAGGATGTACGAAGGATTGGAAGCACATACATCAGCTCTCGGAAGCGTACTGAACAAAGTCCGCGTCCTGAATTGGGTGAAGAGACTGTAGAACTCCGTCTTGTCGTAGCCACTTCCTCCAGACATGTAAATCTCCTTGACAGCGTCGGCCGTGGAAAACGAGACTTCGTTGGGCGCAAGGCGCACGACCGGGCCATATTTCTGGTGCAGGCGGTGTATGTACAGTGTTCGTCCGTGGGTGAATTCATGGTAATTGAGGACGAGAGAAGTAAGCGCCGTATACCACGGTCCGGGCAACTTGGCCAGGGGTGCCAGGAGCCTGAGAATGACCCTGATGAGGGCGGCAACGGCTAAGAGGTACGGCAGCAGCCCTACCGTGTATGATATGACCATATTGACTGCCGTGTCTCATATGCCGGGGGAAAAGCGTTCCGGAGATCGGAAAAACAGACTTGATAGGAGTTCTCGCTCGACAGAGTCGGACCCCTTGGCTCAAAGACACGGGGTAGGCGAGTAGACCAGCGTCGAGGGCTATATAACCCAGGTTCGGAGATGTTCGTCGTTATGATTTTCGTTGTTGGGGACGCCTGTAGCGGAAAGTAGGGGCGATGAACGCTGGTAACCCTATTGACAGTATCCCCTCACGAGGCTCATGTTCCTGGCAGCTCCACGGTTGTGCCACTATCTTCGGAAAGGCATGACGAGACGACCAGGTACCACAAGAGTACAGTCTAGTATCAGGTATTGAATGCGTGTAGTCATTGGGTCGACATAAATTCACATAATGATAGGCCGGCTGGCTGCCAATGGATACAGAGTACTCCGATTGGTTACGCAGGGTCTTTCATATCCTTGTCGCTTCATCCTTTCCTTTCTGGCTTAGTACCAGATCTATAGATGTGACGCCTGGACGCCTTGGCACTGATTCAGAGATCTCTCGGTTGCGCACGTAGCACCTAGAGGTGTCGCTTCATCCTTTCCTTTCTGGCCTAGGTAGATCAATGCCACTGATGTCCTCCACGCCACTTCGGTTCTGGCACGAGTTGTGTAATGTACGCACCATTAACGGCCTCCACAACGGTATAGGCTCCTGAGGCTTCCCCTTGCAGCATAGTGATTTTTGAGCAACGCTTTCCGCTGACATTCCAGAGCCTCGTTCTTATCTCTTATGGAGCTGGTCGCGTAGTCTGTTCTGATATTCATGAATATAAATGTATTGAACGCCATTGCCCTTGCTTATGTTGCCACAGTTGAATTCGCAATTCTTTCAGATCTAGTCAGATCCTCCATCGTTATCTGTCCTGCATGATGTCTTCCCCCACGGTCACCGAGAAGCGGCCTTATAGCACAGATGCTCCAACTCAAGATCGCAGCCCAGATGAGGCCCAGATACACCATATTCCTGCCGACGGCCGCGACAAGTCACTTGTGCCAACTCCGACGAACGACCCTCTCGACCCTCTGAACTGGTCCAAAGTGCGCAAGTACAACATCGTTGGGATCGCTTGCTTCTTCTACTTCCTGATGACATACCTGACCATGGCCCCTGTGCCATCATTCTCGCTTCTTGAAGAGCAGTTCGATGCAACATATAACCAAGTGAATTGGTCCTTCGGCATCTCAGCCTTCGGTCTCGCTTTCGGACCGCTGATCACATCGTCGTTGGCGGAGACTTATGGACGTCGAGTTGTCACCATTGCTTCAACCGCGATTGCCGTGCTGGCTTCTGGCTGCACATCAATTAAAGGACAAAGCGTCGAACAATATATGGCTGCCAGGTTTTTCCAGGGATTCGCTGCTGGACCGGCAGCAAACGTCGGTCTTAGCATCATCAACGATGTCTCCTGGGAACACGAGAGAGGCTTCCGCATCGGCCTTTGGGCATTGTCGGCAAATGTCGGCACCGTGCTGGGTGGTATAGGTAAGTTCTCAACACCGCCTCATCCCGGAATGAAAGCAGACGGGGACACTAATCAATTCGCAGTTGGTGGCTTTCTTGCCACGGTCAGCCAATATTGGGTCGCATACCACGTTACCATTGGATTCGCCTTTCTCCTCGCCTGGGAGGTGTTTTTCCTGCCAGAGACACAGTATCCACGCGCCGAAGTGGCGGCATTCGAGCAACGACAGGCTGGTGCTGAAGCCCGAGGTGAAGGACTGGAAAACAGCAGTTTGACCATCAAAAGGACGACACAACTTCCCTGGCTGGTAAAGATGAGTTGAATTCGTGCGTCGATCAAGTTGGCTAATGCTCTTGACAGAACTTCCGAAAGATCCCAGGCGTGCTTCACCCCAAGCCATGGGCAACATTGATAACATTCTGCAAGTTATGGGCCTATCCAAAATTGGTGGCAAGCGTGTGTGGATACATTTTCTTTGATTATTGGTGGTAAGTCGGTCAACGCCATCCTGAGAGTAATAACTGACAATATCAGGATCGTAACGGTGCTCACGATGATACCTGCAGCATACGCAGAGTACAAGATCCAGATTCAAGGTCTTTTCTTTGCTGGAGCCCTGGTAGGGGTGATATTTGCAGAGATCTTCTGCTCAGGTCATTTGAGCGATTGGATTGTGGCCCGATTGGCGCGAAAGAACCATGGTATACGCACGCCTGAAATGAGACTTTGGCTTGGGTATCCTGGAGCGATCGCGTCTGCCATCGGACTGGCAGTTTGGGGTGTTTCGGTCCAACGAGGCTGGCATTGGATCACCGGCCAGATCGGACTGTTCCTCTTCGCGGTCGGCCTTCAAGCGGGCAATACAACCTTGTCGACGTACATTGTCGACAGCTACCCAGAGCATGCCATCGAGGTGATCACCTTCTACTCAGTAATCATCAACGTAAGTCCGCTCGCTCTGGAGAATTCCAAGTAAGCACACTGACCATATCCAGATATCGGCCTTCATAGTACCGTGGTACATATATAATTGGACGGCGGCAGTCGGTAAGTGGTTTGCTCAGGTCCAGAGTACGTTGATTGCTGATGCTTCTGCGCCAGGTTATGGCTGGTGCTTCGGAACCCAGGCCCTCCTCTGTGCCATTTGTCTGCCACCGACATATTTCGTACTGCACAAATGGGGCCCAAGATGGGTAAAGCCGATAGTGCTGACTTCTGACGAAGTGCCCAGCAATGCAGCCGTCGAGCATGTTCAGGGTGAGAAGAAATGAGCTTTATTTTATCACCGGACGCATGAACAGCAGAAAGTAAAGCGAGGCAGTTTGCGACGAGGGTTGATTAAAGATTTCCCGATCGAGAATGGAGTGGACGACCCTTGGAGGTCATGTAGGGAGGTTCACTAGTACGGCAGGAAGTCCCACCCACGTTCACCTGTATACGAATTAGCAATCACAATATGGGGTGCGTGGCTTTGCATACGTGAAAATTCCTCCCAGAAAATGCCTCGGGCGTCCGATTCATGCCAAAATACCTCCAGCACCTGTAAGGCGCGTTTCATGTTCGGCACTCGTAGAAGCGTAAACATGTTGTTCAGCAATTGTGCAACTCGGATCCTTTCTCTGCCTATAGCTTCGCATCCAGCAGTGAAGAGAGGCGTGGTTAGGAGAGTGAGGGGTGACAATGTCGCCGCAGGCTTGATGCTGCCAACACACTCGACAATTCTTTGGACACATTCCTGTACGGCTGCATCTGCTGGTGGCAGCCGTCGAATGCGCCGATGGATGTGGATCAGCGCAGTGATCTGGTACGCCTCATTGCAAAGGACAAAGTCCTTGTAGTCATCGACCGATAGATCAGGCGTCCCGGAGTTCTTGAGTACCGTTGTTCGTGACTTATCGCGTCGTATCATATTCCGCACCGATAATTCCAGGTAATCAGCCTCACATTGAAAATCTTGCTCAGAGAGTCTGGGGTAACAGCTTGGATTTTCAATCGTTCGGCGCCTTTCCCAGGCTACCGCTCCAATCTCCCGGTATGCAACTGGAAGATCTTCTGCGCAACCAGTGTATGCATCAATGCATGCTGTTCTGGTGTCAATGTCGGCTAGAAGATGTCGATTGCCAGTAAACTCCGGTGTACCACTTTCTGTCAATCCTTCGTTGGTAACCGCAACAAGCGCTTCCGTGATCTCATACCACCTGCACAGAAAAGACACAGCTGTATCCTTTTTGCGACTTTCAGCATTGAATCCGGAAAGTGATGATATCAGTGCTTGCGCTCCAAGGAAATGTGCTCTCCAGGTGCGCAAAGATGGAGATCCGGAAATGGCTTCACACAGAAACAAGGTTCGAATGGTCGCAAGCTTCGTCCCCAACGATCCTGTCTGAGGACTCTGGAGCTCATTGCGTAGATGCTGGATGCTGATGCCTGTCAGATGGTTCACAAGCGGCATGTCTCCATCGGAATAGTGGTGCTCAATACTGAATCCTGTTGAGTATCTGTGAACGGCAGCTAACGCTAAAGTTGCATGGAGCAGAGCCGGACTGTCAAGAGCCATAGGCAAGATCAATTTGCATATCTCTTGGTGAACGAAAGTATGGGGTGCCAACGCCCTTGAGGCGTTGCAGGTGAAGTATTCGAAGAGGCCACGATTCTGTAAGGAGACTGAGGGCATCATGTCAAGTTGCCGGGTTATTGAGATCTTGGATAAGGGCTCAAGTCGTTGATGATGGTCGATTCGGAGTTCCGGTATTGACGTAGGCCATACAGCATCCGCCTGCATGTTCGACGCAATCACCGGTTGAGGCGGTGGCACAGGAGACAAAGGCTCTGCTTCGCCGATTTTGGCAGTGTAGACAAATCCCCCATCGGAGGTAGCTAACAGTCTGTTAGCATCATAACGCGCGAGACACCACTTCCTTGCGCCCATACCTGTTTTGCGAGCTCCGCCCTGTTTGCTCGACAGACAAGTCCCAAAGCGGGATTGCGAGAAGGGCCGACCGCCAAACCTCAATGTTTTCTCGTAAGTACAGCTTTGTCCGTGCTTTTGACACCGAGCGCAGTGTGGCTTTTGTTCATCACATTTCTGTCTTCGCTTCCTGCAGCGTACGCAGCCATTCCAAGACCTGGCCGCGGGTGGCATCGTTGTCCCAATTTGCAAAGGTGGCCAAAGGAGTTACATTCCGACTGTAGTCCTTCGAGTAGGATTTGATTGGGACGTTATGAGCAGCCTTACGTCTTTTTGACTATGACGATATCATCCTAGACCAGAAGACATCGTACAAATTCGACAAATGTACCGATTGCCGCGAGATCGATCAGAGAACATTACGGAGTAGGTATTAGTAACTTATGTTGCTTGAATTCTGGGACGGTCTGGGCAAAGCGGAGAACTGCGTCAAATCAGCCAATGCGCTCGTTCGTTCCTTTGGTGTTAAACCAGAAGGGGAAAGATGAAGCGACGTGCGGACCATGAATCCATGACTACGGTACCTAGGTATGGATTGGGACCGACGTCGTGGAGTCAAACCCACCAAGCGGTCCTGACGTTCGGGCTCGGAAAACTTGACAATACTGCTTGGAGGTTATGGTCGTTCCAGAAATACTTAAGTTTGACCTATTGACCTAGGACACGCCTTACGGTTCGTTAGAACAAGCCTTCACGTTGATTCCACGATTCTTACCTATCATCGACTTAGCCAATCAGCCATGTCTTCCCGCCTATCAACCCGCCTGAGCATTCGCTGGGTTCCAGGAGAGCCGTCCGAGCCTACCGACACCCTCGTGATGAGCGTTGGTGGTTGGTATGTCGACCTCCGGATTACCAAGAAGGATGGCTCCATTGATTGGGGAATGGCTGGAGAGAGATTGATCTTGTCCAGAGAGCCACGTAGGTATTGTCTCTCCTGTTACAGCCTCAGGCTGACATTGAGTGCCAGTAACCTGCAAATGGACGCACTGGATTGATTCCAATGGCTATACGGAGCCAGACATAGGTAGCTTTGAGCCCGCCGCAAATCCCACGGATAGCATCGAGACCGGCAGCATGCTCAATCCAGAGACCAACAAGATCACACCGTATGCAGAGGTCTGGCGAACTCTTCCAGCCTCTTTGCCGGATGTGTTTCCTGTTGCCTGGATCATTCGCAGTGCAGATGGGAAGACGTTCTTGGGACGAGTTGGAGGTGACTTTCTGGGTCTGAAAGGTGGCGATGACGGACCGAGTTTCATGAACGGGTTCTGTGCTCGAAGGCAGGCATGGGATGATGGGAACAGCACCTGGAAAACTCTGCGCGAGGCCGGAGATCTGTCAAAGATTGGCAGCCTTCCCGGCATGGAGGGTTCAGATAAGAAGAAGATGGAGTGGGAGGAAAGCTGCAAGGAAGGTGATCTAGTCGAGGCTTTTGGAGAAAAGTATACCGTCTGCGCAGTCGAAAAGCTATGAGTTGTATAGATAGCGATCAAAGTCGAGCGGCCAGCTTGCTTGCTTCCCTCTTCTCGATTGGACTACAAGGATGGAGGACTCTATTCGAGTGGAAATTTGCGTCTTGAAAAGTCGCTCTCATGATAGAGTCCGGGGTCGACAACAAGCACATAACATGAGCAGGTGGCAGTGTGGTAAAGATGAACTTGAACTCGCAGACTGATGGAAGCGCGACCATTCACGTGACCACGTTGTTGGGGCAATCGCGTAAACAAATCGACGTCATCTATAAACCGCGACAACTTCAGCATCAGGCTCAGGAGAATTGACTGTGACAAGTCATACTCCATCCACTGAACATGTCGACACACGAGTCTGATGACGAGTTACCGGAACTCGGTGCTCTACTTGCCCCGAGGCCTCTAATGGCGACGAGCACAAATACTTCTGTGAGAAGGTCGCCACGGAAAAAAGGCGCTTCCACACTTCCCAATGCACCACAAAAGAGACAACACGAAACACCGATTCCTCCAAAGTCAATGCACACAGATACGAAGCAAATTCGAAACAAGCCCAAAGACGCAGCAACAACGAAGAAGCCTCACAAAACTTATTTTGTAGACACCAATCCAGCCCTGCCTCAAAAGTTGGCCGCGATGGAAACGAGTATTATCTCCAACAACCGCCGGTCGCCCGTGAAAGGCCGAACGCATTCCAAAATAACCAGTGTCGATTCACTCCTGTTACCAATGAAAGTGATGGCAGTAGAAGAGCAGAGTCCGAAAATGACCGTCATGCGTCCGTTGGCCAGCGCCCGGCCTGCTGAAGCCGTCCACAGTCCATCGATGTCCATAATGTCCCTCATGACAGAAGCAGCGAGGAAAATGGGTTCACATGAGTCCCGCACCAAGAAACAGGGCCTAGGTTATGCGAGCAGATTCGTCTTGAACGAAGCCCGGTGTAACGACGACGCGGAGAGCTCCATGGAAGAGGAGGATGAGGACGAAGATACTGACCTGAGCGGTTTCATTGTGGATGACGATGCAGAGCTGAGTTATCACGACAGTGCGGGGCCGGACTCAGAAGGCGACGCTCGAGACCAGCGGTCGAGGATGAAGAGTTTGCCTAGACAAGCCTCCAGACGACGTCTTCAGAGAGGGCGGCGCAACCAGCGGCGTGTTGACTCTTCGGACCACGAGTCGAACTCAGGAAAAGAGAACAACCCAACAAGTGAACTGTTCGACGCCATGCGGAATATGAGGCTACACGAAGGTACAGTTGAAGCGAAAGCGGGAGTAGTCGAAGTCATCGATCTCACTTCCTCACCGCCGGCTTCGCCTAAAGTCGAACTGAACACACGGCAAAATGGAAAGGCGACCTTATTGCCGCACCCCGAACCTCAGATACAGCGGTCAAGCAGCTCGAATCCGTTCGAAGACTTTGACACTATACTGAGATTGGCCCCTCCATCCTCGAGGCCGAAACTTGCTGTCCCCTCAAAGATCATGGCCATTCAAGACCCTCTTGAGAGAGCGGCTGAAGCGAGAGAGGACTCTTTCAAGACACCTCCAGCAACACCGCCTCGGTCATCATCGAAACTGAAGTCGCCCTCAAAATTGCTGTCTCCTTCGAAGAGACAAGCTATCCCTCGATCGCCTCACCGACAGAGTATGGACGACTTTTGGGATCATAATGTGATCAATGAATGGATCGACGAGTATTCACCAAAGAAAGCACCGACAACCTCACCGAGAAAAGGAGGACTTGCTCGCTTTCAGATTTGGTCCGACTCAGAGGACGATGACCAGGACCAGGAAAGTTCCACCCCACTGCCCAGGCCCTTCTCATCACCCCGAAAAACACGAGCAAAGAATCAGTTGCCAGTGAAAAGTCCGGAAAAAGAGGAGAAGAAGCGTCTGCTTGACGAGAAGCGGGCTGCACTGGCCAGGAAGAAAGCTTTCGACAGTCGCAAAGAGCAGCTTGCCGTTGACTTGCTGGAAGAGCTCGATATGAGCGTAGCTGGGTCAGAGCTTGCAAAGCTCGCGTCGAGCACAGGCGGTGTTCGAATCGTATGGTCAAAGATTCTTCGGTCAACGGCCGGCCGTGCGAACTGGAAACGAACAGTGATCAAGTCGTCCGGGTCGCCCGTTAAGGGTGGTGAGGTGGCTGGCCCGGGTATCAAAGTCCAGCACTTTGCCAGCATCGAGCTTGCCGAGAAGATTGTCGATTGTGAGGATCGACTCGTTAACACTGTGGCACACGAGTTCTGCCATCTGACGAATTTCATGATCAGCAACATCCGCGACCAGCCTCATGGTGCTTCCTTTAAGCAGTGGGCGGAAAGAGTCACATCTTATTTGCGTGCAAGTGACGTGGAAATCTGGCGCAAAGTCGAAGTCACCACTAAACACAGCTATGTCATCAATCACAAGTATCTCTGGGTTTGTGTTGGGAGGGAACAAACACCGGCCATGAATTTCCTTAACATTAACGACGAGGACGGCTGTGGAGCAGAGTACGGTCGACACAGCAAGAGTATTGACCCGGATAAACATCGTTGTGGCAAGTGTAAGGGCAAACTGGTACAGGTCAGACCGAAACCGCGTGCGAGTCCTGTCAAGAAATCGAGGATGCTGTTCACAAGAGAAGATAGTGCAGAAAGTGCTAAGTCCAATTCAACTTCCGGAAGCAGCAACAGTGGAATGAGCAATTTGGAGACCATGACTGAAGTTGTTGAGTTGAGTGACTGAGTCAGCAACATGTTGGAAACGGCGTTGGATCATTGTGTACATCAGGTCAAACGCATTGGTGTTTACCGATAAAGGTCGAGACAAAAGCACAGATGGATGCAGCGTTCGGTTGGATCTCGAAGAAAGGGACATGGACTGAAGTTGTTCGAGTTAAGCCAGGCATATCTCCAATCAACAATGATCATTTCGTTGCACAATATTTCCTGACTGTCGCGGAAGCGAGTCTTTTTGGTCATTGTAATATTGCACCGAGCGTTGGTATGTATAGAGATGCATCTCCTCTAACCTCGTCTCCGTATGCTGTCTATCTGCTGTCTACCTATCCCACAATTTCCAAAATTCTTGGCCCTACATGTGTCGCCCAGTATCCTCTTCTGGCACTTCAAGGAGCTGTAAGGTCTCATATTCACACCCCCATCGTTGTGAGAATGCCATTATGATCCATCATATCATCGCTCCTTCACGACGTTCTCTTATTGTCCGACTTGCTCGCTATCTGCATAAGCCTGTAGTCCTCCCAGTGGCCTTCAGCCTTGTAGCATCTGATCACGAAATCATCCTCACCGCATAAGGAGACCCAATCCTATCTTCGACCTGGCGTCGACCGCGTCATTGTTCGATGATGACGCTGGATCCGCCCCTTCTCGATATGCCATGCATAACCGTAAGCCTCGTCGTGCTTTGACCAGTGTCAGTCACTCACTCAATCCTCCTCACCGAAGAGCCCGAAATCCCGTATCTCCAACGTAGCAACGACCCGTGCAAGCACATCCCTAGCAAAAGCCACTTCGGCCGCGATCTGGCCGTCGTCCCTCGCAATCTCTTTCAAGGGAACGTTAACTCGCACACACAGATCGGTGTCATAGTCTTTCAATCTCACCAGAAGTTGCATCTGGTGGACGATGGACTCGAGTAATCCTCGCGAAGATGACGGCGAAGCTTGTTGGACAGCAACTTGCGACTGCGATGGCTGATGCTGTTGTTGCCGGTCCCGCCGAGCATCGACGCTGTTGAAGTTTCCAGACAGAATGGAAGCAGGAAATTCGACGAGGCTGGGATGCTGCATGGTCACATTCTGGGGTTCGGGCAAGTCATCAGCGAGTGTGTCTGGTTCTGCAATCACGTCTGTGAAGTGGTACTTGGCGGCCTCTGCGTCGGCCTCACGAGAAGAAGTGTTCCCATTGACGGCGGTGACCGTTGTGGTTGTCGTCGTGCCGTCTGGCTGCGTTGTTGTAGTGGTGGTTGTGGTGGGGTGGAAGCCTGTTGTCGAAGGCTCAACGTACTCGTTTATTTCGAATACCACTGAGGTCAGGGTTGTAGGGGACAGAAAGACTTCTTGATTGTCGGGGATCTGGCGGAGGTCACTGTAGAAGTTATCAATGAGCTGCTATTGAAAGCAAAAAGCAAATACTAGACGGGTGGACATGCCTGGAATCTATCAAGTTGATCGGTAGTTCCACTGCCACTGTGCCTCCATAAAGCTCCTGCATGCCATATGTGACCGCCATTTCCACCCACAAGAGGTTGGTGGGGGAGGTTGTTATGCTATAGGGCTGTGGCTATAGGATTGAAGCTGATATGGGTGACATTAAAGCCACTGGTACGTCCTTGATGGCAGAGTCCGCTATTTTTATTGCGGTCTTGTGGGTAGGCAGCACGACCAGCCTGGTGCCTAGCTCTAGAATCTTTCCTCACCGTTTGGATCGCACGAATGGAAAGCCCTACAATTCACCAAGGCATTCCTCCGATACCACGAAGTCCACACTTTGACCATATCATAGGCGCCTCGAGGTAGCGACTGGGAGATCTTGAAAAACCAACTTATATCAGCCGAAGATCTTCCGTCATCTGCAAGGCTATGTACTGTATAATGCGCACCCGGCGGCGTAACTTAGTCAATCCACTCAATATTACAATCAGAGATCCCAATACGCGCCCGTTCAATTGGGCATGTCACAGCTGGTCAACGGGAAGATCAGCAGCCTGAACTCAGTACTAGGCAGGAGTGGATCTCGTGGAACAGACGGCAGGGCGACGGTTATTTATGAACGGAACCTGTCTTTCATTCTTAGATACAAAAGGATTTTCCCGCGCTGATCAAACACCATCAATGCTCGAGACTACATGCTCGAAACCCAAGACCTTCTCCAGAGCGTCTACCTAGCGGGATTGTTCATACCCAGATAAACACATCGGACCAGTCCGACCCCTTCTGGCAATGCCAATACTTGAAATCCTCCCCTTACAACAAAATCATTCCAGCACCCGACACCAGCGCGACAGAGACATAAAATGCAACCTGCAAGAAACCAATGTGCGCAGGAGCAGAAAAGCCCGCGGCGCCCGCACTCTTGCTGGTTGAGCTGCTGCTGCTGCTGCCACTCGAGCCAGAACTGCCTGTACCAGATGGCGACGATGTAACGGTACCAGTGCCTTCACTTCCAGCCTGGCTGATCAATGTCGCGCAAGTACCAGTAGGGCTGGTGACAGCCTTGGTCTTGGCGGAACCGGAGAAGTCGCAAGCCGATGCACCGTTGCCAGCCGCAACTTCTTGCTCGTAGTAGTCATTCAAAGCCCAACCAAGCTGCTGAGTCGAATTGCACATGCCATACGCTCCATACTTACCAGATGTGCTGTTTGCGTCGATTCCATCACAAGTGCCTGACCCTAGACCGCAGACGATACCGAATAGATCACCGGCATCATCGGTGGAGACATCATCGGGTATACAAGTCAATGCGTTCCACATGCATTCGCAGAGTTGCGAGTTTGGAGTGGGAGGAAGCGCTGACGCTGCCTGCCAGTCGCTGTTAACTGTCGGGCAAGATTGAGCTGCAGTGTTGGTTGGACTGTAGCTGGCAGAATTTGTTGAACTGGGGCTGATCAGTGCAAGTTGGGAAGACAAATAGTTGAAGTCAGCCAAAGTGCTAACAGTGTTGCCATCCACACTGACGAGACCTATATCACGATTAGTGTGAGTTTCAACCACATGCATATCTCAAAACTCACCATAGTCGTTCGTTTCCTGGAAGTACATGTAGACAATACCACCAGACCAAACTGGGCTCATTTCATCTCCGTACAAAGCTTGAACCTCGGTGAAGGTACGCGGTTGCACGGTATTGCAGCCATACTCGGCGAAAAAGACCGGAACGTTGTAGGACGAGAACTCCTCAGTACGTTGGTCGTAGCCGGATTCAGTGTAGCTAGAATTTCCACACCACGAGTAGATATTGTAGCCCCAGAAGTCAATGGCATCGGAAGAGTCACCGCAGTCGAAGTAGTCGGCGAGATTGACACGGATATCGGCATCGTCGTTGGTGGCGTAACCTACACCGATGGTACGGTAGTTCTGCGCTTTCATGTATGCCTTCATATCACGGACTGCAGCCTTGACGAATGCGCTGGCATCGGTGTTAGTGCTGTTGTTGGAGACCTCGTTTCCTGCAAAGAAACCCATGGTGTTTGTGTAGTTTTGCATTACATCAATGACAGAAGTGTACCGCGAGTACAATGTATCGGTCCATTCGGGATCGTCACGGACGATGGAGGCACCCGGGGCAGACAGATCGGCAATGACATAGATGCCGGCATCGGCCAGCATGTTCATGCAGTCATCATGGTTCTTCGTCGGGTCGAGTGCGTAGACACGAATGACATTGGTTCGCAGTTGGATCAGGTAAGGAATGTCTCTCTCGCATGTTGAGGCATCGGCGAGCGGGTCTGTGTAAGAGTCGTCCGAAGTGTCGTCACTGGAGGTGCTGTTGGCTGTATAGTCCTCTGAATAACGCGGTTAGTGTACCGCTCTACAAAGTGGATGAGAAGTCACGAACGTTGATACGCAACACCGCGGATAAAACTGTGGTTCGTTAGACCTCTGTTCAACGTGAATGCGTCAGAGAGATACATACAATTGAGTTCCGTTGGTCTCATAAAAGAATTTAGAGCCCTGCAGTTGGCAATATATCAGCACCACCGATCTTCTGAACTCTCAATGTTGGCGCAATTGACGTACTTTGATGACAATGGGGTCTACAGATGCAACAGCGGTCTTGATGAATAGCGCAGCTCCCACGACAGCTGTCGCAAGCGCCGAGAAACCCTTCATTCTGATGACGATGGGAGGGGATATGTGATCGAATAGAAGGATGCGATGGTCCAAGAACGCGTAGTCAAGGTTCGGAGATTGTAGAGACTGCGCTGGTTAAGCGAGGAGTTTTGGAAAAGAGTTGGCCAAGTTGCCCTTGCCAACGAAACGAGGGCAGGAACGAAGGGCGCTAGAAGTGTAGGTTGGAACGAGTGTCACGGAATGATGGTGAAGACAAAGAAGCCGCAAACAAGCAACGAGTCTTTGAAACACACTCACGGCGTTGCAGTTAAGTTAATGAATCTGAAGCCAGGGATGGAGTTTATTCGGATGGTCTCGATCAACAAATACAAACTCTGACAGAATTGGCACGAGAGATGGACGGGGCCTGGCGGCGCAGTCGCGGCATCATCCCTCAGCACCCACCACCCAACCCACTGCCACTGCCAGAACAGCGCACTGTTGCCCCCCTACTCATACGGTCGTACCTCTCGCCCATACTGTGATAGAACGGTTCTCCGGGCCACGCACACAAAGAACGCGCAGACTCCCCCCCATAAGTGCACTCCTATGGCCATACAGAAAGGTGCTTCACATCGCCGGCCGCTGAATCAGCGGCTGTTGTACGGCACACCCAGAGCTCTATTGGTCACCAGCTTGGCTCGCAGATCTGTTTTGAGGCCTATCCCCTCCGTGTCATTTGCCGGGTTGGAAAGCATACTCCATTCCTCGACACGCGTCCTTTTCGTCCAGACCTTATTTTTATTTTAGGTGCTGCATCCATTGTTGCGACGACCTGGCAAGGCAACTTGTTACGAAGAGTAACAGAATTTCTATACCCTCCGATCACCAGGGGTCGATTTTGCCAGAGGAGTCTTCAATAATGAGTGAAACTACTGGCGAACATTTCAATGCTTACTTCTTGAGGCGAACCTTTTCTCAGATGAAGTGTGCGACGGCAAAGCGAAGATAGAGGCAGCTCGTTCACACAAAGACTGCTACAACTCTCTCTGGACACCTCCCCCGCCAGAAGCAACAACATCTTTTTCTATATTTCTTGTGCGTTATCCTCGGCCCACAGAGCCGGAGAGTGAGAGCCGTGCTCGATCTCGTAAGCGAGCTGGCGTAATGCATCATGAAGAGTTCAAAGGACCCAGCTTGACCCGACTAAAAGGGTAGGATTGTCTATCAGGATTCGCCATGTGGTTGACGATGACTTTTTCAACGACCTTGAAATTCATGGTCTTGCCTGGACTAGTCATCTATATTCAAGCAATTTGTTGCTGACAACCTGAAGGTTGAAGTCAAACTCATCCCAAACACCACGAAGGGAAGCTACTTTGCCACAAGGCTGTCAAGGAAATGATAGTCGGAAAATTATCTGCATGTCTCACCTAGTTCAGATTGTGGTTGCATGATGAGTCTCCCGAACCGCATGTCTCCGGTGTCTCCAGATATGTCTCGGGCCCTGCAAACCACTCCTGTTGACAACTTGACGAAGCAGATCACGTTGCTGCGCCGCACCAGCTCTAATGTGATTCGCCCATCATGGAGATTGGGCTTGCTAGGTGGTGCGTGGTAATGACAAGAATGGTTGATTGGGAGCGGCCCCTTTTTCCACTCTATCAAAAATCTGCCGGCGATCATGCACCCCGAGACTTTAGCGGCGCTACAAGCGTCTATCCACGAGAAGCTGTTATGCCAAACCCCTGGACCTGCGAGGCCCGAGATAGAGGCCGTACCAAACTTTTAATAGCACTCGCCACTCGGTGCCGTTCTTTCACTATTTGGTTCTCATCAAAGCTTGTTTCACTTATGGCATGATCCAGCGGGCACAATGATGGGATTTGCGAATCATTGTACGTGAAATGCATGGTCCATCGCAATTCGGCAGCTGAGTTGGTATCTTTAGAGCTATGCTGCGCATAAAGGATCAGCGAGTTGAAGCAGGCGTGGCAAATTCTTGCTTCAAGGTGAATTGATAAGAACCCCTCGTGAATCAAGTGGTGACGGCTTGTCTGCTCTTGGAAAACAGCCGACTCCACCGGGCGTCAACGGCGTCCGCCCCGTTATCAAAGATCCACAAAATGGATGATGCGAGCTTTCAGTTTGTAGGCGACAGTGGGAATCATGGAAGCAAAGAATAATTCGACCGGCGAACCATTGATTATTATTGCTCTCACCCGTTGACTTGCGCCATAACAAAGCCGTTGGAGGGAGAGCACATATCCGGATCGTTCCGAGAGAGTTGCTGTTTGTGTGAGGCCATGTACGAGTATACATCCTTGAAGTCTTTGAGGACAGTTCCACTACAACCTTCGCCAGAACAGTGCGCTATTGTAAAAGCCGTATCATGGAGCTGGCGGAATATAATAACATGGAGGACTCCTATCTCTGAGCCATCATCATCATGCACTGTCTTTACATAGAGACGGATGATCGGCGAGACGGACAATGTCAATACCGGCGCTGCATGTTGAGGTGCATAATGTACAATTCTTAACGAGTATGGTGGGAGGATCACGTATCTGACAGGTCTGTGTCAGCTACATAAAAAGTACACCACCGCAGGCATTATCCGACAGCTTCACATTGCCGTTTGCCAGTGGTCAACATATCCTATCGTTTCTTCTTGACTTCAGTGTTATTGAGAGCATCTGCCGGCCACGTTGATGGACTACGGATACCTGCATTCCGTCCACCCCAAAAAGTCCGAAACGCAGCCCAGTTCTGTAACACAGCATATCCATGGCACGAAACGCCTATCGTATGACCAGCTCACACTGTCACAGCATGATGATCCAAAGCCTGCGTCTTCCAGAGTGGCGGGGTACGAGTCAATTGTCTAGGCCCTGAAACGATCTGCCTCTTTCTAAAATGCTTGAAGTGCAGTTTCCCTAGAAGGATTGCAGATTCGTGATACTATGCATAGCCACAGAGTTCTGATTCGACCCAGCCACGGATAGGTGTTCTACGTTGGCGAGCCGTCCAGAGATAGCACGTACATAGTATACGAGCTGTGCCGGGGGCGGACAACCAGTCCGTAGCGCTATAAGCGATGCAAGACAAATGTCGATAGATGACGCCGATGAAGTGTCGCAATCAAGGACGAGGGCACGAATTGCCAGGGCCAACGAAGTGAAAGGCGTCGCTCTAATTGTCCCACGTCTCCAGTAAAATTGAGTGTAGCATTGAAATTGTGGGCTCGCTAACTCAACACAATTGCGTGTGGATTCTCTGCAGCCAGGTTGTTGGTGGACTCGTGGAGAAAGGTGTGTGCAAGCTGTGTTTTGAGTGTGGCGCTGCTCCTGGGTGTTGACCATCTGCCCCTGGTTTGAATTTGCCTGCCTCTGCCTCTCGTGGTGCCCGGAACAAGTCAAGCCTGAGAACGAATCCCTGCCCACCCGAAATCAAAACCCACACAGACTTGGCCATCCAAATTTCTGGCCTGCGCACGCCCCTCCACGGCCCCTAATCCCGAAACAAGCACCAGCACCAGCACCAGGCCCAATTGCCTGCTTGCCTTGTCTGTTCTCCCTGCACGTCCTCCAAGGAGCCTGCTTTTTTCCCAGGTCCCTTTGTCCGTGTCGCCCTTTTCTTCATTTTCCAACAGCCTCGCATTTATCCTGTCGTTTCTTCTCACATCTTGACCTTTACTCGCTTCAATCGCTGCGAGAAAGGCAAGTGTAGAGAACGCTGTCCATCGTCACCCTTGTGGCGTGGGAAATTTAGCCAGGCCGGAAACTCGTTTGCTAGCCACGCCTGCCGCGAACGCGCCGCTGCATTGGCTGAGCAACCATCGCTCCTGCCCCTTCACTCGTTTCACAACAATCACCACCACCCTCTACAAACCGCTTCTCCCTTCTTTACACCTGCGATCTCAAACTTTGAGCGCCTTCGTCGTCGTCGACCTGCTATTGTTTCCTGCTTCAAGGCATAGACAGGCACAATCCCCACGGCGACATTACACACTTGACAACATTTCCTCAATCGCTCGCCTTTGGAAAAACATTCGCTGTTATTCTTGCATATCACCTAATAATACAACACTGAGCGGCAATCATATCACGTACAACATACTTTGCATCCTCCATACAAGGACTGATTGATGGGACTCTTGTGAAAAGGTATGGTGAAAAATCCTGTGCCCCAGCAAGAACACGGCTCGCGTTCTTCGCTACGAGGTCAATGCTCTTCAGGCGCTCCGTGCTGACCTCCTTTTCCCAGAACTCTCATACAATATGTCGGGCCATCCTCAGCAGGGCGGCTACGATGAAGGCTACGGCCAACATCATCAAGGCAACGATGCCTACTACCAAGATCAAGAGGGCTACCATGATCAGTACGATTATGGCAATCAGCCACAGCACGGAGGCGAAGGATTCTACGATGAATCGTAAGTCTCGTACTCAGTGCTCTTCTGGCCTCTGCTGACTCGAAGATAGTGGTTACTACAATGCCGATGCATCGAATCCCTACCACAATGACGGCGGATACTATGAAGGCCACCCAGGATATCAAGATGACTACTATCAAGATGGCCAGTATTACGACCAAGGAGCTGCAGGTCAGCAACAACATCAAGGTCAACGCCCACGTCGCCATGGCGATTCTGAAGAAGATTCCGAGACTTTCAGCGATTTCACCATGAGGTCGGACATGGCTCGTGCTGCCGAAATGGACTACTACGGTCGAGGAGATGAGAGATACCAGAGCGGCTACGATAACCAAGGCGGCCGAGGTTACAGACCACCATCTTCCCAAATCTCCTACGGTGGCAACCGGTCTTCGGGTGCGTCTACGCCCATTTATGGCATGGACTACAACAACGCACTTCCCGGTGGTCAACGTTCTCGAGAGCCCTATCCAGCCTGGACATCCGATGCTCAAATCCCACTATCCAAGGAGGAGCTCGAAGACATTTTCCTGGACCTGACTGCGAAGTTTGGTTTCCAGCGTGACAGCATGCGGAACATGTATGACCATCTGATGACCTTGTTGGACTCCAGGGCATCCCGCATGACTCCAAACCAAGCGTTGTTGTCACTGCACGCCGACTACATTGGAGGTGACAATGCCAACTACCGCAGATGGTATTTCGCTGCCCATCTGGATCTCGATGATGCAGTGGGTTTCGCCAACATGAAGCTCGGCAAGGCCAATCGTCGAACCCGTAAGGCACGCAAAGCTGCCGCAAAGAAGGCCAAGGAAAATCCTCAAGATGAGGAGCAGACTTTGGAAGCTTTGGAGGGAGACAACTCTCTTGAGGCGGCCGAGTACCGCTGGAAGACCAGAATGAACAAGATGTCTCAGCATGACCGCGCCCGACAGATTGCTTTGTATCTCCTTTGTTGGGGTGAAGCGAATCAAGTCCGTTTCATGCCCGAGACGCTCTGCTTCATCTTCAAGTGTGCTGACGACTATCTGCACTCTCCCGCCTGCCAAAGCCGTGTTGAGCCGGTCGAAGAATTCACCTACCTGAATAATGTCATTACTCCTCTCTACACATACATCAGAGATCAGTGTTACGAAATCATTGATGGAAAGTACGTCCGACGAGAGCGCGATCACAACCGAGTCATTGGTTATGACGACATTAATCAACTCTTCTGGTATCCTGAGGGTATCGAAAGAATCGTCATGGAGGACAAATCTCGCATTGTTGATCTCCCTCCTGCGGAGAGATACCTGAAACTCCAGGACGTCCACTGGAAGAAGGTTTTCTTCAAGACCTACAAGGAGACCAGATCCTGGTTCCACTTGCTCGTCAACTTCAACCGTATCTGGGTCATCCATCTTACGACTTTCTGGTTCTACACCGCTTTTAACTCTCCAACGCTGTACACCCATAACTACCAGCAACAGTTGAACAACAAACCTCATGCGGCTGCTCAGTGGTCTGCTGTGGGCTTGGGTGGAACGGTAGCATCCCTCATCCAGATTCTGGCCACACTCGTCGAATGGTCCTATGTTCCGCGACGATGGGCAGGTGCTCAGCATCTGACCAAGCGACTGCTGTTCCTGATCGGTGTCTTTGTCCTCAACATTGCTCCCAGTGTCTACATCTTCGGTTTCTCCCAGACATCAAAGGTCTCCTTGATCCTAGGTGTTGTCCAATTCTTGGTGGCTCTGGCGACCTTCTTCTTCTTCTCAATCATGCCATTGGGTGGACTGTTCGGCAGCTACTTGACTGGCAACTCCCGTCGTTATGTGGCCAGTCAGACTTTCACCGCCTCGTACCCGCGCCTGAAGGGTAACGACATGTGGATGTCGTACGGTCTGTGGATTATGGTCTTCGCTGCGAAGTTGGCCGAATCGTACTTCTTCCTGACCCTGTCCTTCCGAGATCCTATCAAGATTCTCTCGTACACCCATATCCGCCACTGTGCAGGAGACGCCATCCTGAAGACATACCTTTGCAAGTACCAACCGCAGATCTTGCTCGGAATCATGTTCTTCACCGATTTGATTCTGTTCTTCTTGGATACCTACCTCTGGTACATCATCTGGAATTGCGTCTTCTCTGTTGCGCGTTCTTTCTACCTTGGTGTTTCGATCTGGACGCCATGGAGAAACATCTTCTCGCGGCTCCCAAAGCGTATCTACTCCAAGATCCTGGCTACTACCGACATGGAGATTAAATACAAGCCGAAGGTGTTGATCTCTCAAGTTTGGAACGCCATTGTCATCTCCATGTACCGAGAACATCTTTTGGCCATCGACCATGTCCAGAAGCTGCTGTACCATCAAGTTCCATCTGAGCAAGAGGGCAAGCGCACACTGCGAGCTCCAACTTTCTTCGTCTCGCAGGAAGATCACTCTTTCAAGACTGAGTTCTTCCCGGCTCAGAGCGAGGCCGAACGCCGCATTTCCTTCTTCGCACAGTCCTTGTCGACGCCAATTCCGGAGCCTCTTCCAGTGGACAACATGCCAACCTTCACCGTGCTCATTCCTCACTACAGCGAGAAGATTCTCCTGTCCCTTCGTGAGATCATCCGTGAGGACGAGCCATATTCCCGTGTCACCCTCTTGGAATACCTCAAACAGCTTCATCCGCACGAATGGGACTGCTTCGTCAAAGACACCAAGATCCTGGCTGACGAGACATCACAATTCAACGGTGACTACGAGAAGAATGAGAAAGACACCGCCAAAAGCAAGATTGATGATCTGCCTTTCTACTGCATTGGTTTCAAGTCTGCGGCTCCGGAATACACTCTCCGAACTCGTATCTGGGCTTCTCTTCGTTCGCAGACACTTTACCGTACAGTCTCCGGTTTCATGAACTATAGCCGTGCTATCAAACTCCTCTACCGTGTCGAAAACCCAGAGGTCGTTCAGATGTTTGGCGGCAACTCGGACAAATTGGAGCGCGAGCTTGAGCGCATGGCCAGACGCAAGTTCAAGATCGTGGTCTCTATGCAGCGATATGCGAAGTTTAAGAAGGAAGAACGTGAAAACACCGAGTTCCTGCTCCGCGCGTACCCTGATCTTCAGATTGCCTACTTGGACGAAGAGCCTCCCCAGAATGAAGGAGAAGAGCCACGCCTCTACTCTGCCTTGATCGATGGTCACTCGGAAATTCTCGAAAATGGAATGCGCCGACCCAAGTTCAGGGTCCAGCTCTCCGGTAACCCCATTCTCGGTGACGGCAAGTCTGACAACCAGAACCATGCTATCATCTTCTACCGCGGTGAATACATCCAGCTCATCGATGCCAACCAGGACAACTACCTCGAGGAGTGCTTGAAGATCCGAAGCGTTTTGGCTGAGTTCGAGGAAATGACGACAGATAACGTCTCGCCGTACACTCCTGGCATCCAAAACAGCAAAACCGACCCTGTTGCCATCCTTGGTGCTCGTGAATACATCTTCTCCGAGAACATTGGTGTCTTGGGTGACGTTGCCGCTGGAAAGGAACAAACGTTCGGTACTCTTTTCGCTCGAACTCTGGCTCAAATCGGTGGTAAACTCCATTACGGTCACCCCGATTTCCTCAATGGCATCTTCATGACCACTCGTGGCGGCGTCTCCAAAGCTCAGAAGGGACTGCATCTCAACGAAGATATCTACGCTGGTATGAACGCTCTCATCCGTGGTGGCCGCATCAAGCACTGCGAGTACTATCAGTGCGGTAAAGGTCGTGATCTCGGTTTTGGCTCGATTCTTAACTTTACGACCAAGATCGGAACTGGTATGGGTGAACAGATGTTGTCTCGAGAGTACTACTACCTCGGCACACAGCTGCCTCTGGATCGCTTCTTGTCTTTCTACTACGCGCATCCTGGTTTCCATATCAACAACATGTTCATCATGTTGTCGGTGCAGCTTTTCATGATCGTCTTGATCAACCTTGGTGCTCTGAAACATGAGACGATTGTGTGCTCTTACAACCGCAACACCCCACCAACTGATCCTCTCAAGCCTACCGGATGCACCAACTTGACTCCCATCATGGGCTGGGTTGAGCGTTGCGTTGTCTCTATCTTCATCGTCTTCTTCATCTCTTTCGTACCTTTGGTTGTACAAGAGTTGACTGAACGTGGATTTTGGCGAGCAGCTACCCGTCTTGCTAAGCATTTCGCTTCTGCATCGCCGGTCTTTGAGGTGTTTGTCTGTCAAATCTATGCCAGCTCCATCCAGCAGGATCTATCCTTCGGTGGCGCCCGCTACATCGGTACCGGCCGTGGGTTCGCAACTGCGCGTATTCCATTCGGCGTCCTCTACTCGCGTTTTGCAGGTCCATCCATCTATCTCGGTGCTCGGTCGTTGATGATGTTGCTCTTCGGAACCATCACCGTCTGGGGTGCCTGGCTGTTGTGGTTCTGGATCTCACTGCTCGGTCTCTGTATCTCGCCATTCATCTTCAATCCTCACCAGTTTGCATGGACCGACTTCTTCATCGACTACAGAGACTATCTTAGATGGCTGTCTCGCGGCAACTCCCGCTCACACGCCTCCTCCTGGATTGCCTTCTGCAGATTGTCCCGAACACGCCTTACTGGTTACAAGCGCAAGGCTCTGGGTTCTCCTTCTGAGAAGCTCTCTGGCGACGTGCCTCGAGCCCATTTCACCAGCATCTTCTTCAGCGAGGTCATTGGTCCCTTTGTGCTCGTCTGTTTGACATTGATTCCCTATCTCTTCATCAACGCTCAAACAGGTGTCACCGGCTCCGATCTCAAGCCAGCAACGAACTCTCTCATTCGAGTCGCTATCGTGGCTTTCGCTCCCATCGCTGTCAACGCTGGATGTCTAGCTGTGTTCTTTGCCATGGCTTGCTGTATGGGCCCCGTCTTGAGCATGTGTTGCAAGAAGTTTGGTTCTGTGCTTGCCGCAATTGCACACGCTGTGGCTGTCATCTCGCTGTTCGCTTTCTGGGAAGTCATGTTCTTCCTCGAAGGATGGATCTTCGCAAAGGCACTGCTCGGCATGATCGCGGTCGTTGCACTTCAACGATTTGTGTTCAAGCTCATCATCGCCCTGGCTCTGACCCGAGAGTTCAAACAAGATTCGTCCAACATAGCCTGGTGGACCGGTAAATGGTACTCGATGGGCTGGCACTCGATGTCTCAACCAGGACGTGAATTCCTGTGCAAAATTACCGAGCTCGGATTTTTCGCTGCCGACTTTATCCTGGGACATATTCTCATGTTCCTCATGTTGCCGGCGCTTTGCGTTCCCTACATCGACAAGTTCCACTCGGTCATGCTTTTCTGGCTGCGTCCTAGGTATGTTCCCCCAAGATTGCTTATTGCCTGTCGGATGCTAATAATTCTTCAGCCGTCAAATCAGACCTCCCATCTACTCCATCAAGCAGTCTCGCCTGCGTAAGAGACGAGTCATCCGCTACGCCATCTTGTACTTTTTCATGCTCATTCTTTTCGTCATTCTCCTCGTCGGCCCTGTCATCGTCCGCAAATACATCACGGACCTTCCAACCATCCCATTGAACTTGAGCCAACCTACTGGACAGAACAACAACGACACCAGCAGCCGTATCACTGGATCAGCTCTTCACAACTTCGGTCAAGATGCAACTGCCGCCGACACTGCTGCCGGAACAACGGCCGCCGCCACCGCTGGAACGACCAGTGGCAGTGGCAGTGATCCTTTCACCATCGGTGCTCGATTCATCAGATGGTAAATCTGATCGAATCGACATGAGTGGCTTGCACTCTGGTTCGTGTATTGTACACGCAAGATTACGGAGCGAGATTGCATGAGCCAAGGACACGTCCATTATGGATTTTTACATCCTTCTGTCGGTCATTATCCCAACAATTAACTAATGAATGAATGCATAGACAAGCAGCCCTTGAACGCAAAAATGGTCTTTGCAAGCTGGTTTCCTCCAGCAAATACTGGGATTGGAGTTGTGGCAATTGAGGCATTATTTGTTCTTTAGACACATCATACTGTACATGAAAATCCACATGACTTTGCATACAACCATGGCTTCCTATACAATAAGCTTGCTTTCGATATCTTATTAGTATGATGCTCTGTGACGGTATGGGTTTGGGCAAGCTTTCCCACAGAGTGGCTACACAGTAAGCTACCAGGTAGGCACATTAAAGTTGACGCCCGGAGTGGTGCCGACAAGATCCGGGCGTCCCCTTGGCTTTGGCTCACAACCGCTGCATGCTGCCCCTGATTCTATCCACGCACGCCACGTCACTTGCCGCATCGACTTTTGGTTCTCACCTCGCAAACCCTCGTCGCAAAAATAATTCAGAGTAGACTTACAGGCTCGCTGGCGGGTCTCCGCTGAAGGCGCATCGCGAACATGACTTCTCAAGACGCGCAAGAGTACCTTGCGAATCTGGCGAATACCGCGTCTGATCAGTTTCACAAAATCCCGGGCTCTGCCATCTTCCTGCGGTATGTAAGGTCGAGTTACCAGAACGACCCTATTCGCTCTGCAGTCGAGCTCTTTCTCGTCCTCTTCGCGATCCGATATCTCCTTGCACCAAAGTATTCGACGAAGCCGAACTACGTCAAGTTATCCGATGAGGTGAATTTCTACCGTGGTGGGACGTTTCTTACTGCAGAAGTTGACCATGAACCAGGAAATCGACGACTTAGTTGACGAGTGGACGCCCGAGCCCCTGGTTGGGAAGACGACACCATTCGAGGAGGCGGAACTGGAAAAGAGGCCTGTCATAGTCGGGTCGGTTCTTTCCTCAATGCGTGTCCTTCAATTTGCTGATCGCATGCCACAGACCGAGCGGACCTCGAGCGAAACTCTCCAACGGTCGCACCGTAACGAACCTTGCATCTTACAACTTCTACAACTTCACATCTAATGAAAATCTAAAAGAGCGGGCGATACAGACACTGAGGACTTACGGGGTTGGTCCCTGCGGACCGCCTGGCTTCTATGGCACGCAAGATGTGCACATGAAGATCGAGGCTGACATCGCCGCCTTTTTGGGTACGACGGCATGCATCATCTACGCTCAGGCATTTTCAACCATTTCTAGTGTCATACCGGCTTTCTCGAAGCGGGGGGATATCATTGTCGCGGACAAGGCCGTGAATTATGCCATACGCAAAGGTATTCAGATCTCTAGGAGCTCGGTGAGGTGGTATGAGCACAATGACATGGAAGACTTGCAAAGAGTGTTGGCGAAGGTCACCAAAGAACAAGCGAAGAAACCACTGACCAGGCGCTTCATCATCACGGAAGGCCTGTTCGAAAATGTTGGCGATATTGTGGACTTGCCGAAGATTGTGAGTTTCAACCACTACTCAAAGAATGACGGAACAGTGACTGACGGTTAAGTAGATCGAGCTGAAGCTCAAGTACAAATTTCGCCTGATTCTCGACGAGACGTGGTCATTCGGCGTCTTGGGGAGAACAGGAAGAGGTGTCACAGAACATCAGCATGTGGACGCTGCCGAGGTCGACATGATTATCGGATCCATGTCAGGGCCCTTGTCGGCCAATGGAGGATTTTGCGCAGGATCTGACGAGGTCGTGGAGCATCAGCGATTGTCTGCGGCGTCATATACCTTTTCGGCTGCACTTCCAGCCATCGCGGCCGTGACCGCTAGCGAAACGCTCATGATGCTGCAAACCCAGCCCGAACTACACAACCAGTTGAAGGAGAACATCAGGGCAATGTGGGTTCAACTTGACCCGAGGAGCGACTGGATGTATTGCACCAGCGCACCAGAGAACCCGATTATGATTCTGGTCCTGAAACCTGAGGTGATTTCTTCGCGGAGGCTGAATGTTGATGATCAGCAACAGCTACTCCAGGATGTTGTGGATGAGGTAAGTGATCAAGCACTGCCCAGTTTTCTGCCAATCGTGTTTGCTGATAATGAGAGCAGTGCCTCACGCAGAACGTTCTGGTTACGCGTGTCAAGAACCTGCCTGCCAATCCCTCAGGCGCAAAGAGCGATATCTATCCACCGTTGCCGGCCTTGAAAGTCTGCGTGACGATTGGCCTGACAAAGAAAGAGATCGAGAAGGCTGGCATAACAATAAGACATGCCATCACCAAGGTTCTGACGAGGAAGCGGTGACAGTCTTCGCTGATGGGGAATCACTTGCAAACAATTTGAGTTTCATTTTCATGGAGCCAGGCTCGGCTTCTGTACAATATGGGTTCATGGTGGCATGTCTTATTAGACGGCATAAAAGGTCAGGCCCATAGACTGGATTTGCATTCATGAAGACGGGTGTGACGGGTATGATATTCTTCGAGCGAGCTGGGCATCAACATAGCAGAGCGGAATTAACCTTAATGTATCACAGTTGAGCGGGTGGAATCGAACCTGGTGCCTATTTTCCATATGGAAAAAGTAGTAAGTTGAGAGATGCCCGCCAGGTGTCAACGAGCCGGCTATCAAGGTTTCCCTTGTCAAGGTTTAATTTCTCTTCGCTTAGACGTTACATGAAGCTGTCAGGAAGCGAAAAGGAAGCGAATGCTTATTCCAGAGCCACTGAGATTTCAGATTAGGCGAACGTCATCCACTCTTCTCGCTTCTTGACGCGTAGAGACGAGATTTCGAGATGACGATGGAGTTGTGGTATATGCAGCGACGCGAATGCACTCAAAGGCTTTGAGTCTGGTGCCCGGATTCATGTTTATCCGGTCCTGACAAGTCGTCTATGGCGGTTGTGTCCGCCAATGTTGACGTAAGTACTGTACAGTATAGTAGACGACATACTTCGCGTCTCTCTCACACATATCTTTCTACTCTTCCCGTTTCTTTCAGCTCACTCGTTTTTGTCCCGTCCTCCACTGCTAGTAGGGTGTCTACTGCTCTCCGCGACAATATTCGAGCCGTCATATTGCCTTGGCATCTTTTGCAGGGCAAAGTGTCGCGTGGTGAACAGCAGGTCGAGCAGCTTGACTAGGCGTTCAATCCAATGGGCATATCAGCATGCGCCCAGAGCTGAACTTCGGGTTTCAACCTCCAGCCTCAACGCCACTACCTGAGGCGTCAATCTGGAACGCCTACGGAAACAGGTTAGGGGAAACTGTCTCCAGGTGCGGGGATCCCGCCTTTGGCTTGAACACCAATGCTTCGACCACTTGCGCGGATTGGTGCTGTACTGAGCTGATGCCCAGTCTTATGGCTGAGCTGAAAGATGCCTTCCGGTAGGTCTGCAGTGGTTCATGCCAGGAGACTTCAGCTCTGGACAAAGCCCCGGTGAAGCAGCTGGTATAAATACTGGTCAAGTATGCGCCTTTCTCCATGCTCTCCGTCAGTCCATCTGGCCGTTTGCCGACATAGTGCTTCTTTTTACACAGCAAGAAACCCTCTAGAGTGTCTACATCATGTCACTCCCAACACACCAAGCTTACATCCATAGCGGAGACTGGGACGAGGAGACCCGCCGCCACCCCGCCATGAAATGGATGGAAGACTATACCAAAAACCTCAATGCGCACGGAGGTTGGGAAAAGGATACCTACGACTGGCACAGCTCGGATTTCACCCTCGTCAAGTCCGACGGATCGACGTACACTGGCGCTGGTGGCGAGTGTTTCGAGCAAGTGAAGGGCATGTATGCTCCATTCACCAAGGAATATCATGAGCCAATCTTGATCGCCTGCTGGGAGACCAAGGATGGGTGGCAGGCGCTTGCGCAGGCAAACTTTTTTGCAAATTGCCAGGGCGAAGCCAAATCAGGCGAGAAGAAGGTCAAGGATGGCCAGGGACGGGAGTGGGATGTCAAGATACCTGGGGCATTCCGTTTCGATTATCTGAAGAAGGAGGGAGCTGCTCATGGGGGTATTGAGTTTGGGAGAGCGGAGATTGTGGTTGATTCTTTGCCTGCTGTTCAGATTTTGATGGCGAGAGGGATCAAGATGTAACTTGCTAAATGCTGTTGGTAGCAGTATCCAAGCATTGATTGATGGTTACAACTTATCATCGACTCTCCAATGATTCATCCACCTGTTATCCGCCCTCCCAGCCTCGAAATCCTTCTTCTCATAGAATCTGAGGTCGGTGCTCAGCCTGATCCGACCCGAAGGGTCATCATTCCCACAACTCCCATGGATCGTGCAAGGATGATGGAACACGACATCGCCGGCCTCAAAGTTCGCGATCAACCACTTGAACCCTTTCGTCGCCGTGCCTTCCTTCTCCGCAACACGCCGGTGCTCGCGCATAAATTCCTCCGGATGGTCTGCGAGGTAGCCCGTGGCCGCCATGTTACGATTGAACGCGCTGATTTTGTCTGCCTCTGAAAAGTCACGCGAGCGCTCTTTGTAGTCGTCCTCCAGCGCCTGGCCCAATCTGACACTGTCGGACAAATAGTGCAAGCCACCGCCGATGGAGCTGACGTCGCCGATGGGCACCCACGCCGTCAGGAAGAACGCGTCGCCTCCACGCAGAAATAGTCGGTCATAGTGTATGCCCGTGGATGAGCCGCCGGGGACGCAGTGCCGGAGCAGTGTACGATGCAGCATGACTTCCTCGTCCCAGCCCGTGATGTCGCGGACCATCTTGCGGAGAGCGACGTGGTTGACGAATTGCAGATATTGCGCCGTGGTGTGTGCGTCGGTTAGCCGTCGAAGTTCCTCGTCGCCTTGGGGGTTGCCGCCGCCCACGCCCCGGTGCAGGGACACGTCTTCGGCCGCATTGTATATGCCCTCGACGGGTGCCGTGCCTGGCTTCAATAGGCCAGTCCCAGAGAATTGGGAAAAGAAGTGTTCGCGCATGGCTAGCACGTCTTCGCGTGGCAGCACGCTTTTTACCCACACGTATCCATCGTCCTGGAGGCGTTGGCGGATCTCGTCGATTGATGCGTGGGCTGGAGTTGACCTGAGCCATCCAAGCTGGGAAGGAGCGACGTGGCCTCTATTGATTCGGAATGAAGGCGGTGACTGTTGGGCTGCGAGTGTGTGAGGTGCTTGAGGTGCTTCGACTACTGCGGCGGCGGACATCTTGTTTGTGGACCAAATTCTGGAAGCTGAGAAAGTCGACTCGGTCTGGAGCAGGACTGATTGACTGCTTCGAAGGAGTTTGATGTTGCTCATTCCTCCTGGACGTTCAGTTCTGTCCCCATCTTAAGTGAGTGGGCTAAGGCCCGAACTGTACCTGGCAGGATGGTCACCTAGCAGTGATACAGAAGCTCCGCATGGGCACGGAGAGAGCCATGAGACCTGCCCCATCTCCACACATCGTATCCATGCTCATGGTTCGAAGGATTGTGGGGTCAGGAACAAGGGCCGGTGGGTCAGCTCGGTTCTCGGGAGACAGGGGTCGGGGACGGAAAACCATAGTGACAATTGAGAGTCTTACTCGTTTCAATAGGTCAATCATCTGCTGGACCAATATGTCGCATATTCCGATGAGCCGTCCAACACGTTGACGATTTCGCCAGCCAGAACACGATGAACCTGCTCGCTGGGATGCAATTCGTCCCACCACATGAATGAGTCTGGAGAAGTGTTGTTGTGGCGATGGACACAATCTGTCCCTGCCACGCTGCAATGATGCGACCAGTCATCCACGGTGAGTTCTTCGGTCCCATTGAGATAGAGATGAGGGTTGGTATAGATGTCGGTGAACATTCGCCAAGTATCAAACAGTGCAAAGTCGGAGCCAGGGTATCTTTGGCCGATGAGAAGCTCATAGGGTGTCTTGTATCTGAAGATCTCGTTGACGCTGGCGGTGTCCCGCTGGATCCTAGCAGCAACCTGTGTCAGGTTTGACGGCTTATCCGGGTAGTAACGTGTTGCAGGAGTTCCATCAGCAGCGTACTGTGGTGCCAAGTGTAAAGGCACAGTGTTCATGAGAACGAAGTTACGGCCGCCAGCAGCATAGATGGCGTCAAAGGCACGATAAACACACTCGGTGTAATGGTGCAATAGTCGTCCGGAGACTTGAGAGTCGGTCAGGAATGCAGCATTTCCAAGGTCATTCGTCCCAATCAGTATGGCAAACACAGTGTTGGTGCCCAAGTCGTGGGACCGTCGTCCATTTCCACTGGGCGAAAGAGAGTGCTCCGCCAGCCATGCCGGAATCTCGTACTCCAAGACCGAGGGGAAATCAGATGCAATGGTCGTGAAGTGTCGGGGCGTTATTTCATTCGAGCAAACTGCCCCAGCGACAGCATAGTTGTGCAAGCTTAGCGAGTCCGCATATTGGGCCACGTACCGGGCCCAGGGTCGGATCAGAGCACTCTCAGCGAGTATGGTCCCAGGAGGTGGTCCGACACCACCGTGCTTGATGAAGTACTCGAGTCTGCTTTCATCGGTGTAACTGTCGCCGAATGTGACGAGATATTTGAAGCGTGATAGACGCCATGGGGAAAGTCCGGTACGCGTCCAGCAAGCTGTTGTTGTGGTGACGAGCACGAAGAAAATGCCGAGGACAAACATCTGTTCAATCTGGTTTCCAGCCAGGGGAATGAGGACGAACACGGGACGTGCATTACGCTGGTCCAAGTAATTCCCCATGGACAATTTAGCCGTGTGACACAGCCTGAAAGCGCGTCCTGCCCCAGTAATGCGGCCCTAGGCGATCTCAATGTCCGCAGGGTTGGCCGGGGCTCGGGCGCGGTTTGGAGGATCTCGGGGTAAGTAGCCCTTGTCAATTTTCGGAGCATCACCTACCTTCGTTCCATTATTGTCGCGCTTTTTCATGATGGGCCAAAGAAGCGAATGATGAGTCGGGTTGCACACTTTTGGTAGACTGCATGTGACAGTGGTCAATGACTTGTAAGCTCAGCGTGCTTCTCACGAAGGCATGTGCCATGTAAGTACCTTGGACTTGCTCTATCACCACATCACTGCTTCTCGTCGTACTGCTGTGTGAATTTCACCAGCCAACATGGGCTCAATCTCTTACGCCAACGATACAGCCTCTGCCCAGTATCCTCAAGAGACCTATCTATCAGTCAAACTTGCTCCAGGTACCTTGGTTGAAAAGAAACGACGAGCTTCCAGCGCTGTATCTTTGAAACGGCAATTAGGGTTCCTGAAGAGCACGGGTCGGTATGACGCTTTCAAGCTCAAATGGCATCCTTCATACGATGAACCTCCTACGGTCTGGCCCATTGGGACTTGGCTCTTTTGGTATGTCAGATCAAGCCGAAGACGCTCCAGCAGATGCGAACGTCAATTTAACCAAGCCTACGTGGCAACAGGGACTCAGACATTGGGAAGTGGATTGAGGGCGCTTGCTACTTTTTGCAGACAGACTATGACGCCGAAGTTGACCAAGCAGTGCAAGAGCTCACCGAAATGATCGCTTCCGCACAGCACGAAGACGGTTATTTGAACATCAATTACTCGGTCGTCGAACCTTTAAGCAGACGATTCACGAATTTTCGGGACATGTGCGAAGAGTAGGTACTATGATGAATGGATCGGTCGGTCCGCTGATGTTCTGGCTGCAGCTACAATGCCGGACATTTGCTCGAAGGCGCTCTTGCTCATCAGCATTATTACAAGAATGACAAGCTTCTGGCTCCAATGTTGCGGTACATGGAACTGCTGATGAAAGTACTGGGACCGAAAGAGGGCCAACTCCATGGATACCCAGGCCATCCAGAACTCGAGCTTGCACTTGTCCGACTATACGAAAGGACGAAGGATACGCGGTATTTCGAGTTCGCGAAGTACTTCGTGACTGAACGAGGCAATCCGAAAGGTGCAGATGGACGACATTTCTATGACTGGGAGGCCGAGCGAAGAGGAGACGACCCGCACAGGCGTCCTTACTACTATCCGGAGTACAACCCATCCAACTGGTACTACTCTGCCTCTGTACCGTTGACGGAAATGAAAGCAGTGGAAGGGCACTCCGTCCGGCCAACGTACCTGCTTACCGCAGTCGCCGACATCGTCAGATTGGAGAAGTCGTCAAAGGGGGCTCTGCACGAAGCTATCGAGAGGCTTTGGAACGACATGGTGTCTAACAAGATGTACGTCACAGGCGGCATAGGTTCCATCGCCCAGTGGGAAGGTTTCGGCATTCCATACTTCCTTCCACAAGGCACCGATGAAGGTGGCTGTTATGCTGAGACCTGTGCCGGGATTGGAATTATGATGATGGTACAGCGAGTCCTGCAGGTAGGTGCTTCGTCCAGTCACTGGCCAACTTACTGACGTGTTCCAGTACGAATTGGACGGAAAATACACTGACATAATGGAACTTGCTTTCTACAACGCTGTCTTGACAGCCATGTCTGTTGATGGAAAGAAATACACATATGTCAACCAGTTGGCCTCGAGCGATACCAACCCGGCCGACCGAAGCGAATGGTTCAAGTGTTGCTGTTGTCCACCCAACATCATGAGAACTTTGGCCATCATCGGAGGGTACATTTACTCTCAACCAACGATAAGCGAAAAGACCGACACCCATGTGGCTGTGCACCTCTATATACCTAGCACGCTTGACTTCGAAGCAGAGGGCGAGAAGTCTCAATTGACACAAGAATCGAATTGGCCCTGGGACGGTGACATCAAGTTCCGACTATCGTCGGCGTCGAAGAATGTTTCCGTCAGCCTCAGAATACCTAAATGGGCTGAAGGGTGGAGCGTTGACCCTGAACCGCCGCACAGTCAAGTCGAGAAGGGATACTTGACTCTGCCGACTCCCTGGCTTGTGGAACATCCAGAATTCACGCTTCAAATTCCCATGAAGCCAAGAGTCGTTGCAGTCCATCCGTTTACAACGCAAGACACAATCTCGCTGGCCCGTGGTCCCATCATTTACTGCGTCGAGGATTACGACAATCCCTGGGTGGAGGACCACTTCAAGAGTTTGCAATTGGACCCCGACGCGAACGTCGAGGAGAAACTCGTCACCGATCCAACCACGGAAGAGGAGTACGTGGCGCTGTCTGTGCATCGTGGCTCTTCGCTTCTGCCAAAGTTGAACGCAGAGCCAAGCATCCCGTGGAAGGACCTTGCGAAAGCCTCCGCCGAAGGTAGCGTCGTGGAGGATTTGCATTTCGTTCCCTACTATTTCCATTCGAACAGGGGTGGGCGCGGTCACGTCCGTACCGGTATACGACGCTGGATCCGATAGACGGCAAGCCTATTTTCAGAAGAAGTGGCACAGTCTGACGGAAAGGACATCGACGATACATATTCGAAGTCCAGCAGGTTCGCGACGGTGGGTGCCTTGACTTCAAGCTAGGAGGACTATATGGTGGAGCTGATAACCTTCCTCCTGTCAAAAACGAACTATATCATTGTGTGCGAATCCAGGTTGGCAATAAGGAAGGATGTCTAATTCAGAGAACTATTCGGCGCCACAAAAAAGAGCAAAAACTCAGTCAACCCGTTCAGAGGGTTGATCGTGAGGAAACCCCAGGGGGTTTATTAAGGGTTACAATAGGTTTCAAACATGCCTGCAGACCAAATGACCATTCTGTAGATGTCTCCGCTCTCAGTCTGTATAAACTTCATTCACAGGTCGTTACCAGAGCCCGGCACTGTCTCTTAAAGAGAGTAGATTTATCCTGGAATTTGTCTCGGTGCCCTGTTATGAGCTTAGTGACAGAGTCTTTGCTGAGCTAGAAACTGAAGAAATGGTCTTTGTCTTGCAAGGCAGTCTTTCACCTTAATTGTTGAGCAATTTTGAAAGAGTTTCGTATATGAAGGCTGAATATTCGAGGTCGAGTGAAGTAAAAGTGGTGTGGTGGAAAAGTGAAGTGATGTGAAATGGCCTTGGACGTGTAGAGGTACAGTGGTCGGACGGTGCCACTTTTTCTGGAAACAAGCTCGACGCCAGACTCAGGGAGATCGGATTGGTAAAAGGCGATGGACTGAAGGGGTGAACCCGCATGAGGTGAGATAGGCAAACTATAGTATCCAGCCTACCTGACTGTTGCCCGTGTATGTCACTTCGTCATGGCCAGTAAATCCATAGTTGATCTCGTCCGGGATTTCGTATATCTCTTGTTCGTCTCCTGCATTCTGTGGCACTGATAGGCCAGGCTGCCATGGGCTTTCCACGGCGAGGAGTTTCTTGGATCTTTCTAGCAGACTCGGCAATAAGAAGGATGTAGCCCCCCTGATTTTCGAAAGTGAGATGAGAATTCCCCATAACAGTTCTTTCGGATTTGAACTTGCAACGCGGGTGATGGACATTGGCAGACCTTCTGTGAAGTCCAGGATATACGTGCCCAGATCAAACAGCTTGCGCTCCATACCTACTCCATGGATCTCAAGTGATCTCGGAGAGGCCGTTGCAAGGGTTGCCATGACTGATTTCGCCGCTGACAAAGGCGTTTCCAGTGGGAGAGATGCGGCCATGAATACCGTGTCCGGCAGTCGAAGTCTAAATGCTGTCTGCCACAGAAAGGCTCTAAGCCACTGCTGTGTGACCCATATGTTGATCAATTGAGGTTCAAGTGCGCCGTTCGGAGCCAGAACGGTGTTGGACAAGCTCCAGTAGGAGACAGGGACGGATCCGGCTTGATGCTGCATTTCAGAGCGTGGAATGCATAGCCAATTGTACAGGTCAGGAGGCAAGGCTTCGAAAATGCTGAGAATCCCGAGAAAGGCCTCGATCGGAGCAGGATCGTCATCGAAAGTGATAGTAGGCTTCTCAATCGTTGAATGCAGTACCACTGGACACTTCAGATGGAGGGAATACGCCCTTTCAAAGATGAAGGTCATATAGAACAGCCGTCGCTTCATCTCAGCCTCCACAGGGTCTAGAGAGGTATAGGTTGACTCGTCATGCAGACGTAGAGATACTGCGAAGGAAACTGCTTGACTGAGATAGAACCAAGCTTCTTTGTGCCGCTCTTGATTGGCATAAGCACTGAACAAGAAACAAGAAGTCAACATGGTGTCAACATCGGGGTCGGAGGCAATGTCGAGCGTCTTCCGAACACTGACAGCTTCGCGGAGGAGGTAGTCTCGTGCGGATGGAGGATAGAAGTCTGCCGTGTCTGTCACATCTTCATCATCGCTATCTGCGGGCTCGAATACTGAGCTCGGCGGAGCCAGATTGAGCTGAGTGTTCGTTGCTGCACACAGCGCAACGAGGAAGCAGTATCGTTCTGGCGAGAGGGAGTCGACATTGGAACAGGCAGCAAGAGTCTCTTCCGGTCGCACGATTGGCCACAGAGGGTATATCCATTTCAAGAACAGCTTCACGTGCAATCGAAGCAATCGACTTGAAACCCTTCGCGTCCCAGACGAGTCCGCCCCAGCTGCCGGTGAAGTGGATCTGGCTGTGTTGAGTCCATGACGAGGAAGACTTGCATTAGTCCCTGTCGAAGTGCCTGAGGATACTTCGGACTGACGGCCAACGCCCTCATGCACCTGCTGGACTGATCGTGCGTCATCTTGTGCTATCGATGCACTGCGAACAGAAGCCGAGGAGCGACCAGCTGCAGGTATGCGACGGTTTGTGACTTGACGCTTGACGTTATCATGATAAGTACAAGTCAGAAGACCAACCCGACATTTCAAGCATGGTTGTGTTCGGTCACATTTGACCTTCCGCCGACGACAGGGATCGCACGCTTGCATCTGAGAGTTTCAACGGTCGTACCTTGCGATGCCGAGATGGTGAAGAGGCTGGCATATCCCATGGTCATCTTGGCGCGATCACCGAGGTCGAAGAGAACGGACCATGCGAGACGAGAACAATACCGGTGAGTAAGAGCTACCCAGGGTCAGGTCAGGTCAGGTGCCCGGCTGTTGAAGCAGAATAGTTCCTCACTGGGCCTGTACAAGACCATATGAGACATATCCCGACCCCGCACTGAACATACACGAGCTGACATCGAGAAGACGTTCTCTGCCTCGCTACAGGAAAAGCTTGCCCAGCAGGTGCTCGATCCGGCTACTAAGAAAGAAACCATGTCTTCTCCGCATTGTCGTCACGGGAGGCTATGCGGCCACACTGGCCAGGTGAACCCCGGGCCCTTTTTTCCGTACCCTGCTCCGAGACCCGAGATCCGTGGCCTGCATATTCTTCTCCAACCAGGCCTCTCTTAGCTTGGTTCACCACAGGCTATTTGCTACATGTTTAACCGCTTCGTCCTGATTTGATGAAGTCGCTAGAACTGCGCAGAAACCCTACAGTCATGGTGTGACGATCCATACTATCGGCGCCGACAGCGTTGCCTCCTCTGCGGAAGCGACAGAATGCGCGCTGCCATTGAAATTCCATGTACGGAGAACACGCGGGCTGATTGCTTCTGGCCAGTGGCCACGCGACCACAGACTGTGGGGTGCAGAACCTGGAGTTGATGGGGCTAGGAGCCGAAGCAACTATAAAAGAGCAGATGGGTCCGAGTGTGCTCAAGTTTTGCTGATCAGTCCTAGGCTCAGCGTTCCATTGACTTTACTAAGGCGCACGACTACATCCCAGGTCTACTTGCCATGCAGCAACAGGAGAAGACCCTCGACGAACATGTCGAGCTCGCACGAGAAGAGCTGGGCGTGTACGGAGATCTCGAAGTCCCTCCCTTTTTCAGGGAGCAATCATGGGATCTTTCTCGACTGACAGTGTCGGCTCAGGCGGCCATCGACCATGAACACTCCTTGACCTTCCGAGAAGCAGTCAAGCACTACCCCTGGGCCATCTTCTTCTCCATTGGTATTTCGACAACGCTCGTCATGGAGGGGTATGACACAGGCCTCATCAGCTCTTTCTTTGGCTTGCCTCAATTTCGACAAAGGTTCGGCCATCAATTGCCTGACGGAGATTACCAACTTTCTACCGCCTGGCAGTCGGCCATCTCTTCCATGGCCAGTGTGGGAGGCATCTTTGGACTCCTGTTCGCGGGTCAGGTTGTTGACAGGATCGGGTACCGATGGACCATGTTCATCGGTCTCTTCTGGCTGTCTGCGTCCATCTTTTTGACGTTCTTCGCCAAAAATGTTAGCATGCTGTTCGCCGGAAACATGCTCTGTGGTGTTCCATGGGGTATGTTCCAGTCTGTGGCAAGTTCCTACGCCACGGACGTTGCTCCTCTGACGCTCCGACCGCTCATGACAAGTTACATCTCCCTCTGTTGGGCTATGGGTCAATTCATCTCGACTGGTGTCCTTCGAAGTCTCCTATCTCGACAGGACCAGTGGGCGTACAAGATACCATTCGCAATCCAGTGGATATGGCCGATTCCTCTCGGTCTGATCACCTTCTTCGCTCCAGAAAGTCCTTGGTGGCTTGTTCGCAAAGGTCGCATGAACACTGCCCGAAAAGCCCTGCGTCGACTGGGTTCCAACAGAGTCACTGACGCTCAACTCGACAACGCCATCGCATTGATGTATTTGACAAACGAGCACGAGAAAGAGATCGAGAAGGGGACCACGTATCTGGAACTTTTCAGGGGCATCAACCTGCGGCGCACAGAAGTGGCAGTCGGAGCCTGGATCTGTCAGGTCACCTGCGGCAACTGGTTCGGCGGAAACGTCACGTATTTCATGGAACAAGCTGGAGCGTCCGCCTACACTGCATTTGCTTTTGGTCTCGGTATGAACGCTGTATCCTGCATCGGTACTGTCTCCTCATGGTTCTTGACACCTCGGGTTGGCAGACGTCCAATGTACTTGTGGGGTCTGATCGGGATGTTAATGACCTTGTTGACCGTCGGATTCATGGGTATTCCTTCGCATGCCACAAATGGGATCCAGTGGGCTTCTGGGGGAGTGCTGATCGTCAACATGCTACTCTACTTCCTCACGGTCGGCCCGGTATGCTTCACGATTGTGCCAGAAGTCCCGACCGTTCGACTGCGCAACAAGACCGTCTCTGTTGCACGCGCTGCGTACAACATTGTCGGTATCGGAGCGAGCTTCTTGAATCCGGCCATTCTGAACCCTGGAGCGTGGAACTTGAAGCAGAAAGGTGGCTTTATATGGAGTGCTTTCGCCATACTTTCTGTCGTCTGGGTCTACTTCAGACTCCCAGAGACCAAGGGAAGGACACCCATCGAACTCGACGCTCTCTTTGAGCGCAAGGTCAAGACGCGCGATTTCAAGACTGCTAATGTCGACACAACCGTCGTTGCTGATGTCCCTGTTGCTCGCGCACAGGATATCATCACTCAGGAGAAGCCTTAGACAAGAGCGGACGCGGCAAGCAGGCGCAAGCAGGCGCAAGCAGTTGAGGTTCTAGTGACTCTGATAGCATACTCAAATTGACCAACTCATTGTTTACCACTTCTCTGCCTCCTGCTATCTGCCCAATTTTGCTGTTAAGAAGAACTTATTGCTAGTGATAGGTGTGATAGTCGAGTAGTTGCTGACTAAGGCAGCCCATAACGGCAGCCACGGGGACAAACGCGCCGCGCTTCCCGGTGCCAGCCTTAAACGGTTAATGAATGCCCCCCGCCCAATGATTATCCAACGTCCGCAGCCTTGACCACTCCGACAACGTTTCACCGCAGCAGGCACCTCGCTCCTTCATTGCGAGAATACGACAGATGCTACGAAGCCTTCTTTTGTAATGAGATACCGTCGTCGCCCTCTGACGCACCATGGCGCACCTGTTTCGAGGCAAGCAGGCTGGAATTGCTCATGATCTTTCCTCAGGTATCTCACCAGAGGTGTTTATGCTAGACGAGGTAGGACTGCGCATTGTCCTCTGTTGTCGCTACCACTGACCATAGCCCAAGTTTGCCCGATATGGTGTCAACTCACAGATCTCGGCACTCGCCTATGATCCAGTCCAGTCCCTTCTCGCCGTTGGTACCAACGAGTCCCAGTTCGGTCCTGGCATTGTCACAGTCTATGGTCAGAAGCGAGTCTGCGTAACCTTCACCCCACCACGACGGTCCTCCATTCGAACCATCCAGTTTTGCGCAGACAAGTTGATGGTACTAGATAGCAAGAACGACATCAGCGTCTTCAGTCTGGAGAGCAAACACATGCTGGCCAACTACGCCCCTCCCGGCCACGTTACGGCTATTCTCACGGATCCCAATCTCGACTACTGCCTTTCTGGGCTACAAAATGGTGGGTAAAACCATAACGAACACTGCATCGATACGGGCTATGGCTGACACTTGCATGCTAGGTGATATTGTGGCATATGATCTCGACCGGGAAGCCTTAACACCCTTCAAGATCCCCAATCTCTGGCGCGAGCGCAATCCCCGAGCACGAATCCTGCCCATAGTGTCCATGCAGTTTCACCCTAAAGACATCGGAACAGTACTCATTGGGTATTCCGAAGGAGCCGTCATATACTCTTTCAAACAGAATATGGCCCTTAAGTTCTTCCAGTATGAGGTACCCAGAGGTGCTCCAGGTGGTGACGGAGACCCGGCTGGTATCAACGAAACGAGGCGGCCCAGGCTCACGCACGCCATCTGGCACCCTACAGGGACATTTATCTTGACCGCTCATGAAGATTCAAGCTTGGTTTTTTGGGACCCCCGAGACGGCAGAGTCGTCCTCGCCAGAACAATTGAGGAGACAGACGTCAATGTGCCAGGACGTGGGTCATCTCGGACTGGTCCAGGAGCGGCCTCGGTCAAAGAGCCTTACTTCAATATCGCGTGGTGTTCCAAAGAGAACGCAGATGATACTGGGTTACTTCTGGCTGGAGGTTCTTCCACCACAAGTCCATCTAAGGGCCTGACTTTCATGGAGCTGGGAATGACGCCGAATTACCAAACATCATCGTGGGACTATCTGGGTGGTCACTTCAGAAACCCAAAACGAATCCACATCCTCCCAACACCACCCAACGCTCATGTCACCACATTCCTCCCCATTCCTCGCACATCGCCTCATTTCGCTGGCACCCACGATCCCATTGCAATTCTGACTGTACTTGGATCTGGCGAATTACTCACCCTCAGTTTCCCTTCGGGACATCCCATCACACCAACCAACCAACTACACATATCCCTGTCATTTGTACACCCTTTCATTACGAAGACTGCTCTTGCGTACGTTGATCGAACAAGATGGCTCGGCATGAGGGAAGTACGCCAACATGGTCCTAACATACTTCTTGGGGGTGCTCCAGGGATGAAGCCTTTGAAGAGGCACGAGAACCGAAACATTGTCCAAGCAGCTCATGCTGATGGAACGATTCGAGTCTGGGATGCTGGGCATGGTGACACTATAGAAAATCCTACTGTTCTACAAGTCGACCTTGGCAAGGCCGTTGGCCGCTGGGATCAATTAGACGTGGCCCAGATGAGTATGTCTGGCGCAACGGGCGAATTGTCCGTTGGTCTAGTGTCCGGAGAGCTGGTGGTTTTCAGGCTGAACAGGAATCAACACGTTGGACAAGCGCCGTCCGACCCAGGTCCGAATGAAGGTCCAGGCAAGATGACGGATATTACCAGACGTGCAGACCCCAGTCTCAAGGAAGGGCTTTTACCCCTAACAATGACCAACGATCAACAAGGCCCAGTTACGGCTCTGAAGCATTCCGATGTTGGGTTTGTTGCTGTGGCCTATAGTGGTGGTGGAGTGACTCTGGTCGACCTTCGTGGTCCAGCAATCATCCACTCTGCTCTACTGAGCGATCTGTCCAGCGGCAAACACGGGAAGAGTACAAAACGCCGCTCCACACCATCGACTCCGTCCGTTGAATATGCAACGACAATGGAATTCGGCATCATGACGCTTGAGGGTGACGGTGAGTTGGTCCAATATGTTGAAAGCGCCTTTCTGACACCTTGACAGATTATTCCTCACTGGCGTTGTATGTTGGTACATCTCGAGGTCGTGTGGCCACGTTCAAGGTCCTCCCTTCGCAGACTGGTCGCTACTCAGCACAATTTGCTGGCGTGACTCAAATATCAGACGATCGCGTTATCTCAATTTCTCCAATGGACACACAGACTGGCGCGCCCGCCGCTGCTACAGGTCAGGCGATGGCTGGGCTGCAGTCCGGCCGTAAAGTCGATGGGGTCGTGTTGGTCGCTACTGTGTCGTCCGCTCATATTTTCCGGCCGGCCACGGGCAAGGGCGCCTCCAAGACTTTCGACCGCTATTTCTGCGATTCAGCCTCGTTTTCTCGGTTTGAGGAGCGAGGTTATGCTCTGGTTGGGCTGTTTGGAGATGGTTCTGCTCGAGCCTTTTCCATCCCAGCACTAAAAGAGATAGCAAGTACCCGCGTTAACCACATTCTGGATACGAAACGATATGCTGATGCGATCGTCACCCCGACCGGCGACATCTTAGCATGGACAGGCCCAAGTGAAGTCGCCATGGTCAATGTCTTTGGCGCTGGCTTGAGTCTCCAACCTAGTAACGACCTATTATACGATCCCACAAAACTTGTTCCTCCGCGACCGACGATTAGTAGTCTTCAATGGATTGCTGGAACGCAGTACATCACGCCTTCAGACATGGATGTGCTGATAGGTGGACCTACCCGACCTCCTTCGAAACGGATGATGGCGGAGATGCAGGCGGCTCAAGAAGCCGAGTTCCAGCGGCAAAGAGAAGCGGCACGTACCGGAAGAGCGCCCAAGCCAGACGCCAGCGAAGAGACGTACTGGGCTTATATGCAACGTCAGTTGGCTGAGAGAACGGAAAATCTTGGTCTGGCGGGCGATAGCATGGACCGAGCGGCCGAGGCGAGCAACTCGTGGAGTGACGACGTCAGCAAGTTCGTTGCGAAACAGAAGAGGCAGGCAGCGCTTGGATTTGTGACCTCGAAGTTCGGATTCTGATTTCCTGAACGGTTGCGGTCGCTGATTTGAGAGCGTAAATAAAAGCATTGGATGGGCTCGGTGGATCTCATGGTAAAGAAGCACTGTGGTGACCAGGACGTCCACGCGAACTTGTTCTTCCCCCCAGTACCACCACGAACCCCTTCGACTTGCATGTCTGTGTAACCCTTGCAGCCCATAAGGGGCTTGCATGATGATGCAGGCTGTTGCTACCTGTCACCGGCGACCAGCAGACACAATGGTGATGATTGGCACAATTGGCTCCGTCTGACATGGAGAACATCGACCATACAAGTCCAATGTCCAGCACGTTCGCGACAGTGAGTGCCCTGACTTCAAGCTAATAGGATCATACGGTAGGGCTGATGACCGTCACTCCATCAAAGAGTAGGGGCTATGTCGGTGTGCGCGAAGGACTCCGGAATGGGCAACAGGGATCAATATCGATTTGGACCTGAGGAGCTACAATGGTCAGACGGTGTCACTTATACGGTGTGCAGGTAGGAGGAGGTCGAAGGAGAAAATATTATGAAGTACGATGTTATGAAGAATGGAAATGACAAGCACCTTGCCACCAATGGCACACCTCCTTTTCACCTCAGCCTGATCGAGCCTCGCAACGTCTTGGCACTACCATTGGCTACCAACACCAAGTCCAACCCGCCTCAAGTCTTAGAACATGCTGTGATAGAGTCCATCTTCACCGGCCTCTCCTGGTGGGGCTGCGTGCAATCTAGGGCTGGACCTAGTGCCAGGTGTAGCGGCGGCCTTTGCAGGAGTCTTCTTCGCTGGAGTCTTCTTGGGTGCAGCGGCTGGAGCAGCTTTCTTGGCTGGTGTTTTCTTTGCCGCAGCCTTCTTTGCTGGCGTCTTCTTCGCTGCAGCCTTCTTCGCTGGTGTCTTCTTTGCGGCAGTCTTCTTTGGTGCAGCCTTCTTAGCTGGAGCCTTCTTCTTTGGCGTGGCTTTCTTCGCTGCGGCTTTCTTGGCTGGCGCCTTGGTCTTTGTGGTCGCAGCTGCGGCCTTTTTCCTGGGTGTTGTTGCGGCTGTGGCGGCTTTCTTCGCGGTGGTCTTCTTCGCTGCTGCAGCTTTCTTCGTGGCGGTGGCTTTCTTGACGCCGGCAGTGCTCGAAGCTTTGGCTTTTGCCGGTGCTTTCTTACCCTTGGCGCCTGCTCCAGCCTTCTTCTGGGTCTGCTTGTCTAGCTCGTTGGCCTGGGACGTGAACAAGCCTGGTGAGTAGCGCTCTGGGGCTCGCCGAATACGAGTGGAACGCTCGCGTGTGATCGGAATCGGTGCTGGCTTTTGCTTGGGCTTGCGTGCGCGCGCGCTGTTCGCCGATTGTTGTCTAGGGTCGTCATAGTCAGTATGAGAGCACTGTTTGACCGTGGCTATCGAGAAGGACTGACCCATTGCCATTTTCAAGAACTTGGTTGTGAGCATGGCCATTGGCTTCAGGAACATCTGCCTGAGCTGGAGTCCGAGCTCGTCCCGCTCCGCTACCAGCGCTGGAGGGTCCATTGGTATTGGATCGAGGTTGAGGGTTGCTTTCATTGCTCTTGATGGACTGAGAGTTGCTCTTGGTAGACTGGGAATTGCTCGTGTTAGTACGAGGGTTGCTCGAGCCGTCATAACCCGTTGGGCTTGGGATATTTGGGAATGGGTGCTTTGGATTGAAGCCTTGCCCCCACGCCTATATCCAGCATACCATAGGGTAAGCACGAATCTTACATGGGAAGTTGTTGACAGGGACATATGGCGGTTGAGCACTCACCTCGCGGTTTGACATCTTTGATGGTGATGTTCTGCTGATTGACCCGTGTTGTTTGAGATGCTGTGTCGAAGCCTAGTCGATAAAGGTCCGTCGTTGATATTCTAGCAATTTGGACATGCGTGGGATGAAGAATGAAGAGAGTTCAACAGGTATGCGCGGAAGGAAGCAAATTCAATTCGCAGCAAAATGATTTAGACAACAATAGCACCCAAATGAATAAGGCAGACAATAGGGTTGAGGGCGGTCTAGGCTTGTAAGAGAGGATGACATCGTTTATGATGGGCCTCAATAAAACAAAGAACACTCTCAATGGGTGCGGCAAGAGGTGAGGTATGTAAACAAAGGTGAAGAATGTGGTTGCCAAAATTGCGGAATTCCCAAAGAAAAAAGATGCGATTCTGGACTCTTGAAAACGCCCTCGCTCGCTTTTCAATTGCCCTATGCCCAGAATGACGTTAGATGGTAATATAATACAGCATCAACATCCTCTGCCATGCCAATCATCAATTCGTAGATTACTGTACTGTGTTTCTTCGATGGCACCCTCAACTGCGGCATTGTTGGTAAACCACTTTGAGTCATGTCCTACCCAGCTAGAGCAGTTCCAGCACTTCTCAGCTTGGCTGCCAGTGTGGTGTCGTAGAAGTTGTAATAGGGATCCGGAATGCAGAACGAAGAGTGTCGAAGCAATATTTGCGCAGTGGGCCGGTCGTTTGGATTCCTATGTGGAAGTTAGCTTCGAGAAAGAACATTGTTCATCCGGGTGGGTAGACTCACACTTGGAAACAGTCGTACATGAAGTTTAGACCGTCCACCGTGGCAGTTGATTGTACGTCTTCTGGAATTGGAGGTGCCTGACTCAGACTGCCCAGCTTGAAAATGGCTCCGATGGCTTCTTCTCGACTCCAAGGTCTTTTCCCAGCAAACATCTCTAGGACCACACAGCCAAGTGACCAAATGTCGACTTTAGCACTGTATCCCTGTCCTTGAGATCGCACAACTTCAGGGGCCATCCAGAAGACGGATCCTTGCATGCTGTTGGTGACGTCGTTGCCATAGATGTTGTCGGATTTTTTCGAGATACCGAAATCTGAAATCTTGCATGTCCCATCAAGGTCGAGCAAAATGTTGTCGGCTTTCAGATCCCGGTGAAGAATGCCTTCGCGGTGGAGATATGCTAGACCTTCGAGAGTTTGTCGTGTGAGTGAGCGGACCACGGATTCTTCGAACTTCCCATGTTTGCGTAGACAGCTGCCCACAGAACCACCAGGAATATATTCGAGATAAATGCTGACTGCGAATTCTTTGCGCTCGAAACCGAGATATTGCACAATGTTCGGATGTTCAAGATCTTTCATAGTGTCAATCTCCTGATCCAGAGCAGCGACCATTTCTTTGATGCGATCCTTGTCATGCCCTGCCGCTTTCTGGTTGACTTCGACCTGTTTGACCGCCAGGAACTCACCAGTTGTTGCGTTCATGCCGAGATAGACACGACCATAGGTACCCTTTCCAATGAGTTGACCACGAATGATCTTGAAGGTTGCCTGTCGCTTTGGCATATCTTCGGAAGGCACTTCTTCCTGCGGTATTGGGTCCAATGTCGACAATCGGTTGCCTGGCTTCGGCTTGATCTGGACGATATTTGCTCCGAACATTTTTGTGCTCTTTCGTCGCACGATCCCGCTTGGATTGGCTTGCTCTACTCTCACGGCCACCGACGGTCCTCTTTTGATGTCGTTACGCTTTTGGGCCACTTCACGAATTGATTTCATGCGTGTAATACCACCTGAGGCTTTTCCAACTTGTCGCTGGGCGACGGTGGCCACTCTTTCTCGGTCTCGAGCCTTGAGTGTGGATTCATCAGATCCAAGAGTATCGGATTCGCTCTTGCGATTGAACTCCAGGTCTAAGCCTGTTGTGCCATGAATGGTGCTTGCAGGCTGGGATTTCTCGAGTGGATTCTGCTCTGCAGATTTCAGCGGAGAGCTGTTATCACCTTTTTCCTCAAGATAAGGTTTGTCGAGATCGACACCAGGAAAGAATTCGTCGAGATGATGGACGACATTCTCGATTGCTGGACGATTGGCCCAAATATCACTAATAAACGAATCTCTTCGGCCCATCCTGTCATCTGGTGATTGTGCTGAGCCGCTGAAGCTGCCGTCGGACATGCTACGCTCAAACCCGTCGCCGCTAGCTGTGGCGCTGTCGTCTGCACCAGGTTGGCTCATCTGATTACCACCAGATGAGCCCGGAGACTTAAATCGTACATTTTTCCCGGTGTGCTGGTCAGTGTCAACAGTCAGGGCTGGCCGCTGGTCCTTATTCGCAACTGCCTGAGCATCACTCTTTGGTAACGACTTGCTAGTCAAAGGAATCGCAAACAAGCCGTCGTCAGAGTCGTCATCACCGGATTCATCCTGTTGCATAGGGTTGGGCGATGGAGCAAAAGATACGTTGGTCTCTTTGAACTCCAGGTCCGGCCCATATGACTTTCTCGACTGCAGACCCGGCCGAGGTGCGTCATCTGAAGGACTTATATCTGGAGAAGCCCGGACTCGGTGCGTACCGTCAAATGTGGCGGTACGTCCTCGGCTGGATTGAAATCCATCATAGCCTTCATGATAGTCAGCGATATTGATCGTGTATATTGGGGGGGGGGGAGTTTGAGACTAGGGGTCCCCGCGACAACTTACCTGGATGCATTTCCCCTCGACCAGAATCTGATTCTTGCCTAGTTCTGCTCATGCTTTGCGGCACTCCCTGACTACCACGAGTAGCTGGCGCGCCTGCCATTTTGCCAACATTTGCTAGCGCGGCGCCGATCCCACCGGCAGCGATTGCAGAAGAGCTGGATTTATTCCTGATCCGTTGGGCATCCTCTTCAGCAATAGGGTCGGAAATACGAGCCAAGGCATCCAGGGAAGATCTAGTTCCGGAATTCCTGGCTCTTAAGGAGTTGACCTTTGTCAATGTTGTGGATTCCGATGGTGCTGTAGGAGGCCGCCGCACAGGTATAAGCGGCTCAGCTTTCTTCTCCTCGAACGGCGAGAGTCGTGGGGTGTCGAAGTCTATCACAGTGCTCCCACGAATACCACTACCACTGTATGTCGAATTTTGGTCTTTCTGTACCCGTCGGGCCTCCAGATATGCCTTGTGCTTCGCGTCAGTCTGCTGTCGGTATTCCTCCGCTCGTTTTTGCAGCAGATCTGCATCTGTGTGGGGAGATTCTAGCACAGGACTTGAATTCTGAGGGTACCCATTTCGGTTGAGGCCACCAGCTGAGTTGGATTTGATCATAGGTGCGCTTCGTGAGGCGGTGTCATTCTGTGACCTCTGGCTGAATGACACTCCCAATCCGGACGAGCTTGGCCCTGTAACAGCTGACAGGGTCGGGCTCTGCACAAACAGTTTCAAAGTCCCTGAATTGTCTGCACGGCCACGAGCAGCTACCAGCAGGTTGTCCGGAAGCGGGTTTTCGTGGTCTGTCTGCCCAGGTTCGGTCATGTATATTTGTGCATATTCGGCATCCGGGATACCCAGTTCAATACAGATAAGACTGCGCAGCGCAACAGCTGTTTCTACTTCTGTGACATCGACGAGCCTGTAATTCCAGCTGTCGGGGGTGACAAAGATGAACCTTCGAGAGACGCTATTGGCCCGGCGCATAGGATATGGCATCCTCTCCTCCTCACTGCCAATACTTGCAGAGCCCGGACGCTGGTACAGTGCCGAGTCGCTTCCATTGCCATTTGGCTTCGCAAAGAGGCGAAATCCGCCTGGGCTTGTTGGGGATTCTAGCGCATGGTCTTCCGGAGGAGGTTGGCTATGTTCATGTCGTTTCCTCATGAACTTACTCAGAAATCCTTTGCTCTGGTCTTTTCCACCGGGCCCAGGAGCATACTCATTGCTCCATGTCCGGTGCGCCTCGAGCGGTGAAGGTCTAGTAACTTCTTGCGCGTCACGTCGGCTCTCGTAGAAACGTCCGGAGGTGGCAGCATCAGTATTACCAGGCCCACTTCTGCCCGGCTCCGCTTGACCTGGTGCGTTGGTACCGGGTCGCGACTGGCCTGCTATTTTTTGCATTGAATCAGTGCTGTTGCTTTTGCTGTGCTCAGGCCGATACCCTTGTGAAGACACACTGGTAGCTGAGACAGGTACCGCGCTACCAAGACCTGGGCTGGCGTTGGGAGACACCTCAAAGCCTTTTGGCAGAAGACCAGCGGAACCATCTCCAGAGAGATTGGGACTGTGTCGACCTCGGTTGTTGATGCCAGCGAAAACGCCTCTTGTGTAGTCCGCACGACTAGCACCAAGGAGGCTCTCCGGAGGCTTGCCATCGCTCGGAGTTGAAGAATTACTGTTGTGCTTGGGGAAGATGGGCATCGTACTGCTCCGACCTTGCGAGTTCCGTGGTCCTAACCCGGGAGGAAATTGGGCTGGCATCTGTTTTCCTGGACTGCCCTCTGGCCCAGCAGTCGCAGGCGTGCTGCTGAATTCTGCTCGGTGTAAATGAGGCGAGTTCTCCAGTGTACCCTCTGTAGAAGCACTTGTCATGATGCCCGATTCACGTCTCCGATGGCCCATTCCAGCACTGGCCGGCCCTTCTCCGCCCTGCTCTACCAACCTGGAAATGAGCTTACGCAACCGCTTGCCCTCCTCACGCTCGCGACCTTGATCCCAGCCGGTGTTGCTATTGGAACAGACTTTGGCGAGCTGTGGATATATCGTTTGGTGCATCATGCCCAGATTGCCGCGACCGTTGGGCCCACGGCCAAGATCCAAGAAGTCTGAACCTTGTAGCTTGAGCAGACGAAAGGTTTCTTGCCAGTCCTTCGAAAACCCGTTTGCTGCAAGCCACACAAGGACTCTTTCCAACGGCCATTGCAATGACAATTCACTTGCCCCGCCCGTAGCGATGGCAGCGCTGTAGGCCCTCTGCCGGTTGTGATCACTGGTATTCTGAGAGCTGTGCAATGTAGCCGTAGGAGGTCCTGGGGAGATATTTCCATTGACGTCGCGGAGAGGGAGTGGAAAAGAAGGCCTGCTAGAGGAAGCGGAGGAAGCGCGGATCTCTCTGTTCGAGATATCAGGATTCGGCTGATTTGGATTTGGGTAGGAATAACTATGCGATGCAGTCGCGCTGTCGGAGAATTTCTGCTCGGATCTCGAAAGAAGTGGTTCGTTTGGGGGCAGTTGCATGTCATATCCTGAGAAAGATGAGAAATCGTCGAGTGGTGGAATGCCTACTCCAGGACCAAACGAGTCGCCAGTGGGAATAAAGGTTGCGGAGAGAATGGGCTTGTCGTTCTGTGTTGGCGGCGGAGGCGGGATATTCAGATGAGAAGGCTGCCGCATGCCATAAGATAGGTTCTGATTCTGCGACATTGGTGGCGGCGGGGGTATGTGTTGTCCCATTCCAGATCTTCCCCATGGCTGTTGCCATCCCGCCCCCGGTATTCCATAGACCGTCCCTAACGGCATCGCCGAAGGATGTGGTCCAGGCGGGGGAGGAGGTAGGGTAGATTGTGGATGCGGTCGAGGAGGAGGTGGTGGAAGATGGTTCATGACGCCCTGGCCGGGAGGTGGCGGTGGTCCAGGGATATATTGTTGTCGCTGATTATCCATGATCTGGCTGTTTGAGACCATGGTCCGCCGCGTTGTTGTTCAAGTCCAGCCGGCCTCCGGACACACAATGCCTGTATTTGCGGCAAATGCGAAACGTGCTATAACAGCGTAGCCTTTTTCACCGACATTGCTTGTTCCTATGCTCAAGGTCTTTCAGATTCGGACGGAGAGGCTCGATGGATCGGCGCAGGTGGATGCGTGATATTGTGGACGCTGGGTCAACGACATCAAAGAAAAGTAAATCGCCAGAGGTTCATAGCACAGCTCTGCTCACGACACGAAGAGTGTGCTCGCCCGTTGCATGTGCTGTCGGTGGACTGCGGAATGTCGTTGATCAAGGGTAGGACAAGTCGCAGGTGATCGCAAGACCGCAAAAGACACGAGACAAGGGATCCAAACCACCTCACCGAGACTCACACAGAAGCAGAGATGTCCAATGAGCCGTACACTATGAGCAGGATCGTTGAAGCTGTTCAGGCTTCGAACGCATGTAGGGTAAGCGTCCGAGAGTGTGTGTCTGGCGGCCTATGCTCAATGGCTGGACTTCGGCTGTTGTCTGCCATGCCTCCAATAGGGACGAAACATAAGCGCGAAGCGAGGAGTCGAAGGATGGAAACCCAACAAACATCGATAAGATAAGAATAGTGACAATAATAGAACTGCCTCTGCAAGGGCCTCATGCCCCAGACTCCATTAAGTTTAGGCCTACATTGCTGCACCGAGCAGTAAGAAAGCACCAATACTCTGCGACATTGAAGGAAAAGGCAAGATCCAAGATAACGATGGCTAATTAACTGTTTTACACCACAATACTGTATCACTCCAACTTCTTATCCAGTCGTTTGTGCTTACATGAGCAATTTGTTGATCTCTCGTGTTCTTGCTACAGCAGATGCGATGCGCGTGGTATTTGCTACTGTATCGCCTCGAGAGTTCCGGGCGCCACCATCAGACCACATTTCTGCGGCACCTGCATTCTATGGCCCAATGACTTTTCGTGCCGTGAGCTTCAACCTGGATCGCATATGCTGTTATGGGACTTGCGTTGTGTCTCTCAGGTCACAGTCGCTGCCGGCTGGCCCGCTGCATCTGATGACGTTTCTTCACGTGTATATATGTAATGAGCTGTTCTTCCATCAGGCGAGCTCTTTTCATGTAGTCGTGTCAATCAACCCATCAACCAGCTAACATGTCTACCACTGATATTACCTCCGATCTCCGGGATCCTGTGGATGCCGCCACTTATCTCTTTACCCGTCTCAAGCAAATGGGCATTGATTCCGTCCATGGAGTTCCTGGTGATTTCAACCTAGTCGCCCTTGACTATCTCGAAGGTTGCGGACTCAAATGGGTTGGCAATTGTAACGAGCTCAATGCAGGCTATGCTGCGGATGGATATGCTCGGATCAAGGGCATATCGGCTGTCATCACCACTTTTGGTGTTGGGGAGTTGTCGCTTCCTAATGCAATCGCAGGATCGTAAGTGGCATTCGTGATCTAGTTGTGCACCGCATGGTCTAGCTAACTGGTCATAGTTTCGCAGAATATGTCCCGGTTGTTCACATTGTCGGCACTCCAAGCACCCTGTCGCAGGCGAATGGAATGCTCCTGCACCATACACTTGGCAACGGCAACTTTAATGTGTTTGCAGACATGGCAGCGAACATCGCGGTCGACGTGGCTAAACTGAAGGATCCTAGAGACATTCCGTCTCAGATCGATCATGCATTGGCTGAATGCTACCTCCAAAGTAGGCCGGTCTACATCACCCTTCCAACTGACATGGTAAAGAAGAAGGTCGAGGGAGAGCGGCTCAAGACCAAAATCGACCTCAGCCCTCACAAAAACGACCCAGAGAGGGAAGATTATGTCGTCGACGTCGTTTTAAAGTATCTCACGGCAGCCAAAAACCCAGTCATCCTGGTCGACAGCTGCGCCATTCGGCACCGCGTTCTGCCCGAGACCCACGAATTGATTGAAAAGTCTGGTCTGCCAGTCTTTGTGGCCCCTATGGGAAAAGGTGCTGTCGATGAGACTTTGCCTAACTTTGGTGGAATATATGCAGGAGACGGCTCCAATCCGGGCGTTCGCGAACGTGTTGAAGGTGCTGATCTGGTCCTGACCATAGGCCAGGTCAAGTCCGATTTCAACACAGCTGGATTCTCCATCAGAACATCACAACTGCAGACAATCGACTTCCACAGCACATATACACGGGTTCGCTTCTCCGAATACCCAGGCGTGGGCATGAAGGGTGTCCTGCGCAAAGTCATCGATAACCTGCCGAAACTTAACGTACAGCCAGGGCCGGACGCGCCTGAAAACAAGATACCCGCCAGTGAGGATTCGAGCGACCCGACCATCACACATAGATGGTTCTGGCCCAAAATGGGTCAATGGCTCCAAGAAGGCGACATTGTTCTCACAGAAACTGGAACCTCAAGCTATGGTATCTTCGATACTCGCTTTCCCAAGGACGTCACGAATATCAGCCAAGTTTTGTGGGGAAGCATCGGTTATGCTACTGGTTCATGTCAAGGCGTAGCACTCGCAGCAAAGGAAACTGGAGGCAAGCGTCGCACCATCCTCTTCACAGGCGACGGTTCCTTCCAACTCACAGCTCAGGAGCTAAGCACGATGATTCGGCACCAGCTCAATCCGATCCTCTTCATCGTCTGCAATGATGGCTATACCATTGAACGGTTCATCCACGGTATGAAAGCGGGATACAACGACATTCAGAACTGGAATTACCAAGCCCTGCCCGCCGCATTCGGTGCAAAGGAAGGCACATATAAGACGTATCAAGTGAAGACGAAGCAGGAGGTGTCTGCCTTGTTCGAAGACAAGAACTTTTCCAGCGCACCTTACCTGCAGCTGGTTGAGCTTCATATGCCCAAAGAAGATAGTCCTGATGCACTGAAGCTGACCGCAGAAGCCAGTGCCCGGAACAATGCCAAGGCTTGAGAGTATGCGATGGTCTGGGCTAACGCTAGGGAACAATGTCGGAGATAAAGACAAGCAAAAGTCATTCAAAGGAAAGAATAGATCGCCGGGCAACTGGCGCAAACATTCACGGACAGCTTCTATCCACAGCTTGCTCATAAAGATATCTACTCGGCAGATATAAGGGCCTGCTGGGCTTTTGTAGAATGAAGAAGCATGCGAAAAACACGCAGGTGACACTCGCTAGACCTGCCTGTTGTGCTATGCTGCCTAACTTTACGCATTCGTGCTGTTCCACATGCCCCCCCAGCCTGTAAATAGTGAGGCTTCCGCGCTATTCGAGTCCAGTCACGATGCATCTCAAGGGTGCCGACATACACTTGTTATACCTTGTCCTGGCATAGGGATAGGTCCTAATTGACGACCATAACCGGTCTCGGCTTTTGTCTATCATACAAACGTTGTGCGGGTCATAATGTCCGGGTCAGCACTCGTCTATCTTGTTGGATTCCGGGCACCTCTTTCTCTTCAACACAGGGCTCCTGTCAGGTGAGCCAAAGACGCTGATCCTATGACCTCGCGAGTTCCGGACAGGACAGATACTGCCTAAAAGCCAACCAAATGTCGCGCGATCCTTCATGACAGTGAATCGTTGGGAGCGCCGAGACGTGCAAACACACCGCATTTGAGCTGCAGTTTCCACAATTCCATCAAACAATGGCGAGCCACGATACCCCCTCTAAACGAAGCGGGAGTCGCAAACTCCAGAAGCCGAATCCCAGACTCGTTCGACTGCCCTCCTCGCATATGCCTGCTCGCCTCAGTCTAGGAGCAGACGCCCAAGACGATGTGACCGCCCCTTCCAGAGGTCGAAACGCCCCAGCACAATACATGAATCAATCTATATTCTCCATGATAGCAGCCGCTGGGTCGCGGACGGACTTCAATGCTAGATTCGATGAGTCTAGCGACAGTGAGGAAGAGATCGCCGAAGAGACGTCCACACAGTTCGAGGGTATATCCAAGCCCGGCGGCCCAACCACAACTAATGAAGATACCAATCAAACTGTAGCGATACATGACAAAGAGACAGCTGTTGACAAGAAAAGCAAGCAGCTTTCAGGACATCGGCTAGTACAATCCCTACCACGCCTATCTGCGCGGGCAATCAAGCCAAAGGGAAAGAATCCAGCTGCACGAATCGACCCGAGCCCGGAGAGTGATGAATCCTCAGTATCTTCAAGCAATCCACGAGATGCACCGGTGCTGAGCAGGCTCGTCACAGCGGAGGCTGAATTCAAGGAGAATGAGGAGGCACTCACACTGACAGCATCCCCAGAAGTCCAGGCCCAAAGAAGCAGGGGTGACTCGACACCACAAACACTTCTTGCTACGCGTCTTATGGAAATCTTCGGCTTCGAGCAGCCAGAAAAGGTTGTGGCTGAGTACCCATGTTGGCTATTGCAGAGTGTACTCCTGCAAGGATATCTCTACATCACCAAACAGCACATTTGTTTTTACGCATACCTGCCTAAGAAATCGCACACGGTCGGCAAAACTGGGTACCTTTGCAAGAAGGGTCGGACAACCTCCAAATTTAAGAGATATTGGTTTTCGCTCAACGGCGATGTCCTTTCGTACTATACGGACCCTGCCAACCTTTATTTCCCTTCTGGAAATATCGACCTTAGATACGGCATATCTGCGGCTTTCTTGACCGACAAGAACAAAAGCAAAGAGTGCAGGGATTTCTCTTTGACGATCGACCACCGTACATACCACCTTCGTGCGGACACTGGTTCGAGCGCTAGAGAATGGGTGCAAGCCCTGCAGAAGACGATCTTCCGCTCTCATAATGACGGAGATAGCGTGAAGATATCGCTTCCCGTGGAAAACATCATTGACTTTGAAGAGAGCCCCGTAGTGGAGTTCGCTGAGACAGTGAAAATCAGAGTCATAGAAAGCGAAGATTCCTACGCCATTGACGAGGTATGTACCTGCCACCAATCCTTGTGCCCATCTGCTTCCTTGCCTAATCCTGCTACAGTATTTCTTCACCTTTTTCAGTTTCGGCCAAGATGCGCTTCAGGTACTTGGGAGCCTTCTTGCAGAAGGTCCTGGTAGAAGAACATCTGAAGACTTTTTGTCTCCTACACAAAAAGACGTCACCCTACGCAGCCCTAGAGCCAGGCCTGCTTTATATCGACAAACATCAGACGTCACGCCTGGTAGTCCAAGAGGGCAATCGAGCCCATCCCTCAAAGATAGTGTCAGAGCGACGCTGTTGCCATTTTCCCCTGAAGAGGGCGGCAGACTGTCTCCAAGGATGAGCGGAGAATTTCAACGTGGCAACAGTCCATCTCGTTTGAGCGTCGACTCTCCGCACTTCTATGGTCGTGCTAGCTTTGATCGCGGACGCAGAAGTGGGAGCACAAGTCGACTGGAAGTCAATACATCTAGACGACAATCTCCCCTTACACGGCGCATTGAGTCGGAGGATTCTTACATTCAATCTATCGACAAAGAAACGGACTCATCCAACGCGCCATTATCGCCTAGAGCGGAAGCGCAGATGTCTGCCAGTCAGATACTGACCGGGAGCGACGTCTTTCATCCCCCAGCGGTCCAACGTATGGAGACTTTGGCTTCCATGTCAACTGAACCTACCCGGAGATCGTCAGAAGGACCGACTATGCCATCCAATTCTCCACCCAAGGAGGTAATGTCGCCTATTCCGATAAGAGAGGCAGCTGACACATTTGGACGGTCTCCGCGAGAGGGCAGAATCGGTGCACACGCGGAAGGTATGTTGCGTACAGGTACTTCGCCGACACTGCAGGACCTGGTCAAAGCAGGCTCTTATCCTCTCCAACGTGCAGGTGCGTTTGCCGACTACCTCAAAAGTCGCTCGGTCTCCATGAAAAAGCTACTGGCGACGGAGTCCATGTCGTACCTGGAGAAAGTCTCGGGCATGTGGGCTGGCGACCGGAAGCATTATGGTGAAAACGAAGGTGTGGTCCCGGATGACAAGGGTATTGACCCAGAAGATGAAGAGGCAAATGTTGGGCATGGGGATCGATTTCGTGCTCACTTTGCTCTTCCGCCTACCGAGAAACTGCAGGCGACTTACTTCGGCTTCCTTCACCGTGTACTTCCCCTATACGGCAAGATTTATATCAGCAACCGCAAGTTTTGCTTCCGAAGCCTACTCCCGGGGACTCGCACTAAGCTCGTCCTCCCGTTAAAGGACATTGAAAATGTGGACAAGGAAAAAGGATTTCGCTTTGGATATCATGGCCTGGTACTGGTCATTCGAGGGCACGAAGAGCTCTTTTTCGAGTTCAGCTCCAGCGAACACCGCGACGACTGTACCGTGACACTATTACACAGCCTTGAAACTGTACGCTACATGACGGAATCAGGCATCTTAGCCAGGCAGGACCAGGATGAGGCCGAGATTGCCAAAGAAGAGCACCGCCTGCTGCAGGAAGCGCGCAAAGATTCGACTGGGGATCATCAGCTCGTGTTGCCGGACACAGCTGAAGCAGTTTACAGCCATCAACATGCATCTGTACTCTTCGACAACCCTCGGGCATCCATCATCAACTTTAAGCCATTGGCATCCTTGCGCATTACATGTCTGACGATTGGCTCCAGGGGAGATGTGCAACCGTACATTGCACTGTGTAAGGGCCTCCTGGCGGAGGGCCACAAACCTAGGATTGCCACTCATGCAGAGTTTGGTCCTTGGGTCGAGAAGCACGGAATCGAATTTCGACCTGTCGAGGGTGATCCAGCAGAATTGATGAGAATATGTGTCGAAAATGGCATGTTCACCTATTCTTTCCTGAGAGAAGCATCGGCGAAGTTTCGCTCCTGGATCGACGAACTTCTCAGTTCAGCGTGGCAGGCATGTCAAGATAGTGACCTTTTGATTGAGTCGCCCAGTGCGATGGCTGGCATCCACATTGCGGAAGCGCTCAAGATACCCTATTTCCGGGCTTTCACCATGCCATGGACCCGGACCCGGGCGTATCCTCATGCGTTCGCGGTGCCCGAGCACAAGATAGGAGGCGCTTACAATTACTACTCATATGTCATGTTTGACAATGTGTTTTGGAAAGCCATATCCGGGCAGGTCAATCGGTGGCGCAAGAAGGAGTTGGGGCTGCGCAGCACCAACTTGGACAAGATGCAACCCAACAAGGTGCCATTCCTGTACAACTTTTCGCCTCATGTGGTTGTACCGCCGTTGGACTACAGTGATTGGGTGAGAGTGACCGGATATTGGTTTCTCAACGAGGCGCAGGATTGGACGCCGCCTCCAGAACTGACGGCCTTCATTCGAAACACACGTGACGACGGCAAGAAGCTGGTCTACATCGGCTTTGGGTCCATTGTGGTGTCCGACCCTGCAGCCCTCACCAAGACCGTTGTGGATTCGGTGCTCAAAGCCGGTGTCCGGTGCATCTTGTCCAAAGGCTGGAGCGATCGGCTGGGAGACCCTGCGGCTCTGAAGACGGAGGTGCCTCTACCGGCAGATATCCTCCAGATCAAATCTGCCCCGCACGACTGGTTATTTACGCAAATTGACGCTGCTGTCCATCATGGCGGCGCAGGCACCACGGGCGCAAGTTTGCGAGCAGGCGTACCCACGGTGATCAAACCATTCTTTGGTGATCAATTCTTTTTTGGGTCACGGGTGGAAGATTTAGGGGTCGGCATTTGTCTGAAGAAGGTCAACGTGAGCTTGTTCTCGCGAGCGCTGTGGGAAGCGACCCACTCGGAACGAATGATTGTCAAGGCCCGGCTACTTGGAGAACAAATCCGACAGGTAAGTTCTGAAGTGGCTTTCACATTGTCAGGCGCATCCGGAGCTAACTCATAGTCTAGGAGAATGGAGTGCAGACTGCAATCCAAGCCATTTATCGGGACTTTGAGTATGCCAAGTCACTGGTCAAAGCACGGGCGGCTATTGAATCTGTCGCGGCTAATGCGACGACTCCCGTTGATGAGGGCGATATTGAGGAGAGCTGGACGTTTATCGGCGATGAGAGCGACCCTGATCTGCAGAAGCAGATACAAGAGTGGGACTTGCCTCTCCGTGGCCGTGGACCACGCGTGAGTATGGACCGAGCGGGTCTACGATCGATGCAAGGGGTGGAACCGGTACGAAAGAGCAGCAGCGTGAAACGGCGACACTAGACGAGAGGATGTTGGTGGTCAATGTATCCGGGGCCCACCCGAGTCAGGGTCAGCGGGGTGCAAGTGCACACGAATGTGCTCTTTTTATGGGGACGGTGCAACAACTGCCAGTGCATGCAAATTTCCAAACTGAGTCCAGGGCTTTGTTCGAGCAGGATTGGAGTAATGGATTGGGGCGATGGTCTGGGAAATGAGGAGCATGAGCGGCATCTTTGCTCACTCAGGAGGGCTTGGAACGTTTTAGAATGAGGTGCCATCCGAATGGCCACATGAACGATTTTAGGATTGACGACGTCACGTTAGTTGATAGATTAAAGAAACGAGGTACCGTACGAGCGCGACTAATAGTAATAGACAGGCTGGATCTGGCATGCGAGATGGGTGTTTATTGCTGATACGTTACGAACCTGGGGGTGTCGGTGTTGCCGTTTGAAATTGGATGTAGAGAAAAGAGTGGTAGTAGAACAACGCACCTATAGGGCCTTCGGAGAGAGAGTTTCCAAACACTGAGAATGACTTGGCTGGTCGTCATGATCGAGACAATGAGACCTGGCTACGTGGATAGTGACCGCTTGATGGTGTACTGTGTATGGGGCATACTGCAGGGTGTGCGGCTGAGTGCGGCAGTTTCCACAGACGAGAAGAAACTACTCGGAGGACTCGTAGGTCTGCTGGGCACCTATACTTGAGCAAAGCACGGAGTGAAGTGGACCATCATTTGGCTCTTTGGACGGAGCATGGCTTGGACAGGGATATACAACTCCGAGACAAAGATGGTGACTGGGGCACGCCTAGAAAAAAGAGAAAGTCTGATATCAGGATCAGCAGTTGTAGTGGTAAGAATCAGAACAGGACAGTGACACCTAGCATGGAATTTATTTCCAGCAAGAAAAAGCAAGTTTCGGCTAGACTATCCGTACCTGTGTCGGCTTGATTATCACTGATTATCGCGTGGCATACCAGGTATACTTTAGGTACCTAGAGCCTGGGCCTTGTTATTAACTTGGAAGCATTTACTGTCCACGATCAAGGAAGGACTTGTTGTCTATGAAAAGTCATACTGTAACTGTATGTCTACCTAGGTAGGTACTTGATCTCTTCAGCAGATTTCCATCTCTCGCCAGACCACAGTCCTTGTCCAGCTATTGGCAGTACTCCTTCATCGTCTTCGCATAAAGCAACGCAGTCATTCATTACTTCGCTCCCCTTGAAGCGTTTCTAGACTCACCCTCTTTGCTCTTATCAGATGATGCACCTGCAGCTGATAACACGAGGGACAGACGGCTCCTCTGGACCTTAGCAGTGGGCGGCAAGATTCACTCGTCCGCCATCTCCGCAATCCTGACTTTCCACTCCCGTGTTATATCCGTGGCCGAGTGTCGCTGTCGCAATTATTTTCCTGATACCCTGCCCTGTTTGATCAACAGTTTTCGCTTCTTGCCGTCTTGTAGCTCCACTGGCTCGTATACCATTTTTTCCTCTCGAGGCGAATTTGTTCCTGACCTTACCTTGCCCGTCATGGCTTCCTTCGACCAAAGCCCGATCTCATCGCCCCTTCTGGCCTTTCATTCGCCGGATGGTCGCTCCTGCAGTCCCAAAGACATTACACCCCGGTGTGTGGACGGATCTCTGTTATCTCTCAGGCCACTATGACAGCTTTCTTCGTCTTCGAAGACTCTGCTAAGTTAACTAAGCCCTTTTCTTCATGAGTTGGCGCCCCTGGGGAGGGATCCAATAAGCAGAAAACACAAGCAAGCAAGATGACGGTCGGTTCTGCCTTTTACGCCTTCTACTACCCTAATATTACTCCATACAACCTTTGCCACTATTTCTCTCTCTCTCATATCACTATCCATTCTTTCTCGCCGCCACCCAATAGCGTCGCACTTCTAAATCTCCTGATCCTTTCCCCAAACTTCGCGGCTTGCCGAACGGCCACTGTTACCGTGCGCTACCACACCTTGCTTCCCCGTCATTCCACCCTGCTACCTGTCTCTGTCACGGCCCTTTTGAAAAGCTCCACATCTCATCCGAAACGCTGCCACACGATACGAGATCGACCGATCGTCCCCAAACCCCGACCAACAAAAAAACTTTCCATCTGTTCGTCCCGGTCTTTCGATACATCTATCGGCTGGCTCCCACTTCGCCTCTTTCCGAGATCTCATTTGCCAAGTCTGTGCTCTTGCTTTCCTCCTCGTGTTTAAATCATCCTGTGGTGTTTCATACATATTCCCTTTTTCTCCACTACAGGGCACCCGGCACAACTGGTGCATCTCTCTGTATGTCTATCTAGCGGGAGGGACGGTGAATTCACAATATCCCTCGACATGCCGACAGGCAATACAAGGGCCAGTCTATCTCCAACAGACACGACGCCCACAGGTGCTGGCAATAACAGCAACCACGCTACACCCACGGCTGCCGCTGGGTCGATGCCGATTTCGCGGTCGGCCAACGCAACATGGGACAAACCTGAAAGGGCGCGCACCAGCCATGCCTGTGAACCTTGCCGCGAGCGCAAGACGAAATGCGACGGTTCTCGTCCGGCTTGTCGCAGATGTCTTCACACCGGCACTACGTGTTATTACGGCTACGGCAAAGGCTGGAGGAAGCGGAAGTAAGCGGCTGATGTTTGGCCAACTTCGGTATGCAGCTAATGTTCTTTCCAGGACAGCAGAAGATCTCACGGCGACGAGCCGTCGTCTTGCACGGTATGAGAATCTCCTCAACGATATCATGCCCATGGTTTCTTCCGAAGTGAGGGCTTTGATCGACGACGCTCGTGACAACGTAAGTGTCCTGCCTGGTTTATCTGAGTGTTTGTACATGCTGAATTTTTTGGACCAGGATAATTCAAACGGCTCAGAAACAAATGACACCGAGTATACTCTTGCTCCGCCTCGGCTCGAATCGAGCATGTCTTCTGGAGGACCTGGAAGTCGAATCATCCTTCCGCTGCCCGTACCCAGTCCGCATGTGCCTTCGGTATCACGATCATCTACTTCTTCAGGCACCTATGAGCATGTTGGCCCGCCGCCCACGCTCACCAATGCGCTCTCTACACTGTCTACCGCGAGCTCATTGGGGTCCCAGCGAATGTCGCCCGACAACTCCACCCAAATCACCCGTCTCCCGTCTATCACCGCAGGTGGTATCTTGATCGATGGGGAATCAAATGATCCTTCACTGCCAAAGGCGCAAGCACTTCTGGATGCTGGTGTAATTTACGCGCAAGATCGTTTGGGACCTCTACCTGCTTCTCCGACGGGTCGCGCGTCTTTTGGAGGTTGGTCAAACCATGAACCACTGCCTCGCAGACCATCTGCTGACAGTCGGAAGAGAAACCACGAGGGCGCACCAGTTCTCCCCTGGCTGAAAACCGTCGAAACCACTGCAGTCTCGAACTGATGGCCTCCAAGTGCAGCTTGTTGCAGGGTCTCGATCCCTGGCGATATGCAAAAGACTGTCAAGAACGAGTCATGTCTCGATACTTGACAAACGGCCGTGGGATGGTCTAGACCTTCAAACGTGTTCTCTGGTGGGCACCACTCAGGTCTCCACGACCAGCGACAGGCGATATACCCAGGCCCAACCAGCTGTGTGGGCTACTGCGCGTGCAAAACATAACCGCCAGTCAGCGGGCGACTCTTTGCGGGATCCGGAAAATTTCAACGAATGGCAAAATGGCCAACCGAACTTTTACCTCGGGTATTATTATTGTGATCAGCCAGTTTTGATCACCGTGTCATGATGGCTTTTCACTTACGATACTAGTTCGATGGATGGCACGTATTTTGTTGTTGGTTGAATATCCATCATGGGCGAATCTCGATCGTACCCCGAGAGGGGGTTGTCTGGATCGTCCTAGACACCAAAAGACTCCAGGCTTTGGTGGGGCTCAAATCAGAGGCTAGGGAACAGGCAACGACTGTCAGTGGCCAGACTACCGGTTTGGTGGGCTCATCTGGGTTTGGATCGGAACAACGCCGCCGTCATCCGCACGCAGAACATTTGTCCAATCAGCCTAATGGCTTCCCTCGCTGGAAATTACCCAGGAAACGCCTGGACCCCTCTGGCAACATTCCTTCCGGAGTGACGGATACTGAATCCGTACTTGGACAAATTCAACGCGTCATCCGTAATTGTTTGGGTTGCCCGCACACCTTTGGTTCCGGAATCCGAAACTCGGTCACAGTGTTGCTGACAGGCCAAGAACAAGGGGAGGGCGAAAAGGATGGCAGTGGCATTTGTCTGACTTGGGAGAAAGCGATCGCGAAAGAGGATGCCGTCAGCGCGCCAGGTCGTATTGCCACATGGATGTCCTACTCGATTACATATTGCGATCACCCCCATAATCTTTGGACTATGGAACTTCTTTCCTCGAAGAGAACCTTAGCAAGAGCGGCAATACAAAATCCGTTGTCGATCGCAAACCCACGTGAGGACGGAATATTGTATTTTGGTGAATCATCAATACTCGCTGGGATCATTTCAGATCGGTCACGGTCTGTAATTATTTGCTTTGTGGCTAAGGCTTTTGGCAGATCCAAGGCGACGTCACATCGGCGTCAAGACCGACTATCATGGCTGTTGTGGCCAACCACAGATAATGCAGGGTACAACACGAGGTACATTCCACACCTCAGCCTTCGGCACCCCAAGTACAGAACAGGCAATGCAGAACGTGATCGACAACCCTAACAAAGTCCCTTGGAAACGGTATATATGGGTTAAGCCCCTTAAAGGAAACATTGTGATGGACGTTTCGTCGATGGAAAGTTCCCTGGGCAAAAGTACCGTTGTTATTCGTCGATACAGAGGTAACTTTATATTGTCCAAAGGGCGTACTGAATTTTGATGGCTCCCACCGCTCTACTGGAGTCAAAATGTATGCGCTATCGGAATGAAGTGCGTGTGCACGATGGACCTTCGAATGTCCTTTCAGGGCGCGAATGAGAGCTGCAGCCCAAGTGAGAACTCGAACGAAGAGCTGCAGCGCTTCTTAGCCGCATCGATTCAGGGACTCAGGGTACTGGAATGAAGTAGATCTTGGTATGTTTGAGGAAGGTGAGACGTGAAGCTATCTTTCTCTATTTTGTGGGTGATAGCAAGATGTTGTTATTTGTTGCTCTTTCCCTGCCCAGGAGATGGGAATGGATATGTTCATCCGGGGCCACGAGCACTCGTAAGTTATGGAGTTGACAAGGGCATGAGATATCAGATCGAGAATCCTCATGGTTGGCGTTCAATTTGACCCTTCTTTTCGGGCTTGCTGGAAAGTATCCCTTCTTCTGGTACGATGTAGGGTAGACCGGGCACGGGTGGGTGACTGGCATTGGTATATCATGCAGTCTTGAGCGCCTAGTGCGAAGCGCGGCAGTTGAGGAACGAACCAAGTCACACACGTTCGAGCTGTCAATGGAATTGGTGGCTGTTCAGGGACGAGCTGTGTGTTGTCTGTTGAGTGGTGAACAAATGGTGTGACTGTCTTTGGTGCACGGTCAGGTTGGTGGCTGTATATGCCCCAAAAGCTCATATCTGAGGTCCTGGATGCCCCGGTGAATATGGTCTTTTGGTTTTCCTGAGTCCAGTCAGAGTGTGGTTTACTGGTGCGGTGGTCAGGGATGTTTCAAGAGGCAAAAGATCTGGGCGTTGAAGAACATTTTGCACCTGGCGCTTGCTGGCGCAGGTCTTTTCCTTCATGTCAGTCCCATTAGAAGTCATGTCGGCGACCAACTACAGGTGTGGGGTTGCAATACAGAGGTGGGTGACCACAAGGTGAGGCGATTGTCTTCTTTCAGACAGAAGTGAAGCCGGTATCTGTTGCAACTCTGTTTGAATCTCTCTGGTACTGCAGGTCCTCGTTGATACCAGAACAAGATCCTCCTCGACGCCGGCCAGGAGATCCTCACTCAGTGCCTGTCCACGATCCCCCTCGATGCTAGTGAAGGCAACCATTTCAGCGCTAGTGTCAGGCTCCGTCCTCGTTGCTCGCCAGAAGTCGATGGCTATACAGCAATCTAAGAGAAAGAGGTGGTCGTTTTATAAGAACAAAGGTGGATGGGCTAGCATGAGATGGAGGTTGTCGTTCTCACTCGTGGCGTGGGCAAAGCGACATCTGACATCGAGGTCTATGGACATTGTTTAGGAAGCCAGAACATCCAGGACTTTTGACCAGCAACGCAGATCAAGCAGGGCCAAAGATACCCAAAGTTTCCTGTCATCTCGACATGCGATACATCTATTGACTCTGTTTGGTTTCATGTCCTCGCTGCCTTGACTGTTCGTCGCCTTAGGAGTTATCGTGGATCAGGTCAGTCAACACACTGTAGAGTGTGAAGCTTTGTGCACGCATCTTCGTAATGTCTGAACCATCTCCATTCCCAGTACTTTTGTAACTTGTGTTACGCTCCTAGATACTGGATTGGTGCCCATCGCAAGATCAACATGCACAAATACCTATATTTGAACCTCGGACGAGAAGGTGAAAAACTGTGTCACAGGAACAGAACATGAAGAATGGAATCGAATGGTTGACTGAATCAATTCATTGAGCACATATCTTTTTGGCTCTTATTATGTAGATCCTTGCATGGTCTGATAGGCTCGTTTCCTTCATGATCTTGCGTGGCTTAGTTGCTGAACTGTGTGCGACAAAAGTCAGCGAGGTTTGTTCCTCCAACGTCGTGGAAAGAGTAGACTGTTCGCTTTCCACGTCTTCCCATGATGGGTGATGGTTTGGCAGACAACGCGGAGTTGCAGGAAGAGGAAATAGAGGGTTGTTGACATACCTTATCAGGCACATCCTTTCCGGTGGCCTTCTCAAACATGCCTCGGGCCTTGTCGGTGATCTTCTCGTTGGTGCTGCGTTGCTTGGCTGGGTCAATCTTGCCTCCACCGAACTTCTTCTCGGCAGCGTCAACACCTATTGATCATCAATTAGTTCTCAAGGTGGTCATACGACTGAAAGGTGTGGTCGCCAATACCCTTGTCGAGGTAGTCCTCTTGTCCAGTGGCGGCGGGTTGTTGAGTTTGGTCGGCCATGTTGACTTGAAGGATTACGAATGTGATCTGAAAGTTGTGTAGTAGTTGTAGTGTGGTATGAAGGTAGGAGCAGAAGTCGGGAGTCCTGCACGGATATCTATATACCTTGTACCAAAGATACAACTTACATGTGCATCCAGCGGGTTACTACCTGCGCTTTGACAATGCCATCATTTTGCCAGGTTTTGGTGGCTTGATCACCTGTGCCACAGAATACATCATAGCGATCTTCGATCCGGTCTACCGATCAGGAAAACGTGGATATGCCATGCGTCAGGACGACAGGTTCGATTGGAGAGGAACAGGGAAGCTTTGCTGGGCATTGCTGGGCAAAACCAATGTTGGGATCGAAGAAGCGTCAACCTCGCGTCAGGTCTCAAGCACCCCTCTTCAAGTTCTCAAATGATGAAGCGTGACGTCATTCCCCTCCATCTGATAAGCGATAAGGAACCCCGGAAGTCGTGATGATCCGGAACTTTCACGTGACTTTTTGGTGGCACAGCCAAAGCCACACACGTGACAACAGCCATAGTTCTTGGCATTGCCTCGGGTTCAACTTCTGCTACGTCTTGAAACACTCCAACAGCTTCACCATTTATCGGCTATCCATGTCTCCGGGCTGCTCTCCTCTCCGTTTGCTGTATAAGGAGACAACCAAGCGTCTCATATACTGATATCTTCTGCCCTCTCTATCCTCATTGGGATCTATGTTACTCATCTGGCTAGCCGCTAATGGTAGGTCGTCTGGAGATGGCCGGCTGTTCTCCCCCAGAAACACTTCCTGGCCTCCTTGCGCATCGCCAGTAAATTGCCCTGGTTACAAAGCATGATTCCCGTGTCTTGATCTCAATCAGATCCAAGGTCCAGAAGCTGGCCATGCTGTCTGCCAGATCTTCGTCAATCCCTTTTCGGCTGTATGTCCATCGGTTTAACCCTTAGCGCAAGCGATGTCCTCCGGATCGATCTTCTCCCGCGCTCGCAGGCCTCCTACTCCTTGGTGTGTCTCTTTGACACTGTGCTATCAGTAATGGTGAAACCAGAGGCTCTACACTCCGGTGTCATGATTTGTAGTAGGTCTGTTCGGTACTGTCGGATCCAGCGGCGCTGGAGTTCGGATCTTTGCATTTCCTTGACTGTTTACTATCATGGGCGTCCATCTATATATTCCAGCGTTGGGTCTGTCGAGCATTTACAACACCACAGCACGAGCATCTTCATTCCTTTCTCAAAGACTTTTGACAAGTCTCTTTTCGATCTTTTCTTTCAGGGCTTTTGATAAGTCTCTTCACTTCTGACTTGTGCTGCGCACTCTCTTTCAATCTTTTAGCTGGTCTATATTCAACCCTTTGTCAATTTCTCGAACATTACATACGCCGCCGTCAAAATGAAGACATCCACTCTTTCTGCGCTGAGTGCTATGTTTGCCGGCTTGACGCTAGCCCATCCTGTTGATTTTGCCAAACGAGGCTCTGGCTTGTCTGAAGTCGATATCACCATCCTTCAATTCGCCTTGACCGTAAGAATGACAGCTGTAACCAGGACTGAACTCAGCTAACACTTCAATCTTCAGCTCGAGCACCTCGAGAACACCTTCTACCTTGAAGCCTTCAACACATTTCAACTGCAAGACTTTATCGATGCTGGTTTCACTGAAGAATTCTTCCTGAACCTGCAATTCATCTCATTTGATGAATCTTCTCATGTTGCGCTTCTCGAAGCCGCAATCGAGTCTGCCGGTGTTGCTCCGGTTCTACCATGCCAGTACAACTTCCCGGTCACGGATGTCCCTAGCTTTGTTACTTTGTCTGCCATCCTGGAAAGCGTCGGGACGAGCGCCTACCTCGGCGCTGCACCATCCATCAAATCAAGCAGCATCCTTTCCGTCGCCGCCAGTATCATGGCAGATGAGGGATTACACACTGCCCTCCAAAGATCAGCCATTGGAGCAATTGGCTCCCCAGATCCCTTCGTTACTGTGAGTCACCTTGCCTCTACCCGAACCCCGTCCACAAGGCCGATAACTAATATATGACGATAGCCCCTGGACCCCAACTCCGTCTTTACGCTCGCTGCTGAGTTTATCGTCTCATGCCCAGCATCAAACCCACCATTGCCATTTACTGCTTTTGCTGGCCTTGCTGTAGGTGGACAGCAGTGCTTCAACGAAGTCGGCATCGCTACATCTGCTGTCGAGGCAGCTGTTACTGCCACGGCCACCAGCAGCACAAATTACGCGACTCTCATTTCTGCTGCCTCCAATGACTCCACGTCCACCACCACTTCCGCAGCTGCCACAACCACTACTGCGGCTGCGAAACTTCGCGTTCGCCAGGACAACAGCACTTCCACCTCAGACTCCAGCACCACTACCACCACCAACAGCTCCAGCACAACCACCACTGATTCCGCCGTTTCCTCCGCCACCGATGTCTCTGCCGCATCCAGTTCCAGCTCTGGCTGCGCGCCTCCATCCGCCGGCTCCAGCATTCAACTGATGCCAGATGTTTCTTCATCAAAACACGACTTCAAGAGTGTTACCGAGCTTTTCGTAACCTTCGTTGAGGGACTGAACATCATCTCTGTTGGCGTCAAGGTCGACGGCTCGTCGATCAGCAGTGGCATGAACGTCGAGATTCCTGCCGGTGTCTTCGGACAGACCTACATCTTCATTACTCTTGTCGACATTTCCGGGCAGTCATTCAGTGACTCGAATGTTCTCTTCGGGCCTGCCATCATGGAGAGTGAGTTTCTTCCTTCTCTTTCGTGGTCCTGATCCGTATGACTAACAAATATCCTAGTTGCTCCGGCGCTTCCATCGCTTGGACTGTAATGCCCACTCCAAGTGGCATGCACCATGGAAGGCTGAATGACCTCACCTACCGGATGCGGAATGCGTATCGCGATGGAACCTGGTCTGGCGTGGCGTGGTCAACCGCCAAACGTAGGATGAGGAGATGTGTACGAATCGGCATATGCATATATATCCCTTGGGCCTCAAAAAAGCATTGATGCAATCTGGAACGACATTTTACCAGAACATTTCAGTTTCATGACTTTCCTCAAGAGATTTTACTGTGCTGTTCATTGCTTCTGGTGTTTGTGTATGCCAGGAGGGTCACGACATGTTATCGACGATACCCCCAAAGAAAGCCGAGTACCTGCCGAGAAGGTGGGAAACCGAGTGGATGGTCGCGAGCAGAAGATTGGGTTCGTAGCAAGATGTATCTCAATGTCTGTAGGAACTCTGCTTTGACAAGACCAAAACCTGCTCATACCGTCTATCTGTCGATGCATTCTGGAAAATATCAAGGACGTTACAAGCAGAGACTCGACTCTCAGACCGCGAAACCCTAGACTATGTCAAGCTCGGCACCTGGATAGCCGTTCAGGATAGTGGTTCCTTAGATTCATCTCTATTCCTATTGGCAGACGCGCTTGCATACCCCTCAATCCCCTCGGGGAGTCGGGGCAGACACCGATTAAGCGAGAACTGAAATTCGCGGAGGTCGTTTTTCGAAAGCACCAGGATTAGGTCAGTGATCTATGACTCTTTCAATCCTCTCATAACAAGTGCCCGGAATTGACAAGAGTCTCTCTGCGAGGTTAGAAAGAACCACCATAGATCACTTAAGCGCAGTATTGGGAACGACTGCACCTCTCCTCGAAGGGCATCAACATTGAATCTTCTGCTTCCCCGCACATTGGGATACGCTACAAGAGATTACGTGCGGCGAGAAGATACTACGAGATTTCCGGTCAAGATCTGAACGCACACCCCGGCATTGGCTCCAAGGATTACCAACAACCGACATCACCAAGATGGAGAAAGCAGGAGGCTTCCAGGAGCCACGGTACCTAGACTTCGTCCGCTCCAATGAAACTACCGGCATCGACGGCAAACCTATGCTGAATCGCTACTCGACACATCTAACACGCGAGCATGACTTTCCCGGCGCCCAAGCAATGCTCTACGGAGCAGGTGTGCCAGACAGCCAGACGATGAAGACGGCCCCGCACGTCGGCGTCGCCAGTGTGTGGTGGGAAGGCAACCCATGCAACATGCATCTTCTCGACCTGGGGAAGGAGGTCAAGAAGGCCTTGACAGCTCGCGGCATGCTGGCGTGGCAGTACAATACCGTCGGCGTGAGCGACGCCATCACCATGGGCAACCAGGGCATGCGGTTCAGCTTGCAGACCCGAGAAATCATTGCTGACTCTGTCGAGAGCGTCACGTGTGCACAGGCGCACGACGCCAACATCACCATCCCCGGCTGCGACAAGAACATGCCTGGGTGTATCATGGGCATGACACGCCACAATCGGCCCAGTTTGATGATTTATGGCGGCACCATCGACAAGGGCTATTCGAAGACGCTACGCAAGAATGTCAACGTCGCAACGTGTTACGAAGCATTCGGAGCATATACCTTCAACACACTCAAGCAGCCCGATGATGGAGGCGATACATCCAAGACGAAGGACGAGATCATGGAGGACCTGGAACGGCACGCATGTCCCGGCGCTGGCGCCTGCGGAGGCATGTACACGGCAAACACCATGGCAACTGCCATTGAAACAATGGGCTTGTCGCTGCCAGGATCGAGTTCGACGCCCGCAACCTCACCTGCCAAGATGCGTGAATGTGCCAAAGCCGCAGAGGCTATCAAAGTGTGTCTGGAGAAGAATATCACTCCCAGGCAGCTGCTGACCAAGAAGTCGTTTGAGAACGCTCTTGTCATCACCATGGCATTAGGAGGAAGTACCAATGCAGTCCTGCATTTCCTCGCTATGGCGGTCACCGCCGGAGTGGACCTTACACTCGATGACTTTCAGCGTGTCAGCGACAAAATCCCCTTTATGGCAGATCTTGCTCCTTCAGGGAAATATTTGATGGCCGACCTTTACGAGATCGGTGGTGTACCAAGTGTGCAGAAATTGCTGATTGCCGCTGGTTTGCTGGATGGCACAATCCCCACCGTGACGGGTAAGACACTGGCCGAAAACGTCGCTAGCTGGCCGAGTCTGCCAAGTGACCAGGTCATCATCAAGAGTCTAGACAACCCAATCAAGTCGAGCGGCCATATTCAGATTCTGAAGGGTAACTTCGCGCCAGCTGGTGCCGTGGCCAAGATCACGGGCAAGGAAGGCCTGCGATTTTCCGGCAAAGCGAGATGCTTTGACAAAGAGGTCCAACTCAACGAAGCGCTCAACCGTGGTGAAATACCCCGCGGAGAGAATCTTGTGCTTATCGTAAGATACGAGGGACCCAAGGGAGGTCCGGGCATGCCTGAACAGCTCAAGGCGAGTGCTGCCATCATGGGTGCCAAGCTCACAAATGTCGCTCTCGTTACAGACGGAAGATATTCGGGTGCATCGCACGGGTTTATCGTGGGACACGTATGTCCGGAAGCTGCCGTCGGGGGGCCTATAGCATTGGTGAAGGATGGCGACGAGGTGACGATCGATGCTGCAACGAACACCATCTCCGTGGACGTGAGTGAAGAGGAGATGGAGACACGGAAAAAGGCATGGATACCACCAAGGATGGTAGTCACCAGAGGTGTACTGGCTAAATATGCTGCTCTGGTCAGTGATGCCACTCATGGAGCAGTCACTGATCTTTTCTGAAGAAGCACGTTGGATGCAGGGATCGGCCATGCAGGTTGGACAAGGTTGCGGCGCCGTAAGCGAGAAAACGATGTACAATCGTGGAACGGGTGCCGCCGATTGGCCAAGCAGATCATTGCATTGATAGTGTGATAGGCATGGTGTACGCCGTATGTGCAGAACAATGTCATGCATGGGTATTCATGTTTTCGCGAAGCTGTCCAGGATTCCGGCACGTGCTGTGCATCAACTGCGTATTTTGGACGTCGAAAGAATCTGTTGATTGAATGGCAACCTATGATTACATGTTAAAGTTGTCCTAAAGTGAGCTATGAGCAGCAGGTGCTGCACACTTCGCCGTGTCTGGTCTCCAATGGTACAAGGAGTGCCACGGTTGTATGCCTAGCACAGTAGACTCACTCCCACCAGTTCTTGATACTTTGGTAGACCCATGCGAGAGGTAGACAGGGCACGACGGGGCAACTTGGACTCTCCTCGACAAGTGGTCGCTCTGAAACAGAACAGAGTTCGAGTACCCGGGTAATCCTGCTGGGAACGACATGGCAATGCCAGTAGGTCCACAACCCCTTGCAACTTGGGCAGATGGCGCGGGCGTCATGCGCCTTGAGGGGGGATCTCTTGCAAACCCTCCCACATGACAACGCGTTACTTACCAACGGGGTGTCTCTAGTGACAAGCGTATAGACACTGGACACGGGAAAGTGGGCTGTGCATGGGTTGGGGCTGAACAGTGCCTTGTTGCTGGTGCGATCAATTTGGGGACATATCTCCGACTGCATGCGTCTTTCTCCCCATCTTTCTGATCAGCGGCTAGAGAGCCAGTGTCGTGGCGTACATGGTATCTCGCATGCTAATGTACCATTCAATGCGATTCGGCAGTCTCTTGGGGTCTAGAACGTGGACCAATAAGTGCTGGAGACGATCTGGACCCCTGGCTGGGGGCCGGATGTACCGGTCACCTGGCCCGTCTCGCAGCGGCTGGAGATGCAGCGAAATGACCCAGTGTCGCGATAACGCAGACTCGGAGCGGTCGAGTAGGTGGACTTGACAAGGGGAAACCTCATGTTTCCTTTCAAGTGACGTTCTGTCGCTGGAGTAATTGGGACAGGAACATCGAGCGAGCGGGCGAGAGACCGTCTTTGACTGGCGGAGCTGCGATACGCGAAATGGGGACAAAAGATCGCGCAAGAAGGAACCGAAAGGAAAGCAGAGACCTAGCGACAAGAGATGGACGCCTGAGAGTCGTAGATCCAGTAGTGCACCAATATTGTTGGCGCAGTCAAGGATGGACAATTGAACAAGTGAAAGAAACGCGTAAGTTGCAGATATTCCGTGCAGGCCAGTCGCGATTGCAGATTTCGGTTGACGGGGCCGAAGTCTAAGAAGCACTTGGTGGTGAATTGCCAACTTTCTTCTTCTCTCCACGTCCTCCTCCTCCTCGCTATCTTTACTTCAACATCACCACACAATTACACCTCCATGCTAATGCATCTCGCTGCTACCCAAACTCCCTCCGCCCCTGTCTACCGGCATGGTCGGGATCCACGCGATGGGCTGAGGTACACGTGCTCATACTGCTCCCTTCATCGACCTCTGGGGTTGACAGTATGACAGGTGTCAGCGAACGATTCACCCAACTTCTAGAACGTGGAACAAAACACCCAGACTGGTCCATATCCTCATTACGTCGCTATCGATAGTCTGCGTATTGGCTCCAGGAACCATCCCGTGGTGGAACAATTTGCATTCCTTCGCTTTCACTAGGCAGCAGAGGCGGCTCGGCCATGACCTTATCAGCCTTCTGGTGTTCGGCTGTTCTTTGCCCGGTTCTCGGGACATCGAATTCGAGGTCGGTTACTTTCCTAATTCTCCTAGCTCTTCCTATATTGCTAGCCTGAAACCGGTATCTGGAGGTGAACGCCTGACCTGCAATCCTCTTGCCATATCAAAGATGCTATGATACGACCCGTTGCTGACCAGGCAAGGGTTGAAAACGTGAAGAAAGTCTATACAACACACTCGACCAGTCAGATTCGGTATTTCACGGCGGCCCCAGTGCTATGAGGACTTCACGCGCTGCGGTCTGGGGCCTTTTCTTCTTCGGGAACCATAATTGCAACGGCGACCAGCCTTTCTACTCAACACTATGCCGCGATGTTCTTGCTCGCTTGTGCTAACCTCATGATAAGTCATTCTCAAGACCGATGTGAGTCGACATGCATGTTGGGGGCTGGCGTCGATCTTCTGTGACCAAGACTCTATGTTCGTGTCGGCCATACAGCTTTGCATGAAGCTAGTTGTCACATCCCAGGCATCATGGTCTAGTCCTGCATTGTGCAGAGACATGCAGCATCTCGGAGACCCGTCGAGGTCAGGCGTCCACTGTCAATCGCTACTGGAAGTAGGTATCCGGCAAGGAGGAAGACTGCTTCCCCATCACGGAGAGGATGGACACAACCAGAGTTCTCTGGAGCACATGCCAGAAGGATCGTGACGACCTATATCAAGGGCCACATGCTCCCTCATCTACTTCTCATTTCTCATTCCACCGTCTCAGTGAATCCAAGAATGTGTCACTTGTGATCTCCACAATGAGCCCCCTGCCCAAGAGCGTGAACAAAATCCTGTCAAGACTTCAATCACCAGCACCTGCTCATACCGTTCCTGTTTACCAAAAGAACAACAGCAATATCACTCTCTTTGACGAGCTCCCAGAGGCTGAAAAGCAGGCCGCGATCATCAAGCTCGAACAGCTCGCTTCTGAACAACCAGGCTCAACCACCCCCAACCGAAAAAAAACTCGGTCTTGCTTCAACTGGAAGACCTTCGCCATGGTGTTTCTCGGTCTAGGATTTGTCACCTTTGCAGTGGTCGCCTCGGTCGCCTTGGCCATCGATGTCGATAAGGATCCAGACTTGGTCGCGAAACTTCGCATGGCCAACACCAATCTCGATCGCATGAACTTGCTCCCTGACAATTCGGACTGGTTCTTCGACTTCACCAAGCAGGACAAGTATACCTTCTCCCCAGGAGGTGTCGTCAATGCCAATGCAGCCACCTTTCCTGCCACCGTTGGACAGGGCATGACCATGGTGAGAATGCTGTGTTTCGGAGTTCACCAGTATAGGAGTACTGACGTTCTCAAGGCTATGCTCAACCTCGGTCCATGCTCCATGCTTCCACCGCATCTCCACCCCCGTGCTACCAACTATGTGGTCGCAATCTCTGGCACAACCATGACCTACGTGAGTATTCTCTGCAATTGTGCAAGCAATTGTTTCACCCCAGGGTTGGAGCCCGCAATCATCACGACCGTGACGCTGACTTGAATAGATGATCGCTGAGAACGGCGCCCGCACAGTCACAGAGACCCTCAATGCCGGACAGATGACCATCTTCCCTCAAGCCTCCATCCACACCATGATGAACATCGGCTGCGAGAACGCTCAACTCATCTCCGCCTTGAACTCGGATGACACTGGAACCACCAACCTGGCCAATGCATTCTTCAGTCTGCCGCAGAACATCACCGGGACCGTCATCGGTGGTGGCCTTAACGTCGCCACCATCGATGGACGCCTCCCTGACATCGGTACCGGATCCAACTATGGCCCGGAAGCATGCATTGCCGCGTGTGCCGCCAAAGGCAAGATGATCAAGCGGAGCTTCTAGATGACTAATGATGGTTAAGCTGTCGATGGTCTTATCGATCTCAAGGATTCAACTTTGCGAGTCATGCATGCCCTGTCGCCAGAAACATTGAGTTAGCTCGAAAGGGCACGTCTACTGAGATCTAGCACTCTTGCGGCTCAGTTAACAGGGTGTTGATTGATCGCATGCTCATGTACAAGTATCTACGAACCACATAACGAGAAATGAAATACATTTGATCGCGTTCTGAGAAGCATCGACCCTCTTGCAGTTCCGCGCGTAGGAGTATATCAGGGATAAGGCAGAGTGAATTTGAGAGCGCAGCAAACACTTCTCTCGCACGTACCCTACGCTCGCAGCTGAGACGATCCGTACACTGTCGATCCTAAACTTATCGGCCATGGTCGTGTTCCCGAAAAACAATAGTCTACTATCCGCTGTTTGGTATTGGGTGGTCTCATGTCAACGATGAGAAATGCGTAACTAACAGGGTCTTTAATGATCAGTCAGGCATCCGGTAAGGCTGCGCAACGCTTAGTGAGATGGATTAGGACCACCACTAGCACGAGGGTCCATGAGTGATCAGGTGTCCAATCTTCAAGAAAGGCTGCATATACAATGGATAAGTCGTACTGAACAACGACGATGCGAGCACCTCCATGAGTAAGGGGTTTCACTTCATCTCATTGAATAACATGGTATACTATCTAGTCTAAGCGAGAGCCCATTAAAATTCTCCGCCTAACATATGCACCCCACCACAAGGACCGGGCATACATCATGTCTTGATGTTCCAGGACCCCTTTGTGACCATCCGCTGTCCCCAAGGCAAGCAGTTGGACCCCAGCGCATCCTGCTTCGCTCCAAAGGATCCCAACTGGGCATCATCTACGTAGAGGACATACATGGACCCAGCTCTTGAACTCCCATGGTGGACAGAATTTCAAACACCATCCCAGATATGCTGAGGATCAACTGTCCTCTCTCGTTTGCGCCGCCCTCCCCATGAATAAAGAAAGACTCCACGCTTGCGAAACAAAAACGTCGCGTTAAGGGTAATCATTATCGGTATGAGCCCGGTAAGCCCTCATCTGGCCCAACCAGGAATGCTCGTCCGATTGCCCGGAGGGATTCTGGGCTCAGGAGGTTCGATGTTTTTGATAGCTACGATGCGCCGTTAGTGACTGTCCGATAGAGGGCTCAGATGGCCGAGCCGAGCAAGGCCACATACCTGTGACGGCTCTCTGTAAGAGAGATGGTTTCTTGGATTGCGAGTGAGCTCTTTCCTTATCGCTCATGATGGACGACGTGGAGATGGAAGCCGTGTCGAAAGACATTTTCTTATTGTCTGCCATTGTGCAGTGTTGTGTAGTATGCCCCTGAGTCAATTTGGTGGTAATGGTGATGAGTAGGTGGGAAGGTTTCGGTCGGGTAGAAGGACGCTCTGGTAAGCTTCTGAGTTGGAAGAAGATTGAGGATGAGGCCTGACGACTCAGGCCTTCAAGCAGTCTTTATATGCTGATGCGAATACGGTTTGAGAGCGGATATCTCACCCCGAGAACAGGCACCCAGCATACGCACATAGCACAAAAGAGGCATGTGGTGGAGGATTTGCATATCGTAATAGGCTAGCCTCCTTTCTTACAAGAAAATGACCCTGGCAATTACCCAATCCGGGCCCGAGACGGTAGAGGTTTTGGTGGAGAACTGGATATGGTCCGGGCATCCTACTGGGCGCCTGGATCTGGGGACAAACTGTATGAGGAAGCTGACTCACTACCTCGTACCGATGACTCGGAAACTTCTCACATTGTGACATAGAGTGTGCTAAGCCTCGTACAGCCGGAGGCCATCAACAGTCCAGAACAATCATGTCACGGCTGCAACCTCTTCTTGTTGCGTCGAGGGGGCGGAATTTTGCATCACTAATCCGAAATGCGCAGTTGTCCACTCTACGCACGGTGTCGAGACAAGCTTCCCAGGTACAGTAGTGCGTTGGAGTCTAAGCTTGTGGGGAAGACTGAGGTTTGGTTGTCTCAGTACCTCTGTCAAGAGCCAATCGTCCGCTTCAGAGCGTATGTGGCGGGGCCTAAGGCGCGACGTATGCGCATCGTTTGTTGATTGATGCCTGAGTCACACATGGACTTCTGTGGCGGTCTTTGATTATCTTTGACTCTTGTATGCGTCATAAATCATTCCTTGTTGGGGAGTAAACGCGATTTCGACAAGGTTGCACCTTATGCTCGCTCACCAGATTCTACAGCCAGATCTCGTAAGCAGCGAGGTGTGGAAGCGGAGGGATCGGGGAAATCAGTCAATCCGAAGCGGGACGTCCCCTGAGCCAAACATACAGGCACCAACAATCGCTTACCGCGAGTGTTAAACGACACTTCGACCGATATCCATCACGGAGCAGTGTGGAGATCAGTCCTGCCGCGCGCCTCAGGCGCCGATGTTCTTCGCAATTCAGTTCGCAATTGAACAACGCTTCTCCGAGTTGTCCCTACAGATAGAACGTTCGAACATCCAGATTCGGCGTCGATCGCAGCCACCTGATTAGAGCGCATCATCCTTTGTTTGACCCTGGCAGCTTCTGCAGCATACCACAGGAGTCGGGTCCAGAGCCGCACTAAAACATGATATTCGACACCCGATATGCCGTCGCGCAATAGAACAAATCCCAAGTGCTTGTGCAACAACCCCGAAATGGGCATTGTTGTGAAAGCATCGGAGATTTTTCAGCACACATCAGGTCGCTAATCAGTCTCCGCGATTGTCCTCCTGCAAGACTTTCACAGTGCAGACCTTTCTCTCAAAACAACGGTCGAGAACGCTAAGATGACTAGGTTTTGCGCTGTGACAGGTTGCCATCAAGTCGTCAACTGCGCGGTCCACCGCGCATGAGATTTGTTGTCTGTGGCCCTGGAGGCTTTGCAATATTAACAACGATCAACTCAACGACCTGAATCGTCTCGCCGCCCATGCACTGCCATGTTCGAGGTACTCCTCCCGAGTGATGCCATATTCTCTGACAATCTCAGGAGAACGACTTGCCATCCTCGCACCACCAAGCCAAGTGGAAGTGATGGAGTCCTCCATCTTGCGGACACGAACTATCCACTCCGCCTTCACTCTTGTGCGTAGCTCAGCTTCAATACGCTCGACGAAACCTGGAATCTTCGCCGTACCGCCCACAACGAGTACGTTGCATAGCATAGTGGCTTGCACAAGAGGAGGAAGCACTGCGAGCGACTGCATGACGATGTCTGCTAAGCCTGGCTGTTTGGACCCAATATCGCTGGGCGAGAAGAGTATCTCTGGAACGGTGAAACGCTCATTTCCAAGAGTCATCGAGATCTCCGCATCCGCAGTTCCTGACGCCAGTGCTGCTTGTTTACGTTTTCGTGCTGCCGGGCTAGGGTCATGGGGTCGACTGAATCCCTTCAGTATGTGCATGCCATCTGGAAGGATATAGTCGAGGCGGAATTCATCGCTCAGAGCCTGTTGCTCCGCCTTCACAGCGCCATCTCCTTCCAGCACTTTGGTTGGCACTGGAGTTTGGTGACTCTTATTGCCCTTCCACGTCTTCTCTAGACCACGTCTGAGGTCGCTACTGACGAAAGACACCTCCTCCTTGATGTCGTTGACGATCTTGGTGTCTTGGTGTAGGTCGAAGTGACGTACGGATATGACCTCTTTCAGCAGGTTGGTGAGATGCTTTCCGCCAAAGTCGAGGCGACGAATGGCGCGATGCATTGGACGACCATTAAATGTCGGAGTGATTGTGGTGTGGCTGTAGCCGCTGTCAATGACAAGGAGGCATTCCATTTTCATGGAGTCACTTGCAGGAGACGATGTTTCTTCGAACAGAGGATGGAGATCGTTGTACGCATTCAGGGATGGACCTACCTCAGGTATTAGAATCTTGCTTGAGGACAAGCAGTGACTGCTTCAGTGACACCTACCAATAATCCTGGAATAGCCCCCGAAGCCCCATTCCTCCATGATGATCTCGTCGGCATTTTTCTGTAGTGCGGGCATGGTATTTGGTGGCTCGGTGAAGATCAGCGTTGTATCTTCCGGACTCGTGATCAGCAACTCTGTGGTAGCAGTACTCTCATCGAAGAATGATTGATCCCATATCTCTTTCTGAGTCTCCCAGCTCACTACTTGTCCATTTTCGACAGGCCGCCGGAATAATGCTTCGCTCCATTGTGTGATTTCTTCCGAATGTGAGCCAACATAGACTTTCCTGTCGCGACTGCGCACAATGGCATTGGGAATTACACGGCACTTGAAAAGCGCGTCCTGATCAGATACGAATGGCGCTGGTGCGAACCCAGCCTTGATAGTGTAACCGCCGTTGTCAAGAACGAAGGTGGTAGGAGGAAGGCCTGGAATGCCACGCGCAGAGGATTTGGAGGCGCGTGGTGCCATGTTCAAAGCAGTGGCGCTGCCTTCATGGCCTGCAAGTCCTCATGTCAGCTATGCAAGCAGAAGTAATGCGCAGCTTGCATGGACCCTATGCTGATGAAAAGATTGCAGCAGATGCACCTGGCCCCGAAAAGTGAATTGAAGCCTTGCGCAGAAAGTCAACAAATGACGTAGCAGCACCTCAACTTCACCGTAGCCTCAGCCTTGCGCAGCCTCGCATTTCCTCCTCGTAGGTATCTAAAGGTTGTCATAATGGTCCTAGGGAAAGACAGAACTCAGATGGATACATGCGGTATCTCTAATTGTGTTCTTACAGGCTGGGAAGCCACAGGAGTATGTGCTTTGATGGGTCTCATCAAAATGCCAATCTCTAAGCCTTCCGCACAAGTCTCTAACATAACAAGTCCAAATGCAGGATCTAGCTTCGAAAGGCTGGAAAAGTACAGATTCGGTCTCGGCCAAATTCCCTACAGACCTCTTGCTGCATGTACATCTCCACCTATGATACTCGATGACTGAAGCTCGTTCGTGTCGCTTCACTCGCTTGGGATTCACTGACCTCTGGTTTCAGCTCATCGGTGATATTTCTTTCGTCCTTAAATGCAGAAGCCACGAATTTCGTATGACTGCCTCGGGCGACGATTTCGTTTTTGCTGTTCATGAATTTGACGGATGTGAAAGCGAGTGTCTTGCCAACTTGCAATGGGTCAGTAAGTCAGACGGAGGTGGGAGTAGAAATCGTACATTTGTCGCAGATAACCTCTCCCTTGACCACATCACCTACCTTGCCGCCAGCACCCAGGTAGGTCACGCTGATATCCGTCGAGACTCCCGTCGAATACAGGCCTCGAGACGCAAGCGCAAGTGAACCACTCGTATCGACCATCGTGGCAAGGGTGGCACCATGCAGTATGCCCAACCGATTCGTGTGATGCTGCTCAATAGGTAGTTCAAAGTTCACTTTGCCTGGCTCAACCGCTGTTATCCTTAACTAATGCCAATCAGTCGAAGATAGTCATGGGTGATGGGTTCCAAGTGCGCAGGTAGAGGTCTCCGTGTCAAATATGCCGACGAGAAGACTTACAGTGTTGATCAAGCTATTACGATTTAGTCACGCTTCTTCCCGTCACATGGTCTCAACATACCGTGGCTCAACCCCAGAAGTCGATTGAAACGACTCCCACACCTGGACAAGTCAGCTATCAGTCCGAATGGAGCTTGCCTGGGTCGGAGTAAAGCATACGGAGCGCACAAATTTCAGTGCCGACATGATGGCGGGACTTCAGGTTGCTGCCCGTGCTATTTATCCAGACAGCGACCTGTATAGGATAATCAGAGGCGGAATTGTTATGATGGTATCCAAAGGTAAACGTCTCGGAGCGCGGCCCCGGAAGCCGATGAACATCGAATACATGGTGCCAAGACCCGGCCATTATCTCATCCTAGCATCGTAACCAAAATACAAACATTACTCAGGGGTATTTCTTCTACCTTACTGTTACACTGTGATCGGACTCGATCGGCCAACGAAAGCATAGCCGCCCCATCCTTCTCTTTCCGCCTCCTCAAATTCCAGTTTCGGTCGTGGAATTGCTTTCTGTAACAGCACATCGTCGGCGTGATAGCGCTCCAAATATATGCAAATGGCTTGGCCTTGTAGGATTGCTCGAGTCGACACCCACCATGGTCCTCTGCAGATCTTCATGAACCAATACACAAGCATCAGTAATGCCCATGGATCCTTTCTCTCAATCAGTGCCCTGAAAGGAGGATCGACGTGGCAGATGAACACGAGGAATCTCATCCAGGTTGTATCGTTAAGCTCAAGAGCGAGCAATGTAATGAGGAACTGTGCGGTCTTGTGGTAAGGGTTCGCCACTGCTGGTGGGGAAGAACTATTGGTGCAAAGATGGTCAAACACCGAGATCATGTTTGTGGGCTCTTTCTCCGTGAATCTGAAGTGCATTTCGTACGACTCAGCCACAGCTCGCCACATGCTGTCTTGACGCAGTGGGTTGGTGGCACGCCAGACGGCTTTCTTGCCATCGCTCATGCCAACCCATGCGAAATCGCCAGCGCCCAGCGGCCACACATTCTCAACACTTGAGGCTTCGATTTGGAAGAACATCATTACGCCAAGTATGGACGCAGCAATGAACAACGCGTCACGGTCTTCTGGTCGGATGCCTCGAGACAGTTTTTGATGCATGCCACTGATTCCCCTGTGCAAATGGTAGATTTCATCCGTGGTCTGCCGCGACGTAGCCGAAACAGCACAAAAGCGGTCGTGGGCAGCGGTCATAGACTGGACGAGGTGCATGACACAGGGGTGAATGCAAGCCAGTTGCACCATCGCTGTTCGGAAACATTTGGGGGTAGCTTTTGTTCCCATGGTGAGAACAGTGCGTTTGTTGAACCTTTCCAGTCGTTCCATGCCGGACAGGTCTAAGCGCAAGAGCCCCTCGTTGGCAGCGGTAGGACCTTGATTCTCACTCAGATAGATGTTGACCATGTCCAAGACATAGGAGCCGGTGGCGGGGGAGTGTTTCTCTAGAGTCGAATCGATTTCGATGCCTTCGGTGCTGCCGGAACGTGGTTGAAGGTCGGGGACACTTGAATCGTAGTTGCATGTCACACCAAAGTCGAGACACTTCTCGCATGACGGCGTCGTCTCATCACATTTGATCCTCCTGAGCTTGCAATTCCGACAGCCTAATCTCGACTTTCTATGAGTCTTTCGTTGACGTGAATTTGACTCCTCCTGCCTGCAACGGGGTTTAGAGGACGGTGTGCGTCTACCCATGGTGAGATAGCTTTGCTATTAGTGGCATCACTTTTAGATGGAGTTCACTTGTGGCATAAGGGACCAAACTGGCACAAAACATGTTAGGAAAAGAAGTCAGGCCGTCCAAGGCATCATCGATCCCACTGTCCCTTGTTATGCAGGTCGACGAATGGTAAACCGGAGTTACGGAGTCTGGAGTTACGAATTAGGCCGATGCACTAACTTAAAGCATGGTTAACTCCCTAAGGTCAGAACTAAAGCACGGTTAAAACTAGGCTACTAGGCAATGCCTTGGCGATGCTAGCGCCTACTAACTCAACCTCTTACATCTCTCTTCAGTTCCTCTCTTTCACTACAGTACATCCTTACAGCAAGAGTCACGGCTCATCGGAGGCTAAGACAACTCGAAAACATGCATTGATCTCGTAACGCTCCTCGGCGCTTGTCTCCATCTGCCCACCAAAATGACCGACACCACACTGCAGTCATGGGAGTATCTGGAGACGCTCCCAGGCACCCAGTTTTACCGACTGTACAGAAGTCCAGCATCCGCCCTCGCCATCTTCAGGAAGCGGCTGTCCAGTCTGGCAAAGTCCTTCGTCATGATGCTGCTCTACATGCCTCGGCCGATGCCAATCAAGCAACTGGAGCTGTTTGTCAACGACAACAGCAGAGGAGAACGTGAACACGCCCTCGATCTTCTCCATCGCTATCACATCTTCAGAGACGTCACTTTCAACTCGACCAAAGCTTACAGCCTCACTCCAGACTTTGCCAAGTCTCTTCGGGGAGCACTGACCGGGGCAGGCGATAGGAAATCGTTCGGTCAGGTAGCAAACGTGCCGGCAAACCTAAAGGTCACCATACCAAAACTGGACGAATACTCGCGTCAGCGATGGGAGGGCATACTGGGTTACATGGTAGGGTCATCATCTACACCATTAGATGCTGAACAAGCGGCCATCGAGCCCTCGCCGGGAGTCATCGAGCTCTTGAAGGCTGGCCATCTCATCGAACTCTCTGGCACTTACAGTCGTGGGCAAACCGCAAAGATCACCAAAGAAGGTTTTGCATTTGTGCTTCAAGACATCAACACGCAGATATGGGCGCTATTGTTCCTGTACGTCGACAACGCCGAAGTCTTCGAAATGGACAAAGTTGACGTTCTATCCTTCCTATTCTTGGTGTCATCCCTCGAACTTGGTCTGGCATACTCGACCGCCACCCTCGACGAAACCCAGCAACGATGTCTGTCTGATCTCGTCTCATTCGGCATCGTCTACCAACCAATGCGAAGCGACGGAACGCCCTCCGACTTCTTCTACCCTACTCGCCTAGCCACGACTCTGACGTCCGACTCGAGCAGTGCCCTTTCAGCAACCAACACCACCATCGGCTCCTCGCTGTCCCCGTCCGCCGCTGGCTCGGCAAAAGGATTCATCATCGTCGAGACGAACTACCGCGTCTACGCCTACACTTCATCACAACTTCAGATAGCCTTGTTATCGTTGTTCGTCAACCTGCGCTCTCGCCACCCCAATTTGGTCGCCGGCAAAATGAGCAAAGCCTCGGTCCAACGTGCCGTGCAGGCAGGAATTACGGCCGAGCAGATAATCTCGTACCTGACAGCCCATGCGCATCCCCAGATGCGACGGCACGCACAGGCCGAGCAGGCTCAACTACAGGCCCGAAGCACCGACCCAATCCGCGTCGTCCCCGTTCTGCCCGCCACCATCCTCGACCAAATCCATCTTTGGCAACTCGAACGAGATCGCATGACGACGACACACGGCTTCCTCCTGAAAGATTTCTCGAACAACGCCGACTACGAGGCACCGTGTCGATACGCAGACGAGACCGGCGTCCTGGTCTGGAAGAATGATAGGAAGCGGATGTTCTTCGTGAATCGCATTGAAGGTGTGCGGTCGTTCATGGCGGATAGGAGGACCAGTGCTCAAGGATGATATATTGGAGAAGACTAGCAAGCAGTGGCTAGCCCTTTCAAGCTTTCACCCTCTGGATCAGGCACGTTCAGATATGGCTACACGGGTCAACCTTGCGTCCAATTCGGCCACTTTCGAACACACCCAGACAAGCAGATCGGATGCAGCGTGTGTACAACACTATGCTATCTAGGGAAGGCTCAGCGACCCGCAAGACGGTCGCGCAAAACATCAGAGCTTGCACCATCATCGTCGACCCACAACCATACTCAGATCACATCCACAACTCATAGTGAGACTTTTGTGCCTTGCCAAGATGCGGGTGATTGTCTGGAGGAATCTACATCGCATGAAGCTTCCGAGACTACGTCTTCGACGCAGACATGGAGACATGGTTGGTGTCAACCCGCCTCAAGCGCAAAGAACGAGGACGTCAGTTGCAGCCGCGCCCTGCTCCGGCTATTGGTCTCGGTGTTCTTTCCCGTGGCGACGATGATGGATGGTTCATCTGACACAGGCGTGGTTTAGTGTCCCAAAGCCCTTGCTTGTGGCACTGTGTGCGACAAGGCCAGCGACCTGGTTTATATCTTGAGAAGCTCAAGCATAACTCTTCGGCGTTGTGACGAGCACAAAACTGTAAAGAGTTGATATACACTGATAGCATTCCTCGTCCATCTCATCATCCTCCACCAACCTCTTCAACCCGCTCTCTCGACTCCTTGCATATCGCACACCCGCCCACAGCTTGTATCTTGTCCTTCAGCAATCGTGCATTAGTGACCTTAGGCGCCACTGATCTCGAAAATCTGACTTCATCGACATTTTCGCCGTCCCGATCCTTAGCACTTTCCGGCAGAAGCGTTTCGTCTCCTTCGGCATCAGGTCCATGCAGAAGGTGTGATACATGGTAGACATGTCCGCACGCGAACCCAACCAATGTCTCCTTCTCATCCTGGTTGAACGCCCTGTAACATGACGCGCAATGACCTGGTTCGACACGGCTTCCGGGCACGGCCTTTTCTTCCTCCTCCCCGTTCTGGACCTGCTCCACATCTTGGACAGCAGCTTGCTTGCGATGGTGTGTAGTGCTAACCACCTCAAACTTGATGCCTTTTCTCCTACCCCTTCGTAAAGTCTCCATTGCAATGGCCACTTCACTACTCAATACTTTGGCCACCCCAGTGCTAATGCTGTCCTGCAAGTCGTACTCCCGCAGCATTTTCCTCAAGCCGTCCTTCAAGCCTTCGACTTCAAGACCGGACGGTATCCTCTTGACCAGGGTGATTGGGTCAATTGCTGTGCCAACTTCTGCAAGCAACTCTGAGATGAACCGTGGCCGGGACATGCTGTATTCCAGCAAGTCGTCCCAAAGGCCTTTGTCGTCTTGTTCCTTGGCGAACGCGATGGCTTTAGAAGCGTCTCTCAGCTCATCAATGATGAGAAACAATGCTTTCTTCATTTGGCCCGTCTTGCTCAATAAATAGACCAGCTCTTCCACGTAGTGTTTCTTTTCACATATTTTGACGGCCTTTTCAAACGTGTATGCTGTCGACGCTTGCAGGAACTCAATCAGCAATGCACGGTTGTATTCGGCGAATAGTTCGACTGCTGTGTCTGCGGACTGTTCAACAATTTGTTTGCCTGCATCAACCGCTAGCGCGTTTGCTGCTGCTGAATGGCCGACACGAGGACCTGTTGCGCTATCGTCCGTGCCTTCGCCTCGCCACAAGCCCCGAAGATAAAGATACTGGAAGGGCTTCAACGGAGCGCTGTCGAGCTGTGTGAGCACTTCTTCAGGGTCCACCACCCCGGCAGTGGCCTCGGAGACGAGCAGTTGAATTGGGTCAGACGCCAAGTCGTCCAGTTCGTCAACCGACGCAGACTTCAATTGGCTTTGCGACACCCTGAGCAGCACGAAACTTGGTATATCATCGGCAATGGCGTCAACAAGGTGATGATCTTTGATGAGCGACATGGCCGTATCCGCATCTTGGAGACTGATATAGCACTTCAAGGCCTCGTCATAATGTCCATCGGCAAGGAACAACTTCGCCAGACATTCTTGTAACAACCTCCATTCGTCGGAGCCTTTAGATGCCGTCCCCGAACGGAGTTGGTCCTCGATGGCTGCAGTGATGCTGCTAATCTCAAAGAGATCCGAAGGCCACTGATCAATCAATTCTTTGAACCGACCTCTGTCATCCTCCACATAGTGTCCAAGGATTATCTCAAAAATCGACGATGGCAATGGAGGCGTAAGTTCCAGTGTCGGAACGTGCGGCGATATCTCGTCGAATCTTTGGTTTTTGACGAAGAGCCATATCCAGTGCTCCCATCGAGACGTGGTATTAAGCACCTTTGCAGCCACCTCTCCAGCTGTAGACCAGTCCTGGGCATTGACCAACTGTTTCAGCCAAAGCTCGCCAATCCGACGTTTCTCCTTCTCAGCTGCTGAGAACTTATGCTTTTTCTTCCCTTGCGCCGAACTGGTGATGGAGGTGCTGTCGGCGAAAAACTCTGCTAACGTGGCTTGTTGGCGCGCATCGACTGCATTTGCAAGAGCACCACCAGACTTAGCGGTAGAACTTGCCTTCGATGGAGTTGGCGGTGTGGACGCTTCAGAACCTTCACTCGAGAGACCTGCCGCCTCAGGGTGCAGATCCACCAGTTCCCAAGCTTGCTGGTACCGCTTCACGCCGATCAGCCAATGCATTCGATCATTGAGATTGCGTCTGACTGCAACGATACAGTCGTAGGGGCTGTAGATAAATATCTTCATGCCTTGTGCAGTTGCCAAGTGAGTGTCATCTTCACGAGCAGTCGTGTCGCTGCTGCTGAGCCCAGGGAGCCAGCCCGTCAGATAATTTCGTTCTCTTGCATTCGCAGCTCTGTCGGGACCACTCGTGCCACTGCCACTCCTAATACTGTCGGCACCACTAAACATCCGTCCAGCACCTAAGATCCGTGGTCCGTACATCGTCGCATCCCAAACGCCTTGACCAACCGTCTCAACTCCCGTGTAGAGGCTGGTACCAACTGTGTTCATTCCGGAGCCAAGTGCTCCAAGATATCCTTTCTGGGCGAGAGCGGCCGGTATTCGGATGGGTGGAAGCACACCCAGATGATAGTCTGAAGCTGATAGACTTTCGAACCTACTCACACTGAGAGTATCTGTGTCGACTTCTTCCTTAGTGTTGACGTCAATCAATCGCAACTCCGGCTCCAATGCATTGTGCCTTGTGCGGCGGCCCTTCCTAGTACCTTCATTACTCTGTGAAGTGGACTGAGACCCTCTTTTCTCCATGTGCGCAAGGACTAAAAGCAGGCTGGGGGTATATAGCGAAATTCCAGATATTGTACAGTCATCAAATCGTATACTGTGAGGGGTTAGCTAGTTGTCGCGATCTGACCGCTGACACTCACATCGTAGCGACCTCTGCGCGTCCAGTCTTGTTTTCGCTCCCAGCCTCTGCAGATCCAGGGTAGACTTTAATGATCCATGCTGAATCTCCCCAGCCAACCAGTACTTCCTCCAGTCTGGCCCTCTCGAGACCTGGCTTCGAAGCTGTCCCATTAGTTGACAGGGAGAGTGCGCCGCTTTGAGGCGAATCGTCGTCAACGTCTAGACTGTCCCAATCTATCCATTCGGCACGTGCTTTCCAGACTCCTGCCATGTCTTCCCAGCCCGGCCGAGTAGGTCTGTCAACATGGCTGATACGCTTCCACTCCAACCCTGATTCATGGCTTTCAAGCTTTATGTTTGACCTCATTATCTTAATGCCTTGCTCGTTGACCCACAGGACATATCTTCCGGATAATGACCATTTTATAGTGCTGATGATGCCCTCACCACTGTGCAACACTTTATCTGATCCTGTGTTGGCACCAAGACCAATCGAACCGAACCATCCAGAGGCGGCAGCTGCAGCGCCTGTAGTGGTTGCATTCGCGCTCTTGCCCGCTTGTCCACCAGTGGTCAAGACCAGCGTTCCAGCTTGACCTCCTGACAAGTAATTCCTGTCTGACTTGTAATCTGGCGAGAGGGCAACACTCTGCACAGGTCGTCCAAAGTTGCGCAGCTGGACATCTCGTGGGTCAAGCAATGAACTGACGCAGACATTTCCGTCGATAGAGGAAGTAGCTATGTAGATCTGGTTTGAGGGTATGTTTGGTATAGGGGGCAGCTGCTGTTGCTGCTTGCCTCTCGGCGCAGGGGAGCTTGCAGGCGTCCTGTCATTGATAGGCGCAGACTCTGCCGTAGACTTCTGGGGTATATCGGGGCGTAAGATTGAGATCGGTGGAATGAATGGCGAGATGGAGATCGCAGACACGCTTGCCGTATGTGCATGATACACCCGAAGCGGACTGAAGGACGGTAATGAAAAGACGTGCTGTAAATGTAAGCTAGTACCGAGCAAGGATGAGGACAACATACGATGTTGCCATTGTGCGTCCCAACAATCTAGAGCATTCATATCAGCCGATGTACACGGAGTTTTATGCTCTACTTGCCATTTTGTCCCCTGCCACGAGGAAGGTGCTTGTAGCGTCTCCGTTGCGGTATATTGGGCTGACATTCTTGGTCAAGGTAGCATATTTCAGTCGTGGCTCCTCCTCCTCCTCCTCCTCTTCTTCCTCATCGTCCTCATGATCATCGGACTCGTCCGTCTCGCGCGTCGGATCTGGAGGCTCGGGGGCATTGCTGGGCTGGGTTTCCAGCTTTTCGTCGTCGTCTGGCTCAGGTGAGCCATCTCCAGCAGCCATCCAGGAGGTAGCTCCGTTATAGCCGCGTCATCTGTACATGTGTGGTGTGCACACGTTGGCGCGGCGCTTTTGTATGGGGGTTGAGCATTGGAGACTCCAACAATTTTAATGACGAGCGCCGAGGAAGTGCTCCTTTCGTTGTCAGCGCCTAAAATCTGCAGCAGAAATCTTCTACTGCGGAGCACTACGCAAATTTGTCCAGACGTATCGAAATGCGTGCGGAATTTCCATCAGCGAAACTTCGACATTTGCTTGCGCATGACAAGCTATGCGACCAGCGACGATGCGGCCAGCACTGAGCCTGGGAGGCCAATACATATGTGCGAATTGCCATCGTGCTGGGCAAGACGTTCTTCGGTACCCCAGTTTGCGACCGCTCCATGCATCCCCAATCTTTCAGCGTCGTCCGCGGCGGCGAGCTTTCTTCTCTACCAATACTTCGTTGCAAAGTCAGACAGCCCAGAGACAAGATGTGCAGCAGGAGAGCGTAGCAGCCGACTCGGCGTCTATCCAAGCACAGAAGAGGAAGACAGCTCGTCCTACCGGCACCAAGACGTCCCTCCGAAGAGTTGGATTGGAAGCACAGAGATCAAAAGCCGGAAATTTGATACAATCGAGCACCAAGACACAAGAAGATGTAGGGACACCAAAAATGGTAACGGCATACGCCGTGGCAGAGCAATTCGACCTAAGCAAAGTCGTTGAGATCCTTCGTGGGAAGGGCTATGAACCCGATCCGCTGGGCACAGGTCTATTTCCGCAGGTGATCCACGTTCAAGTCCCTATATCATCCATCTACCGCTCGACCAACCCGGGCGCCGTCGATTTGTCGTCCAGAGAGGTAGGCGATGTTTTCATCTTCCCCTCAGGTACAGTGGTGACATGGGCTCTTCCCGAAGGGTTCACCTCGTATTTTGCGACTCGCACTCTGCTTCCCGCCGCCGAGAACCCTCACAAAGAACCCATCGAGACCGAGGACTTGGATTACATAGAAGATCCCAATCGTGAACACAGCGTCATTCGTGGAGACACAATTATCCTTGGCACAAAGAGGAACGAGCAAGCCTCACAGGACACGAGTGACGATGAAACCGAATCACAATATCAAACGGTCGATACGGTTCTGACTAAGATCGCCTTCTCTTCCGGCTTTGCGCGCAGCACCAAACTTGCTGTTCTCGAGACCAATCTGTCCGCCTATCTTGCCTCCACAGCTGACATACCCGCCTTGCTATCCAAAGGCTCACGCCTGCCCTTCAGACTTTCTCGAGGCTTCATTCTCCGCAAGACAGGCCAACTCCTTCTTCTCCGTGCGCAATTGAATTTGTATTCGGAGTTGACAGATTCCCTTCCCGATATTTTCTGGGATTCGCGCCACGAGCTCAATCTGGAAAACTACTACGACCAGGTAGGAAGGGCACTGGACGTCGGTATTCGAATCAAAGTGCTGAACGAGAAGATGGATTATGCGGCGGAGATTGCGACTGTCCTGAGGGAGAGACTCAGTGAGAAGCACGGCTTGTTTCTCGAATGGATGATCATTATCCTCATCGCTGTGGAAGTGGGCTTCGAGATCCTGAGATTACGTCAAGAGGGTTTCTTCGAGGATGTCGGCAAAGATGGGAAAAGACATAAAAGGCGTAATGGGGAAAGAATTCTTGAAGATACCACTACATAGACGAGAGACGGTTAATACGTGCTCGACATCGAGCATGTCCGTAACTCAATTCTCCATTCTTTTCAACCTGTACCTTCTGAAAGGATGAGACAATGAGTTACTGCAGTCCAATAGACAAAAGCACATGAGCTCTGCCTGGTGCGTGCAAAATGAGCACCAAATGACATCTGCACAGCCAGTGACACCAAACGTCCTTCACAAAGAAAGATAAGCCGAAGATCAACCGATAATCTCAGCCTTGTCCTTCTCATTCAGGGGCACGGCTTGTGGAGGAGCTCAAGGTCTTCAGTGCAGGTGAGCCAGGCTCCATTGAGAGACAGAAAGTAGCTCATCTTTGTTTCACACGAGTTTAACGCGCTGCGGCCGCATGATTCGTAGATGAAGACTTCAGTATGATGCTGTATGGGGAACGATGAACAAGGAGACAATGGAACACGAGAGTAATCTACCGATGGGCACTTCATAAGGGGACGACCACACGGGGACATGGACAGCTACTACAAAAGGAACAAGAGAGGAAGGTTATTTTGTAAAGCAATTAGTTTCTTTCCAGCTATGGTCCAATGATCCTATGATCGAGTAGTCATCTATTGTGACAAGAACCGTATTATCGTGCAATAGCCCATTACTTTCGATACCACTCCCAAGCAAGTTGACATCTTTGTTGCCGGTGGTCGAATTTTGATGTGTTCCAGTGATAACAAGTCTTATTATTCCATGTCACCTGGTGATCTCAATCATTGAGATGTGAGTGTGTGATGTCAGTTGCAGATGCGTATGTGTGCATGCTGAGTACATAACAGACATAGCTGCAAAGAGCGTCGGGGGTATGTGGTTGAGGTGTGTACTCAAGCAAGTGCCAACACAGCCACAAGACCGATCAAACCGACATGAATGCCGGAAGTGGCACCCGCATTGACGGGAGCAGGTGGTGTGGAGGTACTTGGAGTGAATCTAGCAGTCGAAGTACTGGGGGTCAACTCGGTGGTTTCGGTAGTAGTGGAGGACGTGGTATGTTCGACACTGCTACTAGCCGGAGTATTGACACCAGTGCTGATCTCTGGAGTAGTGCCAGTGCTTCCAACCCCTGAGGTGGTGGTGACCGGAGTGGTGCTCTCAACAGGAGTGGTACCCGGAACAACTGGAGGAGTATCTGGGGTCTCAGTGGTCGCAGTCTCTGGAGTGAGAGTTGTAGTGGTGGTCACCCGGGTAGTGGAGGTAATGGAAGTCGTAGTCAGTGGAGTGGGAGTCGCAGTGCCAGTGGTCGCAATTGGTGGGGTTGTGGTACCGGTAGTCGCAGGGACAGAGGCAGAGGCTGGTGGACCGTAGGAACCGGGAGTGTATCCGTAAGGACCGCAGGCAGAGGTGGTGACGGTGACGGTATCTACCAAAGTGAAAATTAGCAATGTGCTGGAAGTGAGATACTGATTTCAAACATACCACGAGGAACAAGGTCAAGAAATGCCTTGATCTCATTAGCCGGGACCTCACGAGCTGCCAAAAAAGTCAGTTGATTGAGTTGCCAAAATGGTGCGCAACGGAAATCTCACCCTGCAAAGCAGCGATGACCATCTCCTTTGCGCCTTCGACAGCAGCGGTGGCTATTGATCAGTTAGTAAGAGTGGGTGTGAGATGATTTTGTGGCAGACTTACTGGAACCAACAACGCTGGCAGCCATGATGGCAACACCGAAGATGCTGGAGAACTTCATGGTGATAGATGTGGGTTGAATTGAATGTATTGAGTAAGAGTTATGAGTATCCAAGTTTGATTGAGGCCTGGTCCAAGAAAGAGAGACACAGAGAAGCTTGAGTAACTGGATGGATGATCGGGGCAAGGTAAGAGTTCAGGGTTGAGTTGGTGAAATGAACAAATTGAGGGTTTTATACCCAGGAAAGAGTGCTTCAGATCGACCTGTGCGCACTAAACCGACTTGGGCGTCACGATCTGGCGACAGCGTCTGATTAGTCGATCAAGCCAGATCAAGCCAGGCAACGACGGCAGGATCGATCCAGGAACTCGCAGCGCCTGATTGGGCGATTGCCGTTTGCGCAGTGCTAGATCGCGCTGTGTAGTTCTGAGCGCTGGGTAATTCTCAGCGCAAAATGCCTTGGATACTGTGAAGTTTCAACAAATGCAGTCACCCGCCTGAGGGCCCGCCACAGACGGCTGCAAGCAGGGGCATTCACACACAACCAGGGTATTTTAGGTCGCTGTCGACCACCTTGCTGCTGGTGGAGGGTGGAAGGTGCAGCCTACCTCTGTAGGGTCTGGCTCTGGGTGAAAGGATCTTGCGGCAAAGGTCAACCTTCTCGCAGTTCCCTGGCCAAAGTCCGAAGTCAGGAGGCTGGACAACCAGTGTCGGCTACCTGCAATAGCTCATCTCGCAATCTCCAACACTTTTGCACAGATCTGTCACACTATTCGGCAAGCCCCTGGACCCATTCACCCTCAGACTTACACAAGTTCAGGTTGTCTTTGTCATTTCATACACGACTCTGTGGTACAGAAGAAGGGCAAGTCTACAGCAACGTTGGTGAGGGAAATGAGTTCAGTCAAAGGCCGAGGTATAGCCGAAGACGCTAGACTGCTTGTAGACACATTACTCTGGCTAAACCTCGGCCGATAACGCGCCTGTCGCTGTCGTTGTACAAAGCTGCTGTTCCTTGATCTCTTAAAGGTGCCACAAGGGCAGTCTCTGCGGCAAGGATCTCCTCTCCTAGGAGCTGATAGTAATATTCGCGTGGATGCACCCTTTCTCGTCCCTGACTATTGGCATCTTCGTTGCCGGATATATCACTGCGCGTTGGGATCTGGTAACCAGGCTCTACGAATTATCCCTCTTTGCTTGGGATCACGGTGTATTTGTACGTCGAGAGCGCATGCGGATAGAGTGCTGACTGACCCAACTGTAGGCGCGGGCAGCGAAAGGCTTCGGTATCATCACTTTCACCTATTTCCTTATCGCCATTCCTCTGGATAGGCTTGCTGCGCACGAAGAGACGGTTGTGAGTAAGGCTGCACGTGGAGATACAACGAAAGCTGAGTAAACTATAGCACCCCCGGCTGCCGGCTCATGGGATCTCGGCTCGAGAACAACTACGTCGACGAGGTTCCTTTTGAGTCTTGACATCATGCTATCATGGTCGAGAATAGCGATGGCATGCTACGGGTATTCTGGCCGAATTATCTCACTCGGACAACCACACCCGGTATAATAGTGGGATGGAGGAACTCAGAGTTGGACTTTTTTGTGATAACAGTCCTGGAAGATGTTGAGGTATGCTGACGCAGGACGGTGCATAGGGGTGTATCTGACCATCGCAGATTCACAATGTCGAAACCGCTCTGCGGATGGGCACGCTCTTCAGAAACAGTCCCTACCCACTTGCGCGAATATTTCAGCTCTGTGAACGCTCACAGATGCACGTTCTGGGTACACTAAATCATCCCTTGCCGGACAAGTATGAACCTACCAGGATCTACATGTTCAGCATTGTTGGTGCAAAGAGGCCATACATTTACTGCCCACCGGACGCCAACCTGTCCGTGCAAATCGTCCTTTTCGAGCCGCCGAATCCTACTCAGATGCAATACTTTTCCCTTGAGCCCATCTCCCTCGCACTCGGTCGCGTGGCACAGGCGCCTGTCTATGCAGTCGACGATGTAGCGCTTCAAGAGGAAAAGGAGCGGGAAAGAGTTGGTCAGCTGGTCGCAAAGTTACGATTCCATACCGTGGTCAGACAGGTGCCAACTAGAAAGGAGATGGCCCTGATGCCGATTCTTCGTCAGATCAATTGTGCACAAGAAGTGGCGGAACTTCTACAAAAGAACACGCCACTAGTTGGACCTCGGAGGAAGCGCAGCTTTTCAGTGAGCGAAAGAGTGGTTGAATCTGCCCAATCTCTATATGCGTTTGCGGCCTGGTCTGTGTGGACCTTGTTCATGACCTACGTCTTCCCCATGTCATTGTACATGTTCAAGGTTGGTATCATCGGACACCGCTTTCTCGCAGAAGGCATTCTGCAGATTTTGGAATGGCCATTACCACTGGAAAGATTCCAGCTACCGGAGGGTCGCCGACGACTTGATGGGACGCTTGCGCTCAAGGACATTCTAGCTTGCTGCCAACAAGTTCACCTCAGACTGCAGCAATTTTCCTATTTTCCAACGCAATACTCCCTTCTGCGGCAGCGTCATGCGACGTGGTCGTCTTTCCCAACCACGAACAGCGACTACATCCGCTTCTACAACTCTCTTTGGCTTGTTGCGAATGACGTTATTATCGGCATAGCATTAGCCAGCTTCTTGGGCGACAACGCTACAGCCACTGCGCAATTCCTCGAGAGTGTATTGAACGATTATACCATTGAAGGACTCAGGCGAATGATCAGATGGCTCATGTCGTATCCTGGTGGGTTGAAGCTGAACACTGAGCTTGCGGCATTTCTCGGTGATCTGTTTCTGTGGGTTATCGAGTATTGGTCTTCAACGACAGTCATACTTATTCTGTCCCGACTGCCGACGATCGTGTACATCATTGGGGTTTCCTCATTTGCAGGAGCCAGCATGCCTATTGCCATCTGCTCAGATCTGCTCAGCTTGACGACGTTGCACATTTATTCCTTCTACGTTGCCAGTGCGCGCATCTTCAATTGGCAGCTCACCATCATCACCAGCCTTTTCCACCTGTTCCGCGGTAAGAAGCGGAACGTTCTTCGCAATCGGATCGATAACTGCGATTACGACCTGGATCAGCTTCTGCTTGGCACAATCTTATTCACGCTGCTGTTCTTTCTTTTGCCAACTGTTGTGGTCTTCTACTTGACATTTGCGTTGGCCCGGATGACAATCATCTCGTTCAAGGCGACGCTGGATACCTGCCTGGCATGTCTAAACCACTTTCCGCTCTTCGCCCTGATGCTTAGAATCAAGGATAGCGGAAGACTGCCGGGTGGTGTGCATTTTCAGCTGCTGGATACTGAGCAATTTCATCTCCCTGGCCAGGACGAAGCGCCTCGCAGCGAGGACAAAGGTGAAGGGAGTGGGGAGAGTGAAGAAGAACCAGAGGCTTTCACCACCAGTGTGGCGTACATCAGTCTCTCGTCGACCCCACTGTCATTGCGGCAGATTTTTGAGCAGTATTTCCAGCTTGGGGCACGCATTCGTCGACATTATCTGTCCCCGAAGGTGATCTTCAGACTTTTGACCGGCCGATTTGTGCCACCATTGGGAAGGAGTGAGATGTACGGCTTGCAATATTCTGTGCTGCCTCGAGAGCGTGCTACAATATCGGAGGTATGGAACAGCCTGGGTGAGATGCAAACAGCTCAGGCGGGCACTCCTGTAGGGGGTTTGCAGAGTCGACAGGCGTCATCGGAATCGCTTGGACGAGCATTTGGCAAACAGTGGAAGTGATTGTAGTCGACTGTATAGGATTATCTCGCGCTTCTGCATTTGGGAGTACAAACCTGCCCAACCCGAGCAATGATTACATCATCACCGGCACAGACCGGTGTGCATATCGACTTTCGTCGCTACACATGTTGATATCTAGCTGTTGTTCCCACTGACTTCTTCGCAGTACAGTAAGCTCTTGATATATTCAATCCTCACTTCAGTCACTCCCTGAATGCGTTTGGAGCGTCCCCTATCCACGTTATCCAACCTCACTCGGTCCCTGAAAGATGGCCAAATGCCCGAACTGTGGTGGAAGGGTTGACCTGACAAAGGACGGAGACTGGGGTCATTGTGCAGATTGTAAACAATGATAACTCATTCGATTGCTATAACTGCTAATCAGGCATCTTAGGCAATAATGTATGACAAGTGGACGACTCTGGAGTGGACATACTGATGGATGACAGATTATCGAGATCAAAAAGGACGACAAGGAATCAGAAGAGCCGCAAGGACCGAACTCTACTTCTGAAGACAAGAAATGATACAAGTCCATAGGAAGCGACGGTCACGGTCGGCAATGGCGGTTGCGATGGAGGGTCCTGCGTCTGATCTTGGCCGCGACTTCCTCCTGCTGCTTTGAATCTGACGATGATTTCTTACACCTTCAACCGCATTTGCCAGTCTCACACTGTCCTAAGGAACAACAGCATCATTGGGCTTGACTCTACTCTGTGAACATCCATCTGCTCTTTTTCATCAGCTTGGCTTACCATTCTCCTGTGTGCTCCCTGGTCGGCATTCACAATGAAGCTCCTTTCTGTGATCTTGACTGCAATGCTTGCTGTGCTCTCCTTCCCTACTCCCAGTGCCGCTGCTCCGACCCAAGACTCGACCGAGGTGGATGCCATGGCAAACGACGTCAGCGGGACCTTGAACCCTTTCAACGACTCCTCGAGCTCCATACAGCCAACCAAATGGGCTTGGATTGTCTTCTGCACTACCGACGACCGCACTTTTCTCACCCGTTGCTCCAACCTTCCAAAGAGAGGGAACGAGACCAGTGACGAACCTAATGGAGACGATGGACCGATCGATACACAGGTGCAGCCTCGTGGTGATACTCAGGGAGATTCCATGAATTATTACAATTTGTACACATCTCAATGCCGGAGTATCTGTACATGTGCAGATAATGGTGACTTCTCTTGCAGCTTGTATGGATGTAAGCAAACAATCCGACAACCAAGCTGAGCATCAGCTAATGGACATTGATAGCCTGTAATCCGGCAGCAGTCTGGCAGAACTGCATCGAGTAAGTGCCACAGCTTCCGCTTCATATCAAACTAACATTTGGGCTAGAATCGGTCAGTGCCAATGCGCTTTCAAGGAGGTCTTGGCCGGCAATACTGCGTCGTTGGGCTCGTACAATTTCAACGGTGGTAGCGCTATCAATGGAGGCTCCGGCTCCAACTGGGTTCGCGATGTTGACAAACAACAGCCGGGAGAAGAAGATGCCCATCAAGTGATCCGGCATGTGTCAAACGAGGCTTGATGATACTGATCCGGCGGAAGTATCACAACAAAGACCCGAGACTCCGAACGTGCCAGCTGGGACCTTAGGAAGCCGGACACCGTGAGTTGTGGGCATCATGTGCAAAAGGAGGTTTTGGTTTCTTGGCCGAAGAGGGTAAAATGAAAAAGTGGTCGGTGGATGAGTTGGCGGCTGCATGCCGGAGGCTATTGTCTGACCTCGCTTCCAATACGGAGCACAAGGTCTCAGTATAGGGATCAGTATTCCTTGCCATGCACAAGGTGAGCACCGAGAAAGGGTTCTTGAGCGACGCTTGTCGTCGAGTCCTCCACAAGACATGTCATCAGCCAGCCCCGCGTTGTTGTCAGACACCCCCTAAAGAGCGGATGTAAGCACCTTGTTGATAGCCTGGCATCTCATAGCGTCAACCCCTGCCTCGAATATCCACCGGGCTTTCGCTTTCACTCACCAATCGTTCCTTGGGGTGGAAATCGCTCCGGCGAGACATGAAAGATGCACGACCGAACAGGTGCAACGAGTCCTTTTCCATCTCACCTCTTCAGGATGCTCATTGCTCACCTTCTTTGGTCGGGTTAATACCCAATCCTACGGCCTTGTCAGCGCCTCCAGATATTACCAAAAGGGACACAATCTCTTATGCTGCCTCCCATCTCAAGCAGCACACGTCCGCTGCTTTATTCCACCGCCCTTCGGACGATTTCCATGACTTCGAGCTGACCAAGCGTAAGCGCTGCCCTGGTTCTTGACAGGTCTGCTTTGAGTTGAATTTACTACTCTTTAACCTCGTCGCGGGGTATTTAGGCGTCTCATACACCATGCTGTTTCAGAATCATAGACTGACGATCTCCTGGATGACCAAATGATGATTTTGTCCTAAATCATGATCCCCTCCATACGAAGGAAGTATGGCACGGTCAACGAGGATAGATCAACTATTGCGCCCTGCTGAGGCTACTGACACCGCCGGAGCAGCTCAGCATCCACCAGGCTGGACGAGCGATATCCAGGTCGGTCGGTCGTTACCTCGTCCGGAGCTTGTAATCAAGACTTCTAGCAGCAATAATCAACGAACCCTTTCTGCGGTCGATCGCTTTTCTTGGGAGCTTGACAGGAAAGAATTGGCCTCCGTGCAACTTTCTCGGAAGCGAAAATCCCCCATCGATGGCTATGCCAAAGGACGCAAAAGACCTCTAAGGCTACCCAGGTTTTCAGTCAACATCTTCTTCACGGAACCGATCAACAATTTCCCCATACCATCCGAAGGCTGCGTACCACGCATGGTGAAGCATTGTAAGACAGTCATCCGGTTCGCAAATCGTGCTGATGCTGACCATACTGCAGATCTAGAGGTCTGGGCACCACAACACGGCAGAGCGTTCGCTTTCGAAGGTCATCCGAAACCCTATCAATCGTTGATATTTCCTTACGCCCTTGAGCGACCCATCCTTTTTGAGGCGATAGTGGCTCTCAGCCGTGCATCATGGCTTCTGCAGGAAGGCATTCCTTGGTCCAGAGATGCTGGTCTGGCATATCATCGTTCGAACGCATTCAACGCCCTTCGACTCAGGCTCGCGTCGGAGGAGACATGTGCCGATGACACTACCATGACAACCATCGCGGCGCTTACGACAATTGATGTGAGTCACCTAGTCCAAGACCCCTCGAGTCTCAGGCTAACGCGTATGCAGTATATTCTGGGGGTTCATGAGGGTGCCAAGAAACATGTCGGTGCTATGAAACAGATTCGCAGCATCAGAGCCGACCTCACCGGAGAAACGCCATGGCAATTCTTTCTTCTGTCTACGATGAAAGCGTGAGTATTGACGTTGTTGTTATGACATAGTCACCTGACGATTACAGATACGAGGCTTTGTGGAGTTTTGTCAAAGACAGGAATGAAGCTGCTACAAACATGTCTCGATTGACCATAGATTCCCCTCTTCGAAACGAGCTGCCCGTGTACCCTTCCCTCCCCTTCGACATGAAACTATGCGAAGCCTTGTCGAAAGTGTCCTCCACCTTCAATGACATGGCTCTGGCAGGGGAGTTGTCGATTCAGATGATCGACATACTTGCCAATCTTTCCACTATTACGAAGACTGGGGATAGCCCTACTTTGAGCCCCATCAGCTCGCGACCCAGCTCTCCTGGGAGCCGCAACTTACTCAACATCATCGCCGACCTCCAGTGTATCTCGGTCATGGGCACGACACCCATTGAACATCTGCTCTGCTTTGGCCTGATCGGCTGTTGCTTTAGATTGCACTTCGGAGACAAAGAGTGTGGAGAAGAATATGAAGAGGCATTACAAGAGCTTGAAGACACACTTGGCGAGAACGGGTGGCCAAGATCTTCCCAAGAGCAAGCAAAATTGCAGAAGAAGCACATTGATTGTCTGATCTGGATCTCGATTGCCGCTGCCAGTGCCCTGGAGTTGTCCAAGTCGTGGTCGCCTATCTCGAAGGTTATGGACGAGACGCTGAGGAAGTACCCCAGGGAGACCAGGCGTTGGGGGTCGGTCGAGAAAATACTTCGCAAATTTATGTGGAATGATTTCCTTGCAGAGTCCTGGCAGAGATCCTGGCAAAGAGCGATGGAGAGGCGATACAAAGCAGGATGACCCGGGTAAGATCAACAATACCTTCTTTCTTGAACATTTGCCTGCTGCAGTTTAAGACACCGTGTACGACACCTCGATGTTCGACCCATGGGGAACAAAATTGTCCTCTCTGACTAGCCCCTGCTAGCACGAACGCTGCCTGATAGTCAGCGAGCTAGGACATCCACCTAGCTCACATGTGATGGCTTTTTTCAATCCCTGACGACGGAGCTGGGTCATCGATGCACTGCCGAGGAAGCCTGCTGTTTCCAAACAAGGAGGCTCGACCGAGGCGATACAATACTTGAAGTGAGGACGATGACAATGCCCTTGTAACCAGGTCCTGTCTCCCGGATACCTTTTTCGCCACAGTCAGCGCCATAGAGGCCGACAGGTCGCATAGCGAACACCGGGAGTGGGCCGCACTCGGAATGCTCAGTACGACTATGCAGCTGCATGCATGAACGACGAGGAGTAGGCACCTGAAAATGTTGAGCAGGGCCGAGGGAGTGAAGTCGACGGCCATATATGTTGGTGTCAGTGGTTTTGCGAGGTTAGAGAGCTCATAGTTGGTGGTTTTGGAGTGTCTTTGCGCAGGTACTGTTTCACCTCATGCAAGGCTGCATGAAAAGGGGCCGAAATGGCGGCTGCACAAGATGATTAGAGAATCCTGCACATGATAGAGTAGATATATGGCATGATATCAACAGTTCGTGCGTTAGAGGATCTGGATTCGTGTATTGTCACATAGCTAACTCCTGGACAGCGAGACGACTGTGGGGATGGGCTGCTTGAAGATGCTCAGGGGGTTAAAGTAAATTCTCATTTGTACTTTAGCCTCGAGTGATGCCTTCGTCAGACCCATCGTCCTGTCTCATGACAGCGCCCAATATGTGACAATTCTAGATGCCAAACTGATTGCTTGGTATATCACAGAGTCGTTATGTTTTATGATGCAATCGAGGTATCTCAGTCTCTGTTTCATCAAGGTTCAAGTTGTACTGTGTACTCGTGCCAAGCTGTTGATCTAAATATAGGTTGACCCGAAGGTGCACGGTGTCATTTAGGCCATCCCGAATCTTCATTTTTCACTCACTGTAACATACATTTACCCGGTACCCAACGGCCACCTTCAAGGGACCTAAGCCAAGCCCAAATCCACGCAATGTAGTACCCAAAGAGAAAACTTTGAGCACACCTGAACTCTGACTACCAGTAGGGATGCTCCTACAGCGCTGCTCCAGGCCGGCCTAGCCTTGCCCGTAGGTACCTTATATCAAGCCCTGAACATTCCGCTCCCTTCCCGCCGGATTCATGACTAGACCATCCTGTGGACTGTGCTTCGACGGCTTTCTAGGTAATATTGTGGCTTTCGATTTGTGGCTCGTTTTCCATCCTCTCGTTTTCATGGCACGAAATTGTTAAAAGAACATCCGCTCTCATTTCCACAACGACACCTACTGGCAACAACATGCCATGGCCTCGTTGCCAAACACCTCAACGACTGGAAACAACGAACAGACAGCAACAACAAGAACCGCAAGCGCAACAGAACCTCAACAGCCTAACACTCCTACACCCGTCTCCACAGTGTCAACGACCAATCCATCAAGCAACACGATGGCCGAGACGAAGAACGAGCAGCTCCCTTCAACGTCACCAATATCAAACAACAACAAATCCCTGACATCCAACCCACCCCTGACATTCCATCGACATGAAACCCACAGCAAGAGAATATACTACACCTCAGCCCACCAAACCAGCCTCCGCAACAGCCTCCTAAGTCTTGTCGGATTCCTCGAGCTCGCCAATGCATGCGACTTTGCAGCCAACGTCTTCAACACCATCCCTGTCCCAACCTTCGCCGCAGCCCTAATGGGCATAGGAGGCTGCGTCGCGCTCTTTTTTGCTGGTGTCGCCATCCAAGACGCCAGACTAAGTTGGCGGAACATTTGTCTTCTCCGCCACGAACGGCGCATACTTCTCGACCTGTCGCACCACACATCCACCTCAAAACTTGACGGTGAAAAGGCAAGCGTCCCCAAAACCGCACTAAAAGTCTACAAAGATGTCAACCAATTCGAACTCCTCACCGAGATCATCGACCGCTTCCTAATGGATGTGACAATGGGTTTCGGCGCCACACTGGTAGGCGCAGGAACGCTCATGGCCATTGGCGGCGCGAATCCCAGAGTTTTCGAAGCGTCGAATTTGTTGTCGGGATACATCGGCAACAGTCCCGCCGCTGCGTACGGCATCTTACGACTCTTTTGGTCGATGTATGTCTGGCGGCGTTCGAGTCGGCATCAAAGTGCAGCGCGTCGGCAAGCAGTTCGGCCAGGTGCGGCGTTCTTCCGCCGGTACACCCGTGTCAAGGTCTATGCTTTTCTCGCAGGACCGACTTCTCTGGTCGCCGGCGCAGCGAGTATGATCACCGCGACAAGATGGCAGGGATACACCGTGCTGGTGCCGTGCATTATCTTGTCGTGGGTGTGCAATTTCTTGTATCGCAAGGAAATCGGGTATACGAGACCTCTTTTTCTGCTGGACGGGCAATCTGTGTCTGCCCAGGCCGGTCAGGCTGAGGCTGAGAAGGATCGGGGTCGGGTTGCGTCATTGGAGTTTCTACAACATCTGTCTCTGGACGGATTACTTGAAGAAATGGACACAACGAGCGTGTTGAAGGAACGTCTTGAAATGGAAGATGCGAGTCGAAAGAGAGAGAGAAAGAGCAGAGCACGCACGTCCCAGCACGCCGAGCAGTCCGAGTCGAAGCTCGAAGACGGAGCCGACTGCAGTGTTCAGGAACTGTCGGCGCACAGAGTCCTTGACCTCCTCACGACTTTTGGGCTTGTCGAAAAATTCTTCAAACACTTCTTGTCTTCCAGTGGCACCGCCACTGACACAGAAGTCCTGAAATCAGCGGTTCAGACCTCCTCCTCCAGCATCACGATCCAAGACCCTCAACGCCTGCTGTCAAACCTATTCTCATCACTACCCATCCGTTTCAGCAATACCTTAAGCGCGCCAGATGACGACGACAATGACAACGACAACGAAAAGGAGGATGACCTAAGTCCGGATCAAATGCACGTGCAGGCCCTCGATCTCGCACGCTCAATACTATCGTCCCACGGTGCATTGCATGCAACGTACCGTCAACGATATTTGATTGAATTTACGGGGTGTTGGATACATCACTTCCATGGACAAGAGCCCCTGAGGGACACTGAGTAGGAGCGTCAAAGTTTGCAAGGACAAGAGAAAAAAGAAGAAAACTTAGACGTAGATCTTCGTATTAATATTCTTAGATCTGAAAGTCGCCTGGTCACCGAAGTCGAATCTTTATGTCGTATACCCAATAAAGTTGTCGACATGAGCATAAAACTACCCGTTATGTTCAACCCGTGATGCAGAGTGCAAGATTGAATGCTCAGCATCGCCACGAAAGCCCCCTATGATAAATACCGGGCAACTTGACTCATGCAAGGAAAAGGAGAACGGAAGAAATGTCCGATACCAGGTATGGATCAAAGTGCAGAGAGTAACGTTGATACATTTATTTGGATCTAGATATCGATCTACCACCCAATCTCGCTTTTCAGAATATGTCCCATTACACCAAGGGAAGACATTTTCCCATTCCGCTATGCAATGCTACGCTCATGGAGTCTTCAGATGTACGTGTGTTGTCCTGGGGTCCATATGAGCGCCTCTGCGACTTGCTTCGGTTGACTGTTCGGCATGTCGGATATTGATTCGCTTTTTGCTGTTGTCGATTCCATGCCTGAGTGTTCCAAGACGAGACAGGGACGGTGTTGTCAAATGGAGGGCAGGTTTTCCCGACTTTGCGCTTGAATTTCTTCCAAGCTTCGATGGGACTGTCGCCGACCTTCCAGACCTTGAACATCTGTAGCGGAGTGTCTTTGCCAGACCAAACTGGCCAGAAAACAGGACCCGGTCCAAGTCTCCTTGTTTCTCGCTGGAACAGCCGTGGGGACTCAATTCGGACACTCCAACTCGTTTCCTCAACGGTATCGGGTCTTTCCAATCGACAAGCCAGTGACTTCAGTATATCCCGCATGAGTTTTCTCGCGGTTCAATTGCCGTGTTCGATGTGCAGTCGGCTTCAAGGTGGCTGATGTCCAACTCCCTCAGTCGCGTATGTTGACCGGTCCCCATTAGTCCAACCGAGCCACAGCCCCAATAAGATCCCCTCAAGGCCGAAGAAAAAGGCTTTTCGTGGAATGCACACAGTGAATACGCTCAAGGATCTTCCTCATCCTTGACGGGCTGATACTTCGCACCCTGTTGTCTCAGTAGCCTGTCGCCCGTCGTCGGCACAGGCTTGTCCACTCTCAACACCCAACAGAGGATGTCCTCTGCCGGCAGAAGGAACATCCACGCTTTGTTGGCCAATAATGACAGCGAAACAGTAATCATGGCGACTACAGCATCCAAATAATAGTGATTCGCCGTTGCCACAATAACAGTCAGAACAAGCAAGGGGTATAAAATGCCAACGACCGAGAAAGCGGTCTGCGTGAAAATGGATTTTCGTGGCTCGTTACGCGTGCGTCGAAGCAATCCGGAATGATACAGGAAAGTACATCCGATAACAAAAGCATAGGTGAAATGTAGACTAGGCATCGCCGCGAGCTGATTGACGTAGTTTCCCCCAACCCATACTGATTCGGCATCGGCTTGACGGACAGTGTCGTGGAATCCATATTCCTTGGGTAGTAGTCGAGGCGGCATCGTAGGGAAGACGGTGAAGATGGCGAAGGCGAAAAAGTTACCCAACGTCATTGTTCGGCGGACGACGGCAAAGGTGTCATGGTTCGGGGCGGAGTAATAGTACCACGACAAAAAGCTAGAGATTGTCAGCCAGAAAACACATGGCAAGGAGGAGGAGGAGAAACATACGTAACGGTACCAGGAATATGTACAAGAGAATAGATGCGGTTCAAAAAGGTAATAGCCGTCAAATGTCCATTGAGGAACCAAGCTTGAAAGTCTCTCTCCTGGATCGGAAATAAAAAGCTTAACCAGGACTTGTGCTCAATATCCAAAATGAGCACGCCGTGGTCTTGTGCGAGCTCACGCAAGCCGTCGTAGTTGGAGAAGAATGTTTGAGCAATGGCCTTGGTGAGCACATAGAACAGTAGGTTCAGGACCCAGTAGAACATTTCAATGAGGAAGGGGAATTTCGCAAGGATCCGGCTGTGGATGTGATCGGCAAAGCGCGAAGAGTTTGGCGTACGCACAAGCATACCGCAACAGTTGCGCTTCTTCGGAGGATACTTGGTCGAGGTCAAGACATCAGAGTCGCCAGAAAGGTAAGAGCCGGAATCGACGGAGCCATCGGGAGAGGACGCCTGGCTGTCATGGGGCAGGAGTGATCGAGTAGTCGAGCGACCTCGATTGGCTTCTAGGATGCGGAAATTATGTCGACGGTTGAGTGTTAAAGAGGTGATCATAATAGTTAGGACGATCTATATTTCTTTGAATTAGCCAGATAAATTATAGGGGACGACCCGGCATCGAGCTTACAATAGGTTCCAACCAGGTATGAGAGGCGAACTGAGCGCCACCCATATTGGGTTGGGCAGCCACAGCGGCTTCTGTGACATTGTAGACGGTGGCCATTGTAGAAATGGTTATGTGTTTGTCGTTACAATGTTCGGAGCATTGGCTTTGGTGGCTTGGTAACGGGTGATCGACTGCCGGCTTGAGCAAAGGGGTCGCGTGTCTGGTTTTTGGACACGTCACATGTGCTGACTGAAGGACGTAAAAAGCACAGGTATCCAACGCAGGCCTTGGTTGGTCTTCGAACAGGTGACTTGACTTAAGGAGTGACAGGGGAGTCTGTTATAGTCGGGGCAGGGGAGTAATAAAGCTGTGGAGGGCCAGGAAGATCTCCGGAGGGAAGTGGTTGTGGCCGACCTAAGAGTTGCGAGCCTGAAGACGCGTGGACAGGGGAGTTTGACACCGGGCTGTGCGGATGAAAGCGGCGTGCGTTCTTGAATGAAGCAAGAAAACAGGTATTAGAGGTCCGCGAGTAGGGCAGGACAACAAGAGAAAGGATAGCAGAATTCCAAAGAATATTATGGTACGGGTGGCCAGAAAAATGAGTGAGGTTGAGTGAATTGAGAATGGAAGTGAGAAGGAAGACGGAGAAGGGACCGTTTTTTTCTCCTGGGTGAAAATAGGCTAGCCTAAGAAGAGGAGGCTCCAAGGCAAGGCGAGATGAGACGGGGCGGAGTAAAACCTGAGGCGTAAGGCAAGCAGAGGACGAGCTCCGTAAAGGACGTTGTGCGTGTTGATCAGGCCCAGTTCCAGTTGCCAGGATAAACGGGGGAGGGGCCATAAACAGCTCAGCCAGAACCACAGACAGGTCTTGTGCTTTTCTTGAATCTTCAGGTCCAGCTAACTGCTGCGGCTACTACTCATATGGGCCAAAATAAACTGGGGAACGCCAACGTCAGCAATGCCAAGTCGGCCTTGTGTTGCAGATATTACAAGGGGCCCTCATTCCGGGTTCCCTATCAGATAGATGAGATAATGTTATGGGGATCAAATTTGCCCCCTATTCGTGCTGCTTGCTTGCATACCTAGCTATGTAATAATGCACAGTCATACCACCTGTCAGGCTGGTTGGGAGTCCCGAGGCTGATACACAATTACTCACTCACCATTACTCCTTCGGGTCTTTTCTGATTCCTGCTCCGAAGTGCATACGTATGGGAGAAACCCAATTTGCGCGTCGATTGCTGCCAAAGTACGTACGTATTCGCACTAACAATCTCTCTGTAACAATAACAACTGACATCCGCCACTACCGCCGCCAATCTTTCTCTAATTCGCCGTAGTGTCTACATTTGAACCAATGAAAAATGTGTATTGCCTTCCAAGCCTTACCAAGCATTTTTATTCTCCCACTCAAAACTTAGAATGCGGATAGAGCACGTGCTCATCAGCCACTGATGAAATTCTTAATTTGCGTTATCCTCAGAATTTCATTCTCGTAACTCGTATGATGGTCGAATGATGATCTTCTCATTACGGTATTTGTTGCGAGACCCATCACCAGCACTCAATACCGAGGTTGCTCGCGAGTCATATCAAGCGTCCAGAACGATGTCCACAACAACGATAAGATATTATCCCATTTGTAGTCATATATCGCTATATGCTATTTGACTCCCCTTCAAAGTTCTTTTGCTGTCCAAAAAATTGCTCACATCGCCGGAAACCGAGGCTCCCTCTATTCTTCTGGTGCGTCTGCCGAGATGAATCGCCGAGTGTCGCGATATCTGCCCTTACTGGCTTTGTGCAGCGCCTTCCGTGGACTTTGCAGGCCGCCTTCGTCTGTTCCTCTCATGATCATGGGTAATGCATTAAGCACTTGTTTGTTCCCCTCGAAGTAGTGGTTCACAAAACCTCCTCCCAATAGTCGTCGGATCGTATTGAGTCGGATCAGTTTCCACCACTTGTCCACCCGCATCTCTCCTTCGCGATGGATCCGGACAACCTTCTTGGTCGTGCTGTTCGACTGCAATCCTCGCTGCGGTTGTTCCACCGTCATCACCACACTGGCAAAAGTCTGGTGAAGCAGTTTCTTGTCTCGTCGATTCATTGATTTTGTGCTCAACCCCGCCAATCCTTTGACCTTCTCCAACACCTCCCTACTGTTGTGGTACGCATTGTATCTCTTGATCAAGCCTGAGGTATCGGGTTCTCGAGTCTCTCGGCCAGCCGTCTCGCCCTCTTCTTCTTCGTCTGACGACGGCGACGATGATGAACCTGATTCGCCCTCTTCTCGTGGGGTGTAACTCTTTTCGTAAAGCAGTGCAATGTTTTCTCCAGCTGCGACTTGTACTCGTACGTCGTCCGCATCCAGTTGATCGAGAAAGGTAGCAACAGCGTCTTCGGAATCATGCTCGAGGTCTTCCACCTCAGTCGCCAGAAAGCCGTACGTATTCAGCGCTGCAGACACAACTTCCGCACTGTCATCCGCTCCCACAAATGCTCCATCACTTGACGCGATCTCGAGGAAAATGGTCATGGCATGGGCAATCTCGTCTTCTCCGGCCCCTCCGAATGACAGGCATATTCCCCACGCGTAGATGGCCGCAGTTTTGACGGTCAATGATCGGGAGTCAGTCGCTGTTCGCTTCAGCAGCGATTGAACAGTCTCGTAGATCCGATCATCCGCGAATGTGATGGCGGTGACTGCTATCGCCCGTAAAGCCAGTGTCGTTTCTCTTTCGCTCGTTTCCGCTCTGACGCTGCGCCCAAGCGCATCCAGAATATCCGAAACTCGGCCGTGCAGGACCTCGGCGAGGTAATGGGATGTCAAACACCGAACATATGAAGTCAAAGATTCCTCTCGGCTCTTGCTGCTGCTACCCTTCCGTTCCAACAGATCATCTATCGTGCTGTTTAGTTGTTCTCGGGTGGCATCGGTCGTTTGCTCGTTGAAATCATCGCTCTCGAGGAGTGCGTCTATCGAGTTGATACTGCATATTGTGGCAACGTTAGCCATGTCAAAGGTCTCTTCGGCCTAGCTGCGTCAATACTGACCTTTGGGTAGTGTCATCACTTAGGTTGCCATTCCCGGGATCTTCGTCGTCCGAGACTTCTCTACTTTGGGCGCGAGATGCTGCCCGAGAGTTTGCGGCCGAGTTGGCTCGAGAACTTCCTTGTGAGGATTGCTTCGACAAGACTTTCTTGGAGACGGTCTTGCCACTTTCAAGGGCTCTTCTTCTCAGGTCTTCGTGCATGGTGACTGTAGTTCTTATTTTGTCTAGTGGTAAGATACTGATGGTCTAGTAATGCACGAGTTGTTCGGCGTTGCTGCCTCTGGCGTTAAGATCAGCAATGCGACGGGGTTTGTCACCCTTTAGGCAGTGAGGCTCGATTTATATTTGAATGAGATGGAAGGCGTAGAATTTCCATAGGGATGGGACTGCAAGCCAGACTCTTATACCTGTCGAAAGTGACAAAAACTGTTCAGGCAGACGCGAGAACAGTGAATCAATTGTGCGATTCAGCCAGAAATCGAAAGCGGTGAATAGGGCAAACGGAATGTAGGTCCTCACAAATCCTCAAACGCACCTGAACGCGGAGTGGAATGATCTTGCCAACTGCCCAGTGCCAGCACATGCATTATTATTTGCCTCGGAAAACCTGGAGATTGTGAATACTCCCCCAGAATCTGGGCCTCGCTCCCTATGATGACAACCCCTCATCTCTGCCTATTGAGCCCTCCAATCATGCCTTCAACAATCACCCACGATTCTTGTTCACGGGCCGATATGCTCTTGGCCTGCTGGAGGCCTCGAGCACCATTTGAATATGGGGTTGACCACTGTCAGCTAAATCATTCACACTTTTAGTGACTCGAGAGTTTTGGAGCACATTGTTCGTATTGTTTACTAGATGCAAGCAAGCAAGAGATCATGTCAATGAGTAATGTGGTTCAACAGTAAAGGAAAAGAGTCCCATAGCCCCCGTCGCGCCGTTTCATCCCAGATCCAAAAGCCATCCTCACACCTTGTTCCCCATATTCCTGATCGTGTGTTTTGAATCATTCTGGTAGATCGGGAGCCGTGACGGCTTTTGGCCTGCTCGTCGTGTTGTGATTCTTGTCTCGTTAGACCTCGGACATCCTGCCAAGGTACAGATGACAATTGACCTTACTTGGCAGGCTGAGTTTGTGCTTCCAAGAAATCCTCATCACTTGCATCGAGAATGTCGTATTCCTCGTCTGTCAAGAATGCGTCATCCTCGCTGTCTGACTCCTCAAGCTCGAGACTCTCTACATCTTCAAGCAAATCGTGACCCTCGGTCTTGGTGGTAGGCTCCATCAATGGAGCAGGTGCTTCAACATGGCTCTCACTGACATCGTGTACGCTAGAGACTGGAGACTCCTTGTCAAGCTTTGGGAAGATCATGATAGAGCTGGCTTGCGACTTGTCCATCTCTGTATTCTCGGGTTCCACGATAGCCGGAGCGGAGGGCACGTCTGCAGAACGAATGGGCAATTCGACAGGCGTAGATCGGACTTCGATGTCGACCCACAGCTTGTGGCCGAATGGTAGATCTTCGGGAGTCTTGAGGCGCCAGTACGAGATAGAACGGCCCTCACGAGCAGGTGACTTCAGAAGGACCGTGAAGACGGCAGTCTTACCCGGCTCAAGGGCGGTTTCGAGCACATTGCTGCGGTTGGCATTGGTCATGGTGCTAACACTTGATGGGTGAAGAGAGTCAAGGTTGCGCATGTCGTCCCCGCCGATGTAGTAGACGGCGCATCCTGCTGGCCAAGTTTCAGGACCAGGGTTGCGCAATGTCCATGATTGAACCACAAGATGGTTGGTGGCAACACGTGTACCATCCGGTGTCAAGTCCGAGACATACCAAGCTTGAAGGGCGTTTGAGCTGGACTTGCCTGATAGAACGTCATGGGCTGGTGCAGCTTCGGTCGTGCTTACTGCGTTCTCGACAGGCTTGACCTCGGCGACAGTCTGGACTTGAGTTGCAGCATTGGCAGATGTAGATTGAGTGGTTTCGGTAGCAGCGTGTTTAGCCAGTGGTCGGTCTCCAAGTTGAGTAACCGTCTCTCCATCCTCGGACGCTTCAGATGTGGTGATGGAAACATGTCGCAATGGAGTCTTGAACTTGATCAATGGGTGTGTCGCATTATGCCCATTTTCCGGCAAAGCTTCACAGCTGGCACAGAAATCGGTATCGTGGCAAACCGCACACTTGTACCGATCACCCACAATGTAGCCCTTAGCATTGACGCATAGCGGTCCGTCGCAGTGTACCCCACGATGGTATTGTTTGGCCTTGCGAGGGACTTGAAGTCGCTTGTAGACAGGAATAAAGCGATGACCAGGATGATTTTTGCCAGCAGAGGCAATGCAGGTGGAGCAATAGTCGAAGTCTGGGCACGACAAGCACTTGTGGCGAATGCCATAAATGTCCTGAACTGGTATTAGCCTGACGAACGAAGTGATTCGGTCCACCACGACTTACCTTGTCGCAGCCATCGCAGATAGCGTTATGGCAAACGTTGCGGCCTGGAGCGCAGAGAGCCTTGACCTGAGCTTCGCCAGCGAATTCGGCGGACTCATGGATGGAGAACGCATGGGATGGGTCGTGACCGTGTTCGCCGTTCTGGAAACAGCTGAAGCAGAGGTCAAAGTCTGGGCAATCCTGGCAAGTGACGAATTCACGAGCCGGCATTTCTAGCCAAGTCAGCCAAAACGAATACAAGTATGATCTTCAAGCACGTACGGCAGATGCAAGAGTTGCAGGTCCGCTCGCTATCATCATTCTCCGGACTGATCGGTGTGGTTGGTTCCTCAGTCGCACTCTTCTCATTCTGAGTTGCCTTCTTTGCTGGTACGGTGGTAGTCTCACTTGGGATCACGACTCCATTACGTATAATTCTCTTCAGTAGCCAATGCTCGTCTCCATCGCAGGTGACACCCGAATCGACACAGGCCTTGCACAAGTCGAAGTCGCCGTTCTCGCAAATACCGCAGTGATAGTGCTCGTCAGGCACAGACGCCCCACAGTGGTTGCAGTCAATGGTATATGCCGTCGAAGGGAAGTCGGTGAACGATGGGAGTGTTGGTAGACTGAAGAGGTCGGTGTGGCAGAACCGAGGAGGTTTCATTGAATCCATGCCGGAGTCAAGGTCGAATGCACCTGGGATGGAACAGGTTGGAGAATAGGAGCACGTCTTCTGGAAAGACTTGAAGGATGGCACCGCAGGCTGAGACAAAACGGTCTCCAGGAAACTATGCCTAGGCTCCCCTTGGGAGGCTTCGGACATGTCCTTGGTGGCGGCACTGCCAGCGAGTTTGTCCTCATCTGTCATCTTCTTCTCTTCTTGTTCCATCTTCATAGATCTCTGAACTGTAGCCCGCAAACGTAGCTTGAGCTTTGCTTTGGCTGCCCGATACAATTGTTTGTAGACTCCAGGGTTATTGCTGTCTAGGGTGATGTAGGCACCAGCGGAATCAGAGAACCGATCGAACTTGACTTCATTCTCAGGAGGAATAGCAAGCAAGAAGCGCAGCTGGTGTTTCGCATGTTAGCCGAAATCCGACTTTGGAAGAAACCATGTAGACTAGGAAGAAGCGTGCAAACGGTTCGATGCTGACAGAACAATGAGATTACGCACCTTCTGCGGGAGAACATTGGCTCCAAGGTCCCGAAGAGCAAGTTTGAATCGTCGATTCGTGCCATCAATGATAACTTTGACGGTGATCAAGGTGTCAGGACCAACAGGGCCTGTATGAGGATGATTTGTAGCCATGATGGTAGAGCAGCCTAGTAGGGTGGTAGTGAGGCGGTGTCGGGCAGGCTGGGGTTGGATCGACCTGCGAGCCGGGTAGGAGACGTTATTTAGGTCTGATAAGAGGTTTCAAAGAAGGAAGAGCGTCGATATGAGAGCATTAGATACCACGCCCCCTCTAGACCTTAGGATGATAAGGTTGAGGTGATGGAAGAAAGGGTGGTGGTAGGTCAGTCAGTAGTGATGATGGTAGGAGCATCAGGCAAGGCAGTGACGATAGGCCGCAGTCCGAAGCGGGGAAGTATTGGTTTCACGTAAGCAAGGCAACGACCATTCACGCATTCATATCCACCTCATCAACCTCTCGACAGCACAACAGTTCATTCACCGGTCACTACACGAGGAGAGGTACCTGGTATCGGCGAATCACTGAACTGCACCTACTCCAATTCTCCTTCGCCATGGTGAAGCCGCTTTTGTTCATCAGGCAGATTCCCTTCTGCCCGGAATTCTTATTGTTCGGATAGACACCGGTTTAGAAGGACAGCCTCATGCCAAACATTAAAAACAATCCAGATAAGCCAATTAAATAGATAATCCATCAATTCAACCTTGTATTCTTCAGCCAACCCTCATCTTGAACCTGGAGTTCTCCAAGTTTTGTGGTCTTCAGCAACAGCCACAGAAGATATCCTTTAGACAAAATACTCAAATAATGTACATCAAGAACGCAATAGGAGGACATCCCAGGCCACGGAAATCCTTGATAGAAGTCCTTGACACTTTTAACCCTGTCTGTTAAACCAGACGAACCGAATCGCTCCATAAAATGCAAATGCAACAGGAAAACCGCAACCCGCTAGACAGAACAACTTGCAACGCTCGGTAATTATTTGAAGGCCAGCAGACCGACAGCGCAGATCAGGCTGTGTTTGCCGGATAGAACATCCCGTTAGGTACTCCAGAATAATAGAATGGCTGGGAGGGCATCCCGTTTGTCATCATCCCCACATTGCCGTTGGTAGCTCCAGGAAATTGTTGAAGACCACCCTGAGTATCCGATGTATACATTGGAGGATTGTAGTAGTACACCATGCCGTTCGATTCGTGGGGAACCATGTTTCCGGTACCATTACCATCGGCGAGTCCTGAAGCAGGCAGGTATCCGATGGGATGAGATTGAGATCCTGGAATGAAATTGGGAGCTAAGGCAGGACCATTCATTGGTATACCGTATGAACCGTTGTCGGCTAAAGGCTGATAGAACATTGGCCCGTTGTTATATTGTCCACCATAATACGTTGGCGCGCCCATCGCAGGATATGGCTGGAAGCCTTGTGCAAAAACCGCACCTTCTGGGATCTGCGAAAGAGGTGTGGTTGCAGCAATCCCGGGCATGGTTTGTTGTGCAGCTTTGTCGTCACTATATGGCGCGGGGATGTGAGATGGGACTTGTTGATGGAACGGTAGTTCTTGTTGTTGCTGTGGAGCTCTGTAGGGGAGTGACGCCGGAGACTCGATGTCTGCAACAGATACGGCTTTCTGCGGCCTTGGCTGATGCATTGGTATCGCAGACGAGTGGCTGCCGTAAAACGCAGGTGTCTGACTTGTGGACGCCGGCCCGTTCAGAAGTGGCACACCCGTCCGTGAAGTAGATGGCGTAGGGCCTCCAGATGGCATGCGTACAATGGGTCGCGTCGTGTCGTAAGAAGGACCAACCATACGCGACATGACAGACTCGGCTGGAGACATGATACCATCCCGCATGGTGGACGCCCCAATAGATGACTTGCGACTCATGGCAATACTTGGAGTATAAGCACTGCCGTATATGCTAGGTCTACGGCTGCCGTGGAAGCTTCCTCTACCTCGACCACGTCCGTAGGCTTGCTGGTTTGGTCGCATGGCCCGCGGAATGAAGATGAAAGACCTTTCGGTGCTGGGGAAGATATATCTGGCTGTCATGTCTGGCAGTGATATGCGAACAGGCTTGTCCCGTCTGAGAGGGGGCCGGTGCTGCGGCAGAAGGGTGTGCTGTCTTCTAACTACATTTGGGATCGACTTTTTTTGTTCCATGCCTGGCAGGAAGATCTGAATAGTGACGTTTCCTAGGACACTCGTGAAGGAAAATGACCTGTTAGGGGCGGTGGAGGGCGTGGGCTTTTCGGTTTGTTCCTTCTGTGACACCACGGCTGGCTTTACTGGCAACGTATCTGGAAGCTGCGGTATCTCGTGACCCTCGTGTAAATCGTGAGCCCACGGCTTTTCCGTGGCCTCATTGAAGCCGTAACCCCTGCTGCGGACTGTTAGTCTTTGAGTCTGAACAGGGAGACGCCTACATACCCTGGGTGTACAGGCTGGCCATACCCTCGACCTCTGCCTCGGATAAAAGATCTAGGATTTGACCCGTTTGACGCCGCGGTGCGTGTATCGTGCAAAAAGAATCCTCCTCGTGTTGGCACGAAGGCCGGGTTAGCGTTCCGCTGTCTGATGTATTCCTGATGCTCCCTACGACTCCGTTGAGCTGGAGTCTCGTCTCGAGGTGCCTTTGGAATGCTGACAACAGCTTTCGGAACACGTTCTTCCCCAACAAGCAGATCTTCAAACTGTATTTCTTCCACCTGTGGCAATTGTCCAGTCTGATTCATCCCATGCAACATTGCTTCAGTATCGGTAGAGGGTTGGAACCCGCCATTAGACTTGGGAGCAGCTTCTTGTGATGGAGCAGTAGCCACGTCTTGCACACCTTCCAAGGGAATATCTTTCTTGGCTGGGGAAGTATCTTCTGCCGGCGCATGCTCCCCATCGCTGAATTCGCTACCCTCAACCTCCGCTTCGTCGTCACCATCACTCACTGCAGAGCCCTCACTCAAGGAGTCGGCAAAGTCTCCGATGATCGACTCTTCTTCCTCTCCGTCATCCTGCCGTCGCCGTCTGCTCCCCAGCAGATTCTTCCTCGTAGGTGCAGGCATGTTCGAGTCGAGCGAAGGGATTCGGCGGAACTAGGGCAGAATAGATCGTGATTCGTGCAGAGCGTCTAGGTGGGACGAAGGGTCTTGAACATCGTTGACGATGGACAACAATCTGCGATCTCGACTGGAACTTGACTTGATAAGTTGAGGTGCCGTACCGGAGAGGACAAGCTATCGACGCATCTCGAGATGGAATTACAAAGAAGACAAAGTACTTCCAACAACGCTACAACAGCGCATGGACTAATATGGTCAAGATTAAGGCGGATGAATGCCCTTCTTGAGTGTTCACCACCAGCGGGCTTGTCTTTGGGTTATGAAGCGAGTCGAAGGAATCGCCCCAGACTTTCGTCACGCCAAGATGTTAGGCGGATCTGGCCCAAAGTACGACCTCGTATGACACTGGAGTTCCAACTCAATAAGATCTCTCCACCATCACAACTTCAACAGTACCCATGGTTCTTCTCTTGAGACTGGTCGCAATCTTTAGGCCGCAAAAGAAATCTATCTGGTACATAGTACGCTTCCAATAGCTTGCTTCGCTGTATGCACTACGTTACTCAAACACCGTCCGTTGACCTTTACTCTCAATAATGGCTCCAGTCAATCTCTGTACTGTTTCCTCAGTATATTTGCCCTCGGGTTTCCTTTTCTTGCTCGGAGGCCTCTTGCTCTCAGATTTGGTCGCTAGCGGTTCTGCAACATCGTCAACCTCTCGTATAGGCTCCTCGGTCTCTTCGTCTTGTTGAGTCTTGGTCTTTGCATTCTTTCCATATCGTTTCTGATATCGAGTGACTTTGTCTTCGGCAAATTCCATTCTCAACTGTCTGCCTTTGAGCTTCCGTAGCCAGATCCGCTGTTGCGCAGGTCTTGGGCCTGACGATGTTACCTGTGAAATCTTCTTGGGTTCCACCCAGCCTCGCATCGCAGCCTCTGCTGAAGCCAGGTTCGTGAAGTCCACCCAGGCAAAGCCTTTGCACTTGCCGCTATCCTCGAATGTCGCCATATGGACTTTCTCGATAGTCCCACAAACACCAAAATGCTCCTCGAGGTCCTCCATAGTCGCGTCGAAATCGAGATTGCCCACAAAGATTCGCTTGCTGGGTGCCTTTTTTTGCGAGTCATCCTCCGCCTTCTTCTCCGGTCTCCCTTCGAAACTTTTTGCGTTTTTAATGAGCACTCGTCTGCCGTCCAGGAGACCCTCGCTAAATTGCAATGCCACGTTGAGTGTGGCTTCGTCCGTAAAGTCAACGTACGAGAAGCCTTTGTTCGTTGCTTTACCAAATTTCACTGGTCCTGGTGGAAGATGAATCCTCGTTATCTGCTCCTCGGCAATAGGAGTCTGCGAATTTGTAGTGAAGAATCTGACAAGATCATCTTTAGTCGTACTGAAGGAGAGATTGCCGATCCAGATGCCATATGGTGATCGCCTCTGATTTTCGGGAAGCGGCTCGGAATGTTTGAGAGACGGTCCTGAGACTGCTTTCGTGGACTGAGTGTCATTATCTATGAGAGGTTTCGTCCGCTTTGCTTTGCGCAAAGCCTTCTTAGAGGGTGGTTCTGGGGCATCGACATCAATTTCGATCTCGGCCGTTTCAGCATTTCGCTTTCGACCTTTCAACTCCCCTTGTTCGTTCGCAGCTTCGGTGACGCTCATGTTGTGAAGTTGCAAGGCGTGGTCCCTATGTTACTTGGTTAATTTGACTCTCAGGCAAATTCGTGCTCGTAGCAAAAAGTTATTGAGTGATTCTATGGTCAAGGAATTTTTTAATGTTGACGGAAATCATATCCGTCCTTGCGTTAAAGTATTGTAGGTTCCGTCCGCGATTCTCCTCAAACGCGTGGCGAGAGTTGACTTGTGGTTCACTTCTCGAAAGCACTGCAATCAATACCTGCTTGCTGGGCACGTAAGACTTTCGCCTTGACTGTGATCTCAGACGTCGCTGCACCTTCACAACATCACCTCTGGCCCTTTATACAGCCATGTCTGCCGCAGATCCTTCCGAAGCCCCTGCGATGCCCCAGCAGACGAGCATGTCTGAGCAGCCTGCCGCGTTTCGCAAGTCTTACCGGTAATTTTTGGCCGGACCTGATGTGTTCTGCATGGACTAAAGAATTCACAGGCGCAAGTACCGGAAGATCATGGTCACATTTGAAGAAAAGACGCGAGAAAGCACTTCATTGTTCAAAGAGGAGCAGCGGATCCTCGACATATCACAACGACTAGCTGAGCAGACCGAGTAAGACTTTCGCAGCGGGCACGATACCATAGCTAACTGACCACCGTGCAGTCAACTACTTCAGCTGCTCGTGGATCTGAATTCATGCCCTCAAGTGCCACCGCGTCTACGTTACGATCTCAAACCTCCGTCTCAGCAGAACGAGCGGGACGGCATCGCGAAGGAAGAGCTCACCGAAGAGGAAGGACATCTACGACTCCGCAAGGCGAGATATCAACTGCAGACCGGAGAGATCGATGCAAAGACGTACTGGGATATAGAAAGTTCTTTGCTCGACACTCTGGCATTTACTCCGGAACGCTCTTACACATCGCTACTCGAGCTTGCGCCACCTCCAATGCAGAATGGGGACAAGACGGACCCGACCACCGGCACAGGAGACATGTTTCTGTCAATCAGACGGGAAGAACAATACCTGCAATCGTTGGATGCATTTTTAGATGGGACATCAACGAATCCTCGGTCCCACACTACCAATAGCCTAGGAAGTCGAAACGCAGAAAAGACTACGGACCGAGAACGAGAGATGCAGCTGAAGAATCCTGTATCTATCTACAACTGGCTTCGCAAACACCAACCCCAGGTTTTCTTGCAGGACAATGAGCCGGGTGCCGAAAAGGCCACGCGCGCCACCGGTTCGAGGAGCTCGGCCAGAAAGTCGGTCAACAAGGAAGCATTGAAACAGGAACCAGAACTTTATGATGACGACGGAGTCCCTATGGACGTCGGCTCTTCAGCAAGGGGAAAGCGCAAAAGAGAGGACGACGGCGGCTATCGTCCGAAAGGGGGCAATTCGCGGGGCACCAAGCGCAAGAAGGAAACCAAAGAAGACTCAGGCCGCAACAAACGAGCCAAAAAGTTGTCGGTGGATGCGAGATAGGGCATATGTCGAGACGCGAGGCATTTTGTATAACTATTTGCCCATGACCTGGAAGGCATTCTTCCGCCACGAAGCAACCATTGATTCACGTGGACCAACTGCAGGTAGTCTTACAAGACATTGGTCCGATCCTCTGAAATGCATGACCCAGCGACTGGTCGGCGTGACAGGGAGGAGTAAACCTGAAAACATTGCCAACTTATACCGGTATTATGTCAGATGTGCCTGGTCGAGGGGTTCCATTCATAAATAACTTATCCGTGCTCACTCGGCAAGTTTAATGACAATTCCGCCGAAGATTTCAATACGTGGCCCCCTCGTGTCTGGCATAAACAGAGCACCGCTGACAGGAGACGGTACACCTAAACCTCCACAGGAAACGCGTTTGGAAACACACACTCTTCCATACTCGTCTTGAGATGCGTTAATATCACCATATTGCATCGGGAGGTCGACATGGCCGGTCTCGAACAAATAGAGGTTCATTCGCGGGTGCGCTGACACCCCATGTGCATGTACAACGCTGTCGCTAACGCTGGGCTGCTCAGGACTATCTGGTGCGCTGGGTCAACGTGAAGCAAGAATATACGATCTCTTGGACGATACTGCCTCACAAGAAGTCTCTCAACTTCGGAGTGTTCAAACACCCCGGCCCTGCCTCGACTCTGCATTCCTCCTCCACCTCCCTTCCTCCACCCTCACCAAATACCTTTGCTGCGGACGAAGACAGGCCCGAGGCCTCTACCACCGCCCTCGAGAAGTTGACGGGTATCGGGCTGAAGCAGATAAGATGGGTGGGCAAGTGCGAAGCCGACAAGGTCACGCAAGGCCGACATGACGTGCGCATCGGCGAAGCGGGCAACTATGCGCTGGTGTTTGATAACACCTTCTCTAAGAGTCTCTCGAAGACGGCGACAGTATTTTTGCTCACGTATCCGACGTCATGCCAGCCTCAAATACACTTCGGCGCGCAACAGCACCATGGCCAGGCGATGGCAACGGCCATGGCAATAGCAGCATCAGCCTCGGCGCCAAAGAGAAGTCCGAGAATGAAGGCCAAGGACAAAGAATCGCTCGACTCACTTCGACAGCTATCGGTCACCCATTCTGGCCCAGGAAGCGTCGGCCCGCCGAGCATCGCGGCGGTCTCTGAAGGATTACGACTGGATTCCCCGTCCATATTCACTGGAGTTCTCCAAAAGCGCCGGCGCAAGAAGCATCAGGGCTATGCAAAGAGATTCTTCTGCTTAGATTACACCTCTTCTACTCTGTCCTACTATCGTGATCGCAACTCTTCTGCTTTGCGGGGAGCCATTCCTCTGTCGTTGGCAGCGATTGCGGCCAATGCCAATTCGCGCGAGATATCGATCGATTCTGGCGCCGAGATCTGGCATTTGAAAGCAAGCAACGACGCCGACTTCGAGGCTTGGACGAACGCGCTGCAGACAGCGACACGTCTCATGCTTGAGGCTACCACTGCTGGCGACGATCTACACGTAGAGACCGGCAGAGGCGGCTTCCAGGACGGGACAGGGCCGCTGGAGGATCAGGATTGGGCAAGACTAGAGAATCTACTGAGCAGAATATCGGGAACACGAGATGCAGTAAGGCGAATATGTCTCGATACGCTGGCACAGCCACTTCCGCCTCCTTCACCTCGACTGGGGTCCACTTCCGCTGGCTCGACGCCCATAGAAGGACCGACGGAAGATTACTTCAGACAAGAGGACAAGCAACCATTCTGGAAGCGAAAGTCCAGCGCAACCTACAACAAGACCAACATCTTCAAGCGCAGCGTGTCAGCTCAGTTAGCTGTTCCCGCACCCGGGTTTGAGCCAGTCATTCGCAATGGCCCAGCGTCTCCTCAACATTTACCCAACGGTTACTCTAGACATTACAATCAGTCCGAGGAGAGTATGCATGATCATTGCAAAGCAGTACTCCACGATTTGGACTCGGTCGTCGGCGAATTTGCAGTCCTCATGTCGGAGAGCAAGATCCGGAGGACGACACCGCCAAAGTCTGCAGTGTCTCGAATGAGTCTGCAGTCGATTGACTCGCAAGAATATTTTGATGCGCAGGACAATAATCGCTTGCTGAACATTCACAGTGACACAGATCACGAAGCTACAGATGAGGGCACCGGCGAAGATGATGATTCTGTGACCAGCAGTGACATTGGGGAGGATAGCTTGGAAGTGATGAAAAGACGTTCTGGGAGCGTTTCATCATATCTCCCACCTCGGGCCAAGTCACTTGTTCCCTTACCACTGGACCATTCAATATCAAGGAGGGCGACCATTGCGCCTCCGACAATTATGCCTCCTAGCCTGATTGGATTCCTCAGGAAGAACGTGGGGAAGGATTTGTCAACCATATCTATGCCTGTGTCAGCCAACGAGCCACTGTCCTTGCTTCAAAGGGCAGCTGAACAGCTCGAATACTCGCAACTCTTGGATGACGCCAACAAGAGTCCTGATGTATTTGAAAGGTTGATGTACGTTTCCGCTTTCGCCGTGTCGGCCTTGTCGAATGCGCGGGTCAAGGAGCGGTCGATCCGGAAGCCATTCAATCCCATGCTTGGAGAGACGTACGAGCTGGTTCGAGAAGACCGCGGCTTCCGATTTGTTGCGGAAAAGGTGTCGCATCGTCCCGTCCAGCTTGCGTTTCACGCCGAGTCGAGCCAATGGACGTTTACTCAGTCACCCCTGCCATCGCAAAAGTTTTGGGGCAAATCGTCCGAGATCATCACGGAAGGTAAAGCTCGACTGATACTGCATTCCACGGGAGAGGTGTATAGTTGGTCCGCTGCGACCTGCTTCTTACGGAACATTATTGCAGGAGAAAAATACGTGGAACCGGTAGGGACCATGACCATCATTAATGAAAGCTCCGGACACAAGGCGGCAGTAACGTTCAAGGCCAAAGGCATGTTCTCCGGCCGAAGCGAGGAAGTGGAAGTGCAGACCATCGACAGTCACGGGCAAGAGCGGTCGGAAGGGCTGAATGGGACGTGGACGAACTCACTGCAGCTGAAGGAACCTGGCAAGTTGGCTCGGTCAACTGTATGGTCAGTTGGGCCTTTGGTGGAGAATGCGCCGAAACATTATGGCATGACTCTTTTCGCTGCGCAGCTCAACGAGACCACCGAGATTGAGCAGGGGAAACTCCCGCCCACAGATAGCCGGCTCCGACCTGACCAAGTTGCACTCGAACAGGGCGACCATGATCAAGCAGAGACGTTAAAGAACAAGCTTGAGGAAGGGCAAAGGGCACGGCGGAGAGAAATGGAGTCGAACGACGAGACATGGAAGGCTCGGTGGTTCACCAAAGTCGAACTGGAAGACGAAGTGGTATGGAAGTTGAAGACTGGCAAGGACGGGTATTGGGAGGAACGCGCTCGTGGAGAATGGACGGGGGTGGTGCCTGTCCTTCAGATCTAATACTTGAGGTGACAGAGCGACTGGAGCGTGCGATGAGCGTGCAATACTAGACTTTCTGGGGAGGGATGTGGAAGGGCCTTTTGAGTTATCTCGTGCCGGAGGGAAGGGGGCCATGTGTGGTCGACTGGGCCTGGCCATGTCTGGTGGCTGGGATTGACATTTAGTACTCCGTACCTTCTACTTGTTGTTTGATCTATCTACGATACCTGTCTTTCTCACACACACCGGCCTTTCTGTTCTCTCCCAAATCTGTCTATTATTGTCAACTATGCCCGCTATACAAATCTCGTTGAGAATACGTCGGTAGGCTCGTATAGAGAAACAGTAGTCTTCCACACTGTGCATATATAGTTTTGCGCTTCCGCTCGCTTATTCGGAGACCGGGCGCACAGACCGGTATCCCAGATTCCCTCCAGAAGCCCATCTAACGGTTACACGGAATTGCATCCCAATCGTGGCCCTCCGTGTCGCACGTTTTCTCTTCTGCCTTCTTCCACCTTCACGTGAGGAATTCCTCGACCTGGTATCGTATCCAGTCCAATCCGATACTTTGCTGTCTTTGCTTTTTCTTCGCGTGGGGCCCCAAATGGGAAAAACCGTTGATCTGTTCACAGAGACCCTTAGTCAGTCTTCCTTCAAGATCCGGAGCGACCTGTTGATGTCACAGGCGGCTGAGATGAAATTGCCCCAAATCTAGATCTTGAATCTTGATCTCGTTCGTCTTAATAAGTGTGAGAGGGTGTCTCGTGTCTCATCATGCCCGTCGCGTCCCTCTTTCCTTTTCTCCACGGGGTCGTTATCTACATCTCCTTCCTCTACATATCAATCCTCAAACTACGTCTAAATCCCAGCCTCCTCCATTCCACCCCATCATTCATGACTACCGTCTCTCACACCATTTCCTAACTTTTACTTGCAACAATTCTCTCATCTGCATTTTTCTTTCTTTTTGCTTAACCCTTTCTAGAAGCTCTCCCGCGCGGCCTACGCACAGGGCTCTTTCTGGACCGAGTGTTTACCACGCGACCTCACGCGGCTCCTCGCACCGAGTCTCATTCGCTCGCCACGTCACATCCCGCCATTGCCACGTTTCGCTAGCCAGCAACGTTGTCTCTCTGTTTATGATCCGCGCCGAACTTCGAAATCTTGTAAGCGAGAGTCGCCGCCGGTGTGATCCGAGCTTCATTACCAGAACCACGGGTCCAAGGGTCGTTTAGCGCGCGCACATTTCCTTGCCCTCTCTTTAAGAACCTCGAGACATCTTCTATTAGCATAGCTTCTGTCCAATCTCTTTTATTCGAAATACTGCTCTTGACAGTCAAAAACTACCCATGGTTGCGAGAAACGGCCTTCATACAACGACTTTAGCCCTCCACCAAACGCACCAGAGCAAACTGACATCTCGATCTACGATTTGATTACGAGTCCCGCTTCGTCGCCAACATGACGACTCCTCTTCGCCCTTCTGTGCTCAACAGCATGAGCACTCCTCCAGTCACCCCTGATTCGCTGTCCACTGCAGCAAAAGACACTAGACCTACAGGTCAATCATTTTCGGCGCTGACCCCTCCAACGTCGCCGCGTCAAATACAATCCTTATCCAACCTTTCCAATATCGCAGCAGCGCAAGAAACCCCCTCGATCTCGAAACATGATCAGCGACGTGAACCACTCCAACCTATACACACCAATGTAAGGGATGCCACGATGCGAGCCGCGAAAAGGTCTGCACCCGAATGTCCATTCGATGTCGAAATCCTCAAGGACCAACGAGGACGCGACGCCATGTTCGGCACCGGCGCGTGGAGCATCGTCTACAAAGGCACTGCATCTACCAAATCTGGAAACCTTTCGAGCGCGTTGACACCACCCTCATCTCCAATTGTGACCGCACCACTTCTGGTCGCCGTCAAGAAGCCCACCCGCCGCGATTCGACCGAGGTCCTCAAAAGCGAAGCCAAGATCCTCAGCTATCTCCAGGCCATGCCCCACAACGAGGAATACGTAGTCCCCTTCTACGGCACCATTGACCAGGCCACGATCGTCCTCGCAGCCATTCCTTACTCCTTGGAAGACCATATCCGCAAATGCGCCGTCTCGGCGTCCGAAAACTTCTCGACCTGGACCATGCACGACCCCGTAGTCGGCAGCACAGCCAAGTGGCTTCGTCTAGCCCACCAGCTCATCTCCGCGCTCGCGTGGCTGCACAATGTCGCGGAGGTGGTTCACGGAGATATCAAGCCTGGCAACATTCTCCTGGCGAACGTGAAAGGTTCAGGTACAGAAGTGACATTCGACCCGGTTCTGGCGGACTTTTCGTCGGCGCAACTACTCAATCTCGAAGAGACGACGCCCAATACACTTTCCGCCGTGACTAGGGAATTCACGGCGCCGGAGCTATTGAGCTCCAAGGTCCTGCGCGACCCGAACTCGACGGCAACGACAGCATCGGATGTATTTTCGCTGGCCATCACGTTGCTGGTCGCGGCAACAGGGCAGATGCTCGTTTACGGAGGCAGTGTTCTCCAAAGGCAAGCCATGGCGACACAGGGATGGATGGTTCTCGACCATGTCCGAGGTGGAGAGCAGGGTGCGAGAGTGCCGAGGATGGGCACGGTCGATAGGGCGCTTGCTCGAGCAGTTCTCAAGGCTGATATGGGACGCATCAGTGCTCTGGACTGGCTGGATGTGGTGGAGGATGTTGTCAAGGGAGAGCAGCCACGGAAGAATACGTGATGACTGATGACGCATTACGCCGGAGTAAGGAATGCGCGATTGAAGGTCATGTCGCCAACTGGGTTGGAATACAAACCCGCGAAGGATTGACCAAGCAGCCTTACCGCACAATGCAAGTGCAGCTTTACGTCGGCCAACCACCAAGGCCACTTCACACGACTAGGCTCATCCGGCGGTGATTGCGGCCCAACCCCGAGCTGTTTGCAACCCTTTGCCAGAGAGCATATTGTTTGCACCGGGAATGAGAGAGTCAGCTTGAGGCAGACCCGCGATTCGTTCGCGGTTCATCTCGCTTCGCTACGTCCGCCTGCAGGATTCGAGCCGGCTGGGGTTGTCTTGCGAGGTACAGTACCTCCCGGCCTGCAAAGGAGCAAGTATTGCATGGCTGAAGAGGACTTGTTTACATCTTCAGAGTAAAGCCATGGCGCAATGAAAAAGATGTCAAGGACTTTGAAGATCTTCGTTGATGGGCGAATGAGCCGGCACGAGGAATCTATGGCGTGTGAGGTCACTCTACACATATGCGGGTGCTCAATTCGAAATCTTAACAAATATCTCGAGAAGGTTTTTGTACGAATATACGAGATGAAATGTGGATGTCAATAAGACCACAAGGCTAACTATGACTCATAGCAATATTGACAATATACTCATATCATTACGCTATGGTGTAGACCAAGTATAGTTCATCACTTCGTCTGCATCTCGTCCGGGCATTCACAAGATCGTCTGCTCGTTTCCGCATTTCCAGCGTGATCCTCTTTCCGCATATCATAACATATCGCATCAAGTCATGGTTCAAAAAGTCCAAAACGCGACACAGCTGCCTCATTACGCAAATCGTCCATCTGGTCTCATCACCACTCACCACCGGCACCACCGCGCATGTAACAAATTGCACAGCGTCCTGCTAACTCAAGCAACGCTGAAATCTCTCCTTTCCACCGCTCCTCCCATACTCTCGCAAAACTGTCCCAACCGTTCACCCCATTCCTTCATCCGTTCCTGAATATAAGGACCATAATCCTTCTTAACTTTCTTCGCCAACATGCCCTTCTGGCACTCCCAATCCCAATACTCACAGACCTCCTTCCCATCACCCTGCACTATAGGCCGAATCTCATGCACCCGCTGCGCCTGCAACAAGAACTTGGGAAAACTCTTGGGCGGATTATACGTGTTCGCCATCCCCCAAACCAGCCTATAAACCCCGCTTTTCGAGACCGTATGTGTATTGGCGCGCGCGAGACTGCCCGGCTCGGGCTCATCGAGCGGATCGTCCGGTCGAGACACTTCGCTTACCACCATGTTCATCTCGCGCACCTCCTGGAAATGGGGAAGTTTCATTTTGACGTGGAATGTCATCTTCGTGCCGACTTGGATGCGTACGTTGGGTTCGCCATACAATGCATTTATGTTCAGTTGTCGGCGGGCACTGGAGCTCTTGCGCCGGGCTTCCTGTGACGTCTTGTCTTTGCGGTGCGAGAGCGCTAGCGCCGTGGACGCAGTGTTGCGTGGTGCGGGCACCAATATCGACGAGTCGCCTGGGGCTTCGAGCATGACTGCCGCACCGCCCTTCCCTGTGTCGCCAGTTTCGGCTGAAAGTGATGATTTGCGCGCCTCTTGCGCGGCTTGGTACTTTTGCGCACCCGACAGACCGTTTGACGCTGGAGACATGGGCCGTGAGTGGGTGCTGTCTGTGCTTGGGCGTCCTATTTGCTCGGAGAGGCGTCTGCCCGCGTTGCTGGCCAGACGTTGTCGTGTGACAGGCGGGAAGAGGAAGCCGTCAGAACTTCTTCTACCCTGGCCGTCGTCTTGCAGTTCGTTCACGGCAGGAGGCAAGGGTTTCTTCTGGGCTGGCTTGTTAGGGTTGGCCGCGCCATCTGTGATTTCCGAGTCGTAGCTGACGGCGATGGATGTGTTACGAACAAGCTCTTCGATCTCGGCTACAGTGGCGTCGTCCTCGTCGTCGGGCTGGTATGTGATTGTCACTCGGGGGATCCAGCGATTCCAATCTTTCCACGTCTCGGTGTTACGTAGTGTTCGAAAGACTAGAGACGCTGGTGCGTTGATGCGTGTGCAGGATGAGACATAGAAGGTTGCCTCGGACATGGGTATGTCCGGTGTTGAAAAGTCCGTTTTGGTAGCCATATTGACCTGAGTGGTTGCGATACCACGCTCGTCCTCAAGGCGTCGTTGAGCTTGTGCTCTGTGCACAGGCAGTGTGTTGTAGTTGACTTGCCGAGCAAAATGGTTGTCTATGCGGCAGCAATCATGAATTGTGGCTGGTGAGCATGTGTCGTGTGACGAAGTATGCTGAGTGGGTGACTGCTTGTAGTATAAGATTATATATCGATGTTGATGAGTCGATACAGCTTCGAGTACACAGGCAGCATAATTCCACACTTTATTTCGCTGAGCGATTTCCAAAAGTCAAAGTATCAGGCAGAAAGGTGTGCGGCTGGTAAGAAAAAAAGGTCAGGGTAGTAATGCGAGAAAAGATGATGTGATAGGGCGGAAAATAATGTGAGAGCACTTTCTCCTCCGCAAAATGCAGATGAGATTGTCGATGGCGCGCTAACTTTATCAAACTCTGCACATGACGCCTTGTAATTGATACGTGGTCGAGTGCTTTGAGTAGCCGTAGCCTCAGATATCGACAATCTTGGGTCAAAAAGTGCGCGAGATGTGCAGAGATGGATACAGTTCAACCTTGTTCTGACATTGTCGTCCCCTCTCCAGATCTCTCGAGGAGATGCAGGATGACATAACGAGAGATGCTTGTCAGGTCGTATCGCTGGAACGGGGAATCCAAGTGAGTGGAAAAGGCATGAAAAGTGGCACAATGACAATGTGACAGTCATCAATGTGGGGGAATTTGAAGGAGAAGGACTTGAGCGAGATAAAGAGAAAAAGTCAAGCACAGACTCTGGCAATTGATGGGATGAGGAAATTGCTGCCGAGATCATGTGACCGTGAAGAAACGGACAGCTATTGACTACCTCCTAGGTACCTGTAGGTAGGTATCTACGACCTGTCCACATCCACCAACCCCTTCACCTGCACACTTTGCCTCCAATCTTGACCCTTCCAGAATACCAACAAGCTGCATACATAGAAGAAGGCCATAATGATCGCCTCAATTCCGAATCCCAAACCAAAGCCGACCTTGTCACCCAAATTCGGGCTCCAAAAGGGAATGGTAAACGAGATGATCTGACGTGTAGCATTGACCAACTGCAACACCGACCCAGTGTGCGAAGCGTGGCAGTCCATACAATAAGTCTTGAGCGGCGTCGTGACCATCTGCAGTCCAAAGTCGGACAAGGCAAATCCAATGCAAGGCGCGATCCAGGGGCAGTGGCTCTGCAATGTCACACCAAAAATGATCACCCCCAGAGGCGCCATGAAGTATCCAGGCAGCCCGGCCAGAAGCCGTCGCTCCAGGTTTGGAGACTGGCCTGCCTCCGCAGCTCGGCGTCGCTCCCGATTCATGAGCCAGTCACTCGCATTTCCAGCCAGCAATTCGCCGATCAGAATCCCAACCAGTGGTCCAATGAAGAACAGTCCCTGCGCGACTGCTCCAAAGTTGTAAAACTCCTCTGTCGCCAGCGGCACAATGACCGAAATACCCGGCGACGTGATGGCGAAGGTGACTCCGTACGCAAAGGCGACCAGCGTCACATGCGGCGACTGCAGAAGCAAAATCGGCTCGATGAACATGCGCAGACCCAGGCGGCCAGATATTTTCTTAGGTGGTCTGACCAGTTCTGATGAGTGAAACGCGCCAAGCTGAGCCTGTTGTCGATGAACATGAGAAGTCTCAGGACAAGTGAGGATGTAAGCTATCGTTTGGATGCCGTTGCATATCGCGATCAGCCACATGACCCATCTCCAACCGATATAGTATACGACAGGACCGCCTATAATGCCGCCCAAAGGAGCACCAAGCGAGACCATCTGTGTCCAAATGCCATTCTTGCGGCCCCGCTCCTCTTTGGTGAAGATATCGACGACGACTGCCCCAGGCACGACGAACCCGGACGAGATGCCAATGGATTGAAAGACACGCGCCGTCATCAGAGTGCCGTACGAATGCGCGAAGCCACCTCCCAGCGCGGCAACGCACGACAAGAACATGGTCGCAATGAGGATCGGTCTGCGTCCGTAAGCACTCATCAGGGGGTTCCACAGGAAGGGGGCAACGCCTAGAAAAAGGACGTGAACGGCGACCAGGTATGACGCTTTCTGTGCTGTGACCCCAAACTGCTCTGCCAAAGACCCGATGGCAGGAATGAGGATCGCACTCGTAAAGCCTGGGCCGGCGGCGTGCAATGCGCATTGTGCCAGGATAACGTGCTTGCGAATCCATGGCCAGTCCTATGATTGAGGCTATCAACACGGATTCATACTTGAATGACTCCGGTGGTGGAAGGAGACATTACTTACCATGGGCGAATGTTTCGCGACTGCATGCTCGTCTGAGACGATGTCGACATTCCGAGGCTCCGAATCGACCTCATACTGGTCCGCTTTCTCCATCTCGTGGATTGATGTATTTCGCAAGGCTCTGGAAGGGCGGGTGGTTTTGCTTGAGCAGGACGATGATCCGCAGACAGACTTCGCCCAGTGGAGCAGGAAATGGCAGCGTAGCACGAAGCCAAGACAGGCAAAATGCAGCAGAAGGAGGCGCTGTACAATACAAGCAAAAGCGACGGACATTGCATCAATTAATCAATCCCAGTACTCGCCACTCCCGAGGCCAGGCAGTCAGGAACGCATTCCGCAATTCCATACTTACTCCACTCGAAGCGACTGGTGTCTTTTGGAACTGGGGATGATAGACCATAAAAATGTGTTTGCGGAGCGCTTCAAACTCGGTCTCCACGCCGATATCCCTGCCGCAGAATTTCCCCGTGGCACGCCCCGAATACCTTGCAAGTGCGACTTGCCGCTATTGCCGGTAGGTGCGGATTCGATGTCTTTTCGAGCGGAATGACAGCCCCCTGCGCTGTGATCATAGGGTTCTACGGCCCTCCAATGCTTGATGTTGCTTGTTGAAGCTTGTATGCTGATAGCGCCAGCGGACAGCCCAGCAATTGGACGGCAAATCCGAGTAACCGCGGATCTGGAAGACCGCAAAAACTCTTTGCAGCGCAAAGGAGGGCTGGCATAACCGGGGATTCGACGCAAAGGCCCCCGACAAGTTGCAACGTCACTCTCTTAAGCAGAAATTTGACGTAATCATTGCGGATGAAGGAGCCAGAGAAGGGGGCTTGTATGGTCTCGAGATATCAACCTGCGCAGTCACCATGAATATTACAGGGAGTTCCGGTTGGCATCGGTCAAAAGCAGCATGCCACTGTCTTGTAGGTGCGGAAATCGCTGAAGATGATCCGGCGTTTCCCTCCTCCATACAGGCTTCATAAAGCTGTTTTCACTCTTCCAGTTGAGAAAGGGGTCCACTCCATCAAAAACATTCAATTGTGCCCAAACGTTGCTGGTACACGCCTACATATGAAGAACCCTAGAACAGCTCGTCCATGAATCTCTGGAAATCTGGTTCTGATGGGAAAATTGTAGCAAACGTCGAGAAGTCCAGAGTATCATCTTCCGTGCCCTGTGGGACAGAATTGAAGGCTTGCTCCTCTCGACACACTTGTGGGCCGTTTGATGATTGCGTGTAGGGAAAGACCTCGATTTGGTTTGGCAGATCCCGCTCATTCGTAACGATGTTCTCTCCATGCCTTTCTCTGGTTTGGCCCGAGTTGCCATCTTCCGAGAATCGGTAAGGTTTTCTGAGATGTCCAGACTTATCAGTGCTTCTGACGATGTCTGAACCTGATTTGAGCAGGCTGATTTTCGATTCAAAGAACTTCCAATCTCGAATCGTCTGCAAAAGTCTCTTCGAAGCCACCGATTGTGTCTTCATGCTCTCAATCAGATCGATCGCAGCATGAAGCTCTCTCCGAGCATCATGATTGAATATGCCAGGAACTCGGACTGCGGCAAGCATAAGTGATGCTACTGCTTGGACCAGGAAGTAATTGTAACAAACTTGCTGACTTCGGTAGAGGTCAGAGATCTTGTTGACGCTTGTAATGATGTTGATAGTATCCTTCGCTATTGTGGTCACCGTTTCTGCGCATTTCTGATTGGCAACGACCTGGTTCGCTGAATGCAGCATGACCCTGTAGATTGAAATCCTTGCTTGATTCTTACGCAGCCGCATGATAAGTCGGAGCCGGCGCAAGCCTCGACTGGGGATGGCGTTCTCAGACATCAGGTCATGGTCGTCGAAACCAAGTGAACTTGGCAGCTGAGTATACCATCGTAAGACCTGGTAGTCAAGGAAATCGACATTGTCCTTGCACGGCAATTTGCCAGACTCGAGGGCTGATACATGAGCCCAGATTTCAGTCATGATCTGGTTATATTTGGTGATATGGGGAAGATAGGGGAACTCGTTATCCTGAAACAAGTTAGCTATAGTCTGTTTTGGTTTTGGCTGATCGACTGACCGGTGCAGGTAGGGCCGGATCAACATCTGAATCTTGTATCGCAAATGGCATGCCAGTCCCGAAGCTGAATCTTCGATCCAGGGCGTAGACCACCCAAAAGACGCGGACAGCGGTCTTCAATTCGGCTTCGGTAGTGAACGAGCGTGCCAGAATATCGCTTCGATGTAAGCCCATCTCAAAGCTGACCCTGGCGGCAAGACCAATCAATCTCCAGGCTTGAGTCTCTTCATTATTCCAGAAGTGGAATGTGGCGAAGACGACGAGCAATGCAAGTGACGTTGTGGTCAGTGGTAGTGACATAACGCTGTCTACTGCGTGCTTAACGGATGTGTACATTCTTTGGCCAAGGTCGCTGCGCCCGTGGCCGTCGAGTATCATTCCACAAGCCAGCACGATTTTCAGGAGAGTGGTCTGATCATCAGTCATCATAGACTTGGTCACTGCATCGCACCCCGGTGAGCCATGCCTGAGGAGGGGTAAAGTGAACGAGTAGAGCATGTCTGCATGGTTACGTAGTTCGTTCAAGTCGAAGACCGGATAGGTGAGATGGCATTCTTCCTCGTATATGGTCAGAAGTCTCCTTGCCTCTTCTCTGTCGACTAGACATAGTGGATCCCCATGAAACCTGGTATCTGGGGCCGTGGTCTGTGGTGCCTCGAGCGGCTCCGGTTGCAGATGTTCTGTGGCCATATCAATGATGCCCATCGCTTGCAAAGACAACTTCACAATATCGAAGCAGTAAGTCGAAGTCGTGGACCCTCGAAAGGTGGGCAAAGTCTTTGATGAAAGGGATTTGGAAGAACTACCGGGCCAGGTAGGCTGAGCGTTCAACGTGGGGAGTGAGGTAGAGATTGTGGGAGATGCAGTTTGTTGATTCTGAAGTTTGCTGAGCTGCGCCTTCAACGCGTTCACTTGTGTCTGCAGCTTTCCCATGTGGTCGTGCACAGCCTTGATTTCACGATGTTCCTGAACAGCAGCTGTGACAGGGCGTGGTCGGTAGTGGCACTCAAGCGACATATGCCTGCATCGACGACAGGGAACTTCCCCAGTGCATTTGATCTTGCGCCTCTTGCATTCGTTGCAGGCAGTAGCAATGTACTTGCCTCTCTTCACATGGTGAGATTCCTCCTGACCCTCTCCGGCTTTTCTTTTCGTCGCTCCCGTGCTGCTCGTTGAGCTTGCGGAGGGACTATCTCTTCCTAAAAATGCGTTTCCTGCCATCGTCGTTAATTGTGAGACTAAAGGGGAAGACCCTGCACGTGGAATGACTGAATAGATTCATGAGCTGAGATGCACGATTCGGCAAGGCGTAGTAATCTGAGGACGGAAACATGATGCCGCGTTTCCGGGGCTTCTTTCGTGAAGTTCAGGCCAGCAGTTGGAAGGTGCGGGCTCTTTCCGCCCTCCAGATTTTCAATGCGGAGCAAGGGGAATCGTGGGCGACAATCAGGAGTATCTCAATCGAAATGACACCAGTACTAGTTTGTCGAGACATTTCATTTGCCTGTGCGGCGCCAATCAGTGGAAAGTCAATTTGGTTTGGCCGAACAATAGCCATGACGGCCACTTTTCCTCGTACATCCTTTGCAAGGCTAGCAATATCTATCATTTTCTCGCGTCGGCCGATCATCGACATTGTGACGGTAGAGAATGACACTTTGCGGCTTACACATGTGCAAAAGGCGAGCATACTGTACTGTGGGTGGCAGTCTCGCGCATGGCCGATTCCAGAGTTGCAAAGCATGGCGATAGTAAACGACCAGTAATACATTTCACTGCGCAGTCATGGATCAACGACCCTTGCGGCCCTGGCTACGACCCAATTACAGGACTTTACCACCTCTTCTACCAATGTGTGTCTGCTGTGTCTCCCCTCCTTAGTATACTGATGTCGGCCAGGGAACCCCGATGGCTGCGACTGGGGCAATATGTCATGGGGCCATATCCAAAGCAGAGACATGATCAGCTGGGAAGAGGCATCCATGCAGCCGGCGCTTTTTCCATCCCGACCCTATGATAAAGAAGGCATATTCACGGGTTGCTTGGTCCCTGCTGGCAGCGGTATCGAAATGACGATCTTCTACTCCTCGGTCAAACATCTGCCGTTTCATTGGAGTACTCCTCCATACCCACGGAACGCAGCAGGCCTCTCAATGGCCACCTCACATGACGGTGGTGCTACATGGCAGAAATCTGAGAACAATCCAATCCTGGAGGGAGAGCCGGCCGAGATGAGTGTCACTGGGTTTCGAGATCCCTTTGTCTCAGCCTGGCCTGCACTTGACAGACTCAGGGGCGAGCAGGCCTTGTATGGCCTCATCTCCGGAGGTGTAACAGGTGCCGGACCCACGACCTTCCTGTATGCTGTTGAGCCTGAGCGCCTAGGAAAATGGAAATACTTGGGTCCTCTCGTCGACATCCCAGCAAGGAAGCAGTCCTCGGAAAAGTGGTCGGGCAACTTTGGTACGAATTGGGAATGTGTCAATTTCGTGACGCTACAGTCGGACTCGGTTTCGAGGGACTTTCTTATCATTGGCGCCGAAGGCGATGTGGAGAGGAAGCACATCCTCGATGGCACATTGCCTCCAGGCTTGCCGGCGAGAACAATTCGCCAGAACTTGTGGATGTCTGGATACCTGGACACTACTGTGGATGCTGTGAAGTTTCATCCTACCTTTGATGGATTCCTGGACCACGGATGCTATTATGCAGCGAACTCATTCGTTGATTCACGGTCTGGAAGACGCATATTGTATGGATGGATACCGGAAGAGGACTGTTCGTTGGACTATGCTCACGAGAAAGGCTGGAATGGCTCGCTTGCCGTCCCAAGGGAAATATTCCTCCTCAAAATCGACAGAGTCACAAGGGCTTTGCGGAGCCCACTCCACGAAATCTCGAGCATGAGTTTCGTGGAAGATCATTCGGAATCTTTAACACTCATAACATTGGGCATCCGTCCCTTTTCTGAGATGAGCTCGATACGGGAAAACTGTCGCCAAGCTAGAGTATTTCCTCAATTTTCGTTGCCGTCCCTTGAGCATCAAAGTCGACATCTTTGTAGAACGTCACATTCAGCGTGGTCATTGCAGACCGTCGTCGCCGTCAGCACTGATTGCGATTCAGTGGCTCTGTACATTCGGCACAATGAGGACCTTTCGATTCGAACAACGATCATCGTATCTCTGGTGGAGGAGACGATTACGGTCGAGCGTACTGCTTCCAGTCTGCGCGAAGATGTCAACAAATGTCCCGAGCAGGGACCTTTCACACTCTTCGAGGCCGTGGACCATCACGGAGAAAGACACTGGGAGAAGCTCCACCTTGACATCGTTTCTGACGGAGATGTCCTGGAAATCTTTGCCAACAACAGATTTGCCCTCGCCACCATGGTCTACTCGGGTGATGGCGTAGCCAACTGCGGGATAACGGCGTGTGCGACAGGCCTGCATGGTTCCGCCTCTTTCGAGTCGACCCGGATCTTCGATGGGCTTAATGGGATGAAGCCGCTCTTTTCTTGAGATCTGGAAAAACAGGAAGAGCATAATGATCATGATCCAAGACCAACAGTTGAGCGATCAACATTCTGGCGACTTAGGTCAACGTGAAATTTGGGAACTGAAACCATTTGCAAAATGATTGTTCGACCACTGTCTACTGGTATCAGATACTGCGCGGACCCAATTTAGAGATGCTGCCTCGCGAAAAGCGTTTACTTCGCAGGCTGACTTTCCCTGCTAGTCCTCACTTGCCGGAGTCGAGCGTTTTCAAAGAAGACAGATCAGCACACAGGAATGGTCAAGCAGAGGGGGTACAGACTAAAAGCCACCATCAAAGATGGCGCGGAGGGCTAGTAGGTTAAGGCAGCAGGGACCGCGTAGAGAAGAACATCGAGCTGGCCACGGATGTGCACAACATATCCTGCGAAGTCTTGAGAGAGCATAGGACCACTGAGTGAGGGTGGTGCAAGCAGGCATAGATTTGTAGTTCGAATGTCCTAAACTTGGCCGCCTCATCATTGCCATACCGACTCGGCGAAACGTGTCGTAGAGAAACCCCTCGTGCCGAAAGCAAGAAAGCAGGTGAGAACGCTTAGACGCTTGCGCCCTTAGTGGTCGGCGTCTCGCCCAGAATGTGTCCATCTACGCCGAGCCTTCAACCGCACCTCAAAACACCGCGTAGCCGGAGACCAAAACAGACCTGCAACACCCGCACGTTGGCAACCATCGACTGACTGGTGGCCCCGTTGGCTCTACCCTCATCCTCCTGCCACTGCTTCTTAATCGCAACCAGTCCGGTACAGAAGGTTTGACCATGCTGTCAGCTATCTCTGTGCGCCTCCATCTCGGAATGTGAAGCGGAAATGTTGGTGGCACGCGCGGGTGGGCGTCAACTCTTGGAGATGCCACTTCATTGGTCAAGATGATGTCTGTGTAATCCAGGCAAGAGCGTCAAACGAGACATGCTCCGACATTCTGCTGCTCTTGCGCTTCCATACTGAAACCGACTCCTTTTCGTGCGAAGGGACCCGATACGGTGCACTCTGCAATCAAGGGGCCTCGACTGTCGGTGTGACTGGTCCAGATGATTTCGGGTTCAGGAACCATTCCCGCACGCCCTTCGCATCGACAGCACGTTCAATTGGCTAATAAAGCCTGCTTTTCTGATCGTCACGCATTGACCATTATCGTACATCCTCATTGCGGCGGGTATCATCAAGGAAGGAAGGTGTTTTACTTTCGTGCTTGCTCTCTTTCCACCTCGTACATGAAGTCGAAATAAGCCTTGTCGAAGTTGTGCATCCGCACGTAGCCGTCTTCACCTCCGCTAGAGTACGCTGTACCTTGGGGATGGACAGCGATGGTGTTGAGAGGACCGAAGTGACCCCGGACACGGCCAATCTCGTCTTCGAAGATCTTGTGATAGAAACGAGCCTCGAATTTACCTTGACGCGCAGATGTCGTTGTGACGTCCATTGCGGCTTGACCACCACCTAGAATGACAAAATCTTTCTTTGAAGTGATGGCGGCCGTGTTGAGAGGAGTGTCGGCAACGTATGTCTTCAGGATGCTCAAGTCTCGAGACGAAAGGATCTACCTGTAATTAGACAAGCTTCATAACACACAAAGACTCGAAGAAAATACCTTTGCGCTTTTGTCCTTGCCAGCCGTGATAAAGTATGTCCGATCAGGAGAGAATTGCAAGTCATTGATCGTGGTATCGAATTCGTGAGCTTCAACGGTCATCAGACTCTCACCCGTCTGGATGATCCTGTCAGTAGGGGCAAGGATTTCACAACATGATCGACCTACCTTCGAGTCCCACTGAGTTACTGTGCCGTCTTCATGGCCCGAAATAATGTACTTGTCAAGATAACTCCATCCCGCGACTGTTGCCTTGCTATCTTCACAAGTTATCCGTAGGCTGTGTTCGTTGGTCTGTTCCGTCAGGTCTTCTCCATATTGGATGTCATAGACGACAATGGTTCCCAAGTGTCCCATTCGCTTCTCGGTCACGGCTAGTAACTGTTTTCCGTCCTCGCTGAAAGCAACCCGCTTGACTGCAGTAGGGAACTCCCAGGTCTTGACATTTTCTCCAGTGCGAATATTCCACAATTTTATCGTGTTGTCCGCGGCTCCGGAGGCAAGGATTCGGCAGTCAGGAGAGACATCTATGGTCCAGATGGCACCTTGATGGCCGATATATGTTCCAAGTCGTTCGCCGTTGCTCGTAAACCACGCACAGATGACCTTGTCTTTCGCCACGGAGAAAAGTAGATCACCGTCTTTGTTGTATTTGATTTGGTTTAGAGACCGTTCCTGAACTATTGTGTCAGCAGGATCTTTCTGATGTGCGCATGAGGCAACGTACGTGGCCTTGCAGAAGTATGGGCCTCATCTCGCAATGTTTTCTGACTGTGTTCGATGCCGCAAAGTTCTAACGGCAACTGTACGAGGATTTATGTGAAGAATGAAGGCGACTTGGGATACTCGGTTGCGGCTTCGGTCGTTCCAGAGTCGTCGAAGAGCGATGTGGGAATTTGGTGGCCAAGACTGCGCTTCTCTTTTCCCCGAGTCATGGAATTTTTCGACACCTCAAGATACGAGTCAAGCCACAAAAATGTTTATGACACACTGACCATTGGAAACTCCCGTGGTCTCTGTACAAAGAGCGGCAATGAGTGTCTTACTTGTGGACCGAAGACACCAATCTTCTCGGTGACTTGTCGACCCTTTACTAGAAGAGCAGGCGCCCTGATGGCCAGCAGAGTAGCAAGTGCAAAATATCTGAGTACATCTGCTGCCCGTCACATACATTGTTACTCCAAACTTTCTCTTTCGGCTCCGATATCACCCTACCGATCCACGGTTCCTTTCCTCCTGACTCTGCAAACCAGAAGTGCCGCAAATTTCGTCGGTGCGAGTAGCAAAAGGGCACCTGCAGCGCGAGGTTTCTGTGTTTGCAATTCTCGAGTCCGAGCTATAACTCAATCGCTGTCTGGATCGAAGAGGGTCTTCTCAAGCACAGCGGCAGTCATGGGTGCGACCAAAATCGATGGGAAGGCGATTGCCCAGAAGATCAGGGAACGTCTGGGCGACGAGGTCAAGGAGAGACAAAAGGTCAATCCTAGGTATAAGCCATGTTTGAAGATAATCCAGGTGGGAGACCGGCCGGACTCTACGACGTATGTGCGGATGAAGTTGAAGGCTGCAGAAGAAGCTGGAATTGACTGCGCCCTGGTCCACTTGCCCTCCACTATCTCTGAGCCAGAACTGTTACAACAAATCGAGGAGTTCAACAATGATCCTGCTGTCCATGGCATACTCATCCAGTTACCTGTCCCCAAACACATATCCGAGCATACTATAACGTCGGCCGTACTTGATGAGAAAGATGTGGATGGTTTTGGTACTAAAAACATTGGTGAACTTGCCAAAAGAGGTGGCAAGCCGTACTTTGTTCCTTGCACACCGAAAGGAGTCATGGTTCTCTTGCAAGAGAGTGGTGTCGAGCTCAAAGGGAAAACAGCTGTAGTCCTGGGTCGGAGCGATATTGTGGGCAGCCCAGTCAGCTATCTCCTGAAGAACGCAGATGCGACCGTCACAGTATGCCATTCAAGGACCAAGAACATCAAGGAGGTTGTCCAACAAGCCGATGTGCTTGTTGCAGCGATTGGGCAAGCCAATTTCGTCAAAGGTGATTGGCTGAAGCCTGGTGCGGTGGTCGTTGACGTTGGCACAAATTACGTTGAGGACAGTTCGAAGGCGTCTGGCCAGCGACTCGTGGGCGATGTGGAGTTTGCGACAGCAGCCGAGGTTGCTTCTCAGATTACTCCTGTACCTGGTGGTGTTGGCCCAATGACAGTGGCGATGCTCATGCAGAATGTGGTTGATTCTGCCTCCGCATATTTCGAGAGGTTGAAGGCTCGCCATGTTACACCCCTCCCTATCAAGATCCAAACGCCCGTACCATCGGACATTGCCATATCGAGATCACAACACCCAAGGCAAATCACCCACATCGCTACCGATGTTGGAATTGCTCCACACGAGCTTGAGCCCTACGGTGCCTATAAGGCAAAGGTTGATCTTTCGCTGCTCTCGAGACTGGAACACCGTAAGAACGGCAAGTACATCCTGGTCAGTGGCATTACACCAACGCCGCTTGGAGAAGGTAAGTCCACAACCACTATGGGTCTCACACAGGCACTTGGAGGCCATTTGGGCAAGATCACGTTCGCCAATGTTCGACAGCCGAGTATGGGCCCGACGTTTGGTATCAAGGGTGGTGCAGCTGGCGGTGGTTACAGTCAGGTCATTCCTATGGATGAGTTCAACCTTCATTTGACAGGAGATATTCATGCCATAACCGCCGCAAACAACCTTCTGGCGGCTGCCATTGATACAAGGATGTTCCACGAATCCACACAGAAGGATGGTGCCCTGTACAAGCGCTTAGTGCCAAGCAAGAAGGGCAAGCGAGAGTTTGCGCCTGTCATGTTCCGGAGACTGAAGAAGCTCGGCATCGACAAGACCAATCCTGATGATTTGACCCCAGAGGAAATCAATCGCTTCGCCAGGCTAGACATTGATCCTGAGACCATTACATGGAGAAGAGTTCTGGACGTCAATGACCGATATCTCCGAGGCATCACGATCGGCCAAGCACCGACTGAGAAGGGGCACACGCGGGAGACTGCTTTTGACATCTCCGTCGCGAGCGAGTGCATGGCTATCCTTGCCTTGTGCAGTGATTTGAAGGACCTTCGCGAGCGCCTCGGACGCATGGTGATTGGATTCTCAAAAGCTGGTGACCCTGTCACCTGCGACGACATCGGCGCCGGCGGGGCTTTGACTGCCCTGATGAGGGACGCTATCAAACCTAACCTTATGCAAAGCTTGGAGGGTACTCCCGTTTTTGTCCACGCTGGTCCATTCGCAAATATCAGTATCGGCAACAGCTCTGTGATCGCTGATAAATTGGCGCTGAAGCTGGCCGGCACAGAGCCTGACGAGGACCACGAATCCAAAGCCGGGTTTGTGGTTACGGAGGCCGGTTTCGATTTCACCATGGGTGGCGAACGATTCTTCAACATCAAGTGCAGGTCATCAGGTCTCGTGCCAGACGTCGTGGTAGTTGTTGCCACTATTCGCGCGCTGAAGGTCCATGGTGGTGGCCCAGAGATCTCCGCAGGCGCACCTCTGGCCGAAGCTTATCGTACCGAAAACGTCGAAATGCTCAGAGCCGGCTGTGTCAACCTGAAGAAGCACATATCTAACGCCAGAGCATACGGTATTCCGGTCGTGGTCGCCATCAACAGATTTGAGACGGACACCGATGCCGAGCTCAAAGTCGTCGAGGAAGAAGCACTCTCCGCTGGCGCGGAAGCAGCTGTACCAGCAAACCACTGGGCCGAAGGCGGCGCTGGGGCGGTTGACTTAGCCAAGGCCGTGGTCGAAGCTTCATCAAAACCGAAGGACTTCAAGCTCTTGTACGATTTGGAGGGACCCGTCCAGGAGCGTATCGAGAAGATCGGAAAGGAAATGTACGGTGCCGAGAAGGTCGAGTTCAGTGAACTGGCGCAGAAGAAGGTCGACATGTACAACAAAAACGGGTTTGGAAATTTGCCTATATGCATTGCGAAGACGCAGTACAGTCTGAGTCACGATCCTGCGTTGAAGGGTGCGCCCACTGGCTTCACAGTACCCATTCGGGATGTCAGGTTGGCTCTTGGAGCAGGATATCTTTATGCTCTCGCCGCTGGTATGTCCCAAGCCCCTTTGTCTCGCATGCGCTCTATTCGCAAGTTTCTGGTTTCCCATCGCGTCTTCTCAAGGACGTATCTTGCTGACCTTGTTGACAGATATCCAAACAATTCCTGGTCTTCCAACAGCTCCGGGTTATCTCAACGTTGACGTGGACCCTGAGACCGGCGAGATCGACGGTCTCTTCTAGATCCTTTTTTGCGTGTGCTTTTTACGAAATGTTTCAACACAGAGATACCCCTTTCAACAAAATTTGTGGTGGTAGAATACAAATCAGCTATCTATATGCTGGGCGAAGCTTTACAGACTTATCTCTGGCAGGCGGAATTACTGACGGCAGAGAGAGCCAGATAGAGTAGACAAAATTGAGGTCTGACTAACATTGGAGACTTATTCTTGAATTAAGCCTGCATAGAGTTCAACATGAGTGTACGCCTATGATACAGAATAAGAATGAAGCCATGGGTATGCTTAATGACAGGAGGTAAGTAACATGGTCTGTGCTAGTACTACAGTACCTGCCTACCAGGTAGGTACCTACCCAGCTCGCCCGCAAGCCTATTTCTAGAAAAAGTGGCACTGTCTGACGGTAGTTGCTCGTCAGCTTTGAATAGATACCATTCCTTGTTGTCATGGCCGAGTCTTTCCCACACAACGATATGGCATCAGCTCTTGATATTGGGAAGGTCGTCAGCTCTACTGTATAGTCCTACTAGCCTGGGGTCAAAGTACGCGCTGTCGCGAACTTGCTGGACCATGAACTTATGTCATTGATGTATTCCCCGTCAGACGGTGTGCCACTTTTTCTGGAAATACAGGTAGGCTTGTCGGGCACGCCAGTGTTACGGCACCGAGAAAGAAGCTTGGCCTTGGGGAGTCCAGTTCAACGACGTCCGAAGATCTACGAAGCATTCCACCTACGTCTTCCATTCTTTCTGGATAGGGTAACATGATCTATGCGTGATACCTCCACGATGCCAATGGCGTCTCATTTCCTCTTCTTGTTGACCTTCACCTTTTGAGAGTCGTACCACTCCCAGCTGCTGTGAGTCGCAGCGCCGATCACGAGAGTCGACGTCATTGTCTTGTCCAATCGCTGCAATCACTAGCCACCACTTCCTCGAGGTTTGCAGAACAAGATGACTCCCTCAGGCGCATCCGGGACGGAGTCCAAAAAGCAACGAGGGCGTCAGAGTTGCGACCTCTGCCGTCGAATGAGTAAGTCCTTCGAGCAGCATAGCGCATTGCCTGGCGGCATGGGCAACCATGTCCTTGGGAGGCCGGCGATTATGCTGTACGGACTGCGCGACTGTTCCCTTCCTCGACACTCTCTTCCACTCCTGATCATTATGCAGCATACTAACATTCGCTGTGTGGCGTAGAGATAAAATGCGACAAGCAAGGCGAACAGCCATGCTCAAATTGTCGTCCTCGGGCGGTCGCTTGTATTATCACTCCAGTACAACGCAAATCCCAAAAAGAGAAGAAGTACGTTGTCAGGGGATCCCACTCGATTTTCATCGCGCTGACCAAGGTGTCCCGGCTCGTAGGGCCCTTTTCCTTCATTCCATCGAGTCAAGGATACAGCGGATGGAGGCACTACTGGAATCTAGCGTCACAGCTAAATCGACACCCACACAGGGCCATGTCGAGCCGGATACTGCTCAAAAGACACCACCTGCGCCTTTGGAGAAAGAGGTGTCAAACCTAGTAATCAATGATGCCGGCGAGCAGAAATTCATCGGTAAGCTCACACCCAGCATGATTGGGATTCCGCCGGCTTAGCTCACCCGCACACGCAGGATCCTCATCTGGCCTCAGCCTATTCTCCCCCAGGGGGCTCGCCTGGATACAACGCAAACTCGGCTCAGATAAGATGGTCGCAATCTTCAGGAAGTTTCAGCAACGTAGCCCTATGTGGCCCTCAATTAGATTTGGCCGTCAGTCAAACGAACCTTCTGACATATATCCCTTTCCACCAAGAGAGATAGCAGTCTATTTGGTGGACTGCTATTTCAAAACTTTCAATGCCGTGTATCCGTTGTTCTCACGAGACACTTTCTGGGAACTCTTCGAGAGACAATACTCTGACACTCCTCCACCAGACGGGTCCTGGATCAGTGCATTGAGCATTGTCCTATCGATCGGTTGTACCTTGGCCACGGATGCGGTGCTCAGAAATATAAGCATGGTTGACCCTTCATTCACGTCTAACCTCATGGATATGGCGTGGAAATACTTCAAGAACGCTAGCTCTATGATTCCGACTCTTCTTTTCATACAATACGACCTTCTGACGGTGCAGACTCTGATCGGGATGGCGTATATCATGCAAACACAAGTAAGTCCCGGTCTTTGTGACGTTGATCCAGCTGCGCCTGAGCATCTTTCTAATCAGCTTCTCAACATCTTTAGATGCACCCAGAAGGCGCCTTCCTATTAATTGGTATCGCCGCCCGGGTCTGCTCTTCCTTAGGTCTGCATAGGCACCTTGAAAGCTTCGGTCTTACCGAATCAGAATCCTACCAGCGACAACGAGTGTTCTGGATCTTATGTGTCATCGACAAAGACATGTCGATACGCATCGGCAGACCATCCGCAATCGACGACGATGATGCCGAGATTGAGATTGTTTCGCAACCCTCTCAGGGAGAGATATCTATACCCGTGACTGGCGAACGTTCCGGCTTTTACCCATTCCAGAGTCTATGTTCTCTTGCGTTAATTCAAAGCAGGATCTTCCACGAGCTGTACGCGGCCAAAGCCCGCAACAATACAACCGCGGAGAGACTTGAATCCATCAGCAAACTCGATGCCGAGCTTCATGACTGGAAGGAGCAAATACCTTCCGAGATCAGGCCGGAGAACCCGATATACTGTGATAAAGAGTTCCGTCACTCTGTCCTTCAACTCCATTACAGCTACTACCATTGTTTGACAGCTATTCACCGCGTCAATGCGCATCACGAGCTGTGGGCGTCTGAAGATACAGGGCACCCAGACTCCCAGAAGAGCACGCCATCATCTGGTGCAGCCCCAGATGATGATGGATCCAAGCATCGCACCCAGTCGTCATACGCCTTATGCTTGATGAGCGCTCGATCGTCACTTCTCCTCACCGTCAGTTATCTGGATGAGTATGATGTTCGCAATAAGCTGATCTGGCTGGCACCTTATTTCCCAGTGACTTCCTTCCTGGCACTCTTCACGCACATTCTTCACAATCCATTGGATTCGAGGGCCGCTGCCGATTTGGCTCTCATGGCTCAAACAATAACCAGTCTTCACAAGTTGGTCGGCACAGATGACAGGACGTTATTTTCCTTCATCACAAATGTGCTTGACGATTCCTTGCAGATCGCAAAGCAGCATGTCCAAGATTCGCAAGCCAAGTCATCGCCACAGAACTCCATCGCAAATGTCACAAGTGATGTCACGATAGAAGCACCCAACAAGCCTCAATTTGCGACGGGTCAACAAGCAGTCTTCAATATGCCGACTAGCTCTATGTCACTTCCCACCCAGGTCAACGATGCAGCTACATCGGGAATGGGACAGCAACCCCTCAATGCTGTAAACACCTTTGCGGTTCCTCAGACTTTTGATCCGACCTACCAGCCAGACTTTGACTTCAACAATCTCGACTTCACGACGCAACTTGCCAACCAAGGCCAGTATAATACCCAAGGCATGATGTCGATGGACGATCCATTCTTACTTTTGGAGTATGGCGAATGGGACTGGACTTACTGACGACACATTGATTCCCCGCATTACGAAATGTTAAGGCCGCGACTTTACTAATACCAGACGTCGTCGATACGCACACAGCACAGCTATATATGTCTGGTGGTTCGCAGGGCCGATATCTTGCGCAACAAACGCGGAAGAAAATTCCCCTACTCGCCGTAATGGAAATTAGTCCCTTCACAATCGACGTGCCCGAAGAAGAAGTAGCTCGCCTCAAGAGAAAATTGCAGGATACCAGAGTGCCGACGCATCCAATTGTTCCTGGAGCAGGCGGAGACTACGGTTTGTTACCCTTATCTTTCTGGTACCGCCGCCTCATATATGCTAGGTCCACCAATTCAATGGTTCCACCGGCTATACACCAAATGGCTTCACGATTTTGACTGGAGCACTGTGCAACAACATCTCAATCGGCATCAGCACTGCATAGGCGGAATTGAAGACAAAGGCCGCACACTACGTGTTCATTTCACGCACACGAAATCGCCAAAAACCAACGCAGTACCCCTGATACTGGTGCACGGCTGGCCCGGGTCATTCCACGAATTTGATCGTGTCGTCGACTCCTTGGTCAATCCACCCAACGCCACGGATCCCGCTTTCCACGTCGTCGTGCCCAGTCTACCTGGTTTCTGCTGGTCCTCTGGTCCTCCAGTCCGTGGTTGGACCATGCAGGATACCGCACGAGTCTTCAACAAGCTCATGATCCAGCTTGGATACTCAAGCTACGCAGTCCAGGCAGGTGACTGGGGCTCCTTCGTCGCACGAGAAATGGGCTCCAAGTACCCTGCGTGCAAAGCCGTCCACCTCAACTTCTGCCCCGTTGCGTTCGGAGACGATATCACAGATTTGACTGTCCGAGAGCAGAAAGTCAAGGAACGATACAACGACTGGGATGACAACCACCTCGGCTATGCGGTGACCATGCGCTCCCGACCACATACCATTGGTGTCGCACTGAACGACAACCCTGTCGGCATCCTCGCATGGGTAGGCGAGAAGTACGAGGAGGCCGTCGCTCCAGGGAATCTCAACAATGATGACTGGGACCAGGCAATCCTAGTGACTTGCTCGCTCTACTTTTTTAGTGGCTGCCTGATGACTTCGCAGTTGCCGTACTTTGAGAACGTGAAACACGCGGGTTTTGGAGAGTACTTTCTGCGCGAAGAGAATTATATCAAAGTGCCATTCGGGTATACTTCATACCTTTACGATACGAGGCCCGGCACTGAGCGGACGGTGAAGCCTACAGGTCGGATGGTATACTACAGAGAAGTTGATGATGGCGGGCATTTTGCGGCACTCGAGCGGCCCGACGTCTTTGTCGAGGACTGTCGAGACTTCTTCGGCGAGTGGTATAAGCCTTCTCTGATCCAACATTCACAGAGTCACAGTGGCCAGGTACACGGGGGATTAGCACTAGGTCTATGATGTTGAGGATGCCCTGGGTCAATGATAGACGAAAGCTGAGGTTGGAAGGGGGCGTCCCTCAAGCTCGCTACGCGGTCTTTGCTGACGGCGTACATCCTTCACAATGCAGCTTGGGTGCGGCGTACACCCTGTATCCAACAGCAGTGGGCACGTGAAGTGAAGTACCTTTAAGTGTTTATATATCAAAGTCCCGAAATTTCTTCTTGAAATTGCCTTGATGGCCATCACTCAGACTCACCACGTCGAATTGCGTTTCACTTGTGGTTTGGTTGGCGGGCCTTTCCTTGGAGATAGACGCTTGATGGAGAAAATTGGGAGTCTCGTCCATCTCCATGGTCCCCTTTCATCTGTGTACCTCATAGCAGGACAGATTGAAGGGGATCATAGTCGGGAAAGGTATTACCTATAACGGTAGTGCCGACTGAATTTTTGCTGGTTTCGAACCAGTTTCCTATACATTTTTGTATCGGTGTGGAGTGGGTGTGTGTGGCTACAGGTGGTGTTCGAGGGTGTGGCAGAATCTTTGGTCACCTCGTGATGACCATCTGGCTTAACGTAGACTACACAGCAAATCACGATGTCGCAAGGTGAAGCGCAAGAAGAACCTTATGGGGCTTGAAAGCTTGAAGCTGTATACTTCCAGGGAGTGGATGAAGTCCGACACTGCCACTGCTACTTGTCTATGCATAAGTCTACCACCCATCTATATGCATGCCATTCGGATTTCCCTGCTGGGGCCCGCGATCCTTTCAAGGCTTCGGAATGTGAAGCGTCTTCGATATCATGAGACTTCCGCTGAGGAGCCACATAAAGCTTGCAAGGTGAAATTCGAAGGGGGTTCCTGTCAAAACGGTCCCAAATGGTATAGAGTGGTGGATCCATCCCATGGAAGTCCAGTAAGCCATAACCGCTGCCGTTGTCAGACACCCGAATGGTATGGGCGTGCCTTCAAAGTATTGTGATTTTCCCGTCTTGTCCTTTGGAAGCATTGCCACAGTCACGTTGAACCGAGCCAACCTCGTCACTGTATATTATCAGCAGGCTTCTCAAGTCAAAGGGCACGAAGCAACGGCCAGATAGAGCCAGCCGCCGGCAAGCAAAAGCACAACTTACAGCCACAGAGAACATAAAAGGTGAGAAAGAGCTGGTCGATGTTGGTTCTGAAGCCGAGCACGAAGCCTACGGCGGCAGGTGCGACTCCAAAGGACACCTAGTTCGAACCTTGTCAGATTATATCCAAGGCTTACAACTCAGAGACATGCATACCAGATCAGCCAATGAGTCAAGTTCTTGTCCCATCAACGAAGACTTTTCTCTCCATCGTGCTACTTTGCCGTCGAAGAAGTCGAAGAACAGGCCGAGGGGCATGAAACCGAACGCGAACCACAGGTTTGTCAGGTCTTGTGGGTCGGAAAGGCAGTATCGCATGGAAGACAGTATTGACATGACTGCATCAGAGATGTTAGGCAGTTTCCAGTACAGCAAAATCGTCCAACATACATCCACAGAATCCTAAAGTCCTGTCAGTAAGCTATACCACATGCCAGAATTGCTGAGTAGGTACCATTCATTTCAGTGATCAGATCAGCCAGATGCAGTGCCCTGCCTTCAATTAGTGCTGTACGCGCTGACGGGCCTGGTCGATGTGTACTTGACTAGACTGAAGTGGCCAACATCTTGGGCTAACAGCATAGCCTGCTTCTCTTGACTATTGTCTTTCGGTTTCACCGTGGTCTCTTCTTGACCAGCATTGGTTGCCCCAGCTCTTCGAGACATGGTCGCGAAAGGAGAGGATACAGGGTAAGAGATGAAGTTAGGTGAAGAAGTCGGTCGCCTATGTGTATGGAGGTACCGAAAATTGAGAAGTTGTAACTATTACGAGAAGCAGACAATACTTTTGTAGAAGAGCAAGGCCAGTTTGAAGATCAACATTTTGGGCAAACAAGGCGCAGCCACGTCGAATTGTCGTCACTGTCGTCATTTTGCAGCGTTTGACAGTCTCAGTCTCAAAATAGAGGTCACGTGCCAGGACAAAGGAAAAGCTCAAGAAAGATGCAGACATCGGCATGACACGCAGTCTTCCTTTGAAGAGCATGTTCACTGCAAAAAGGAACCGTATGGCAAGCAAGTCCGATCCAGGAAAACACTCATACACCCATTCCAGCCATCCCATAGCAACTTTTTCTTTGGGGTATTTCCCTAACGCCAAACCCATGCAGTATCAGGAACACTCAGGAGGACGAGACCACCACCTCTTAGTAGCGACCGCGACCTCGTGGCGCACCTCGTGGTGCACCTCTGCCACTTGAGAAGCCTCCACGGCCTCTGGGCGCACCCCGACCACCACCAAAACTGCCTCTGCCTCTCGGTGCTCCTCGACCTCGGGGGGCACCTCTGCCAAAGCCACCACCGAAACTACCTCTGGCACCACCCCGTCCTGCTCCAGCTGGTTTCCGGACCTTCGATGCACCTGTCAAAGCGTCAGTAACTGTATAGCGATTTTGAGCTCTATCAAAACGTACCTGGCGGCGGTTTCGGCTTGGGCAAGAACCTGTAACTCATCAGCATGTTGTTCCCTTATCTTGGCCATACCACACTCACTTTTCTAGCGGTAGTAGTTTGTCCCCTCCAACGTAGAACTTGTCTCCGGCCTTGAATGATGTAGCTTGAATACCCTCTTGTGGCTTGATGGTGAAGTAGACTTGATTTATCGGTCCCAGGATCTCGTCCACCTTGCCTATCGAAGTCTGCATTCGTCAGATAATGCGTGATGCAGTGGACTATTTTTCCGCACCTTATTCTCCAGGTATATTGGTGCGTTGAAGAAAGGAATCTTCGGGTTGACGGACTCGCAGACCATCTCCCCTTCGGTAGCGTGCAGGAATTTGCCCAATTCTACATCAAATCAGCTTTTGTAAGTCGCACTCGCATGTCAAGACTCACCAAACACCTGAGCGGGTGGTCCAAAATCTCGTTGTTGAAAACCACCTCGTCCTACACAACCTCCATGTTAGCCTTCATTTCGGCGCAGGGAAAATCTTGTGCGCGGAGGAGTTGAAATTACCTCCGCCTCTTCCTCCAAACGATCCTCTTCCTCTATCACCACCACCAAACCCACCACGACCTCGCGAATCGCCTCGGCCTCGGAAGGACATTGTTGTTGTAGTTGTGGTGCGAAGGGCCAAGTTGTGGGCTTTGTGATCGAGTAAATTTCCTGGGGAAATAAATTTCTATGATTTCCGCCCGATATTCATGCGGCTTCAGAAAACACGTGATTGGCTCATTACAACACCTCACCCACAACAGCATATACCACAATTCTCTATCGATTCCAGCCCGACATCTTAGCATGAGCCACCAGAAGAAAGTCAGTCTCAACCCGCATGACCTTTGGGGGGTGTTAAAAGGAACCAATATGAGTCAAAACGGTACAGCAAATGGCCAGAGTGGCCCTGAGTCATCCACCCCTGAGGCCAACACATCAAAAAGACCAGTAAGCGAATCTTCGAAAAAGAAGATCCCAAACAGACCAAAAGAAATGTCTACCAAAGCGGTTCCAGCGGCCAACCAACCGCCGAAGTCACTGCCAGACTTCATCGTGCAAAGAAATGAGCTTTTCGACCAACTAAAGAAGGAATACGACGAGCAGTTGGCCAGCAGAGAAAAGACGCCTATTCAGATCAAACTTATCCCAGGTCCTGGTCTGGATATCACCGTTGAAGGCAAATCATGGGAAACCACTCCGGGCCAACTGCTAAGAAACGTCCCCAAAGAACGCGCTGGTCAAATCGTGGTTGCCAAAGTCGATGGGCAAGTCTGGGACCTTGACCGCCCACTCACTCAAGATAGCAAGGTCTCCTATCTCACCTTTGACGACTCAGAAGGTCGAGACGTCTTCTGGCATTCTTCAGCACACGTCCTCGGTGAGTGTGCTGAGCACGAGTACGGCTGCCGCCTGTCCCATGGTCCTCCCACCGCAATGGGCTTCTTCTACGACATGGCTCTTGAGCCAGGCCAAGCCGTACGCGAAGCAGACTGGCCGTCGATCGAGAACCGCGCCAAGAAATACTTCAAGGACAAGCAACCTTTCGAGCGCCTCGAAGTGTCCAAAGACAACCTCCGCAAGTTGTTCGGCTACAGCAAGTACAAAATGCACTACATCGAGAAATTCGTACCGGACGGCGAGTCCTCCACGGTCTACCGCAACGGCAGCCTCGTCGACTTGTGTCAGGGTCCGCACATCCAAAACACCCGCAAGATCGAATCGTTCAAGATCATGAAGAACAGCTCTGCCTACTTCCTAGGCGACCAGAACAACGACTCCCTCCAGCGTATCCACGGCGTTGCTTTCCCCACGAAACAACAGCTCAAAGACTGGGAGCACTTCCTCGAGGAGGCCAAGAAGCGCGATCACCAAGTCATCGGTCAGCAGCAAAGACTCTTCATGTTCAGCAAATTGTCCCCCGGCTCACCCTTCCTTTTGCCCCACGGCACCCGCATCTTCAACGCCCTCCAACAAATGCTGCGCGAGCAGTACTGGGACCGCGGATACCAAGAAGTCCAAACCCCCAACATGTACGATGTCGACCTCTGGAAGACCTCAGGCCACTGGCAGCACTACCAAGACGACATGTTCCGCGTACAAGTCAAGGACGATTCAGCAGACCCCATGCCGCTAAGCGACCAAAAGGCCGATGGCAAGCCTATCGCCGAGATCAAGGACAAGGACAAGGGCGTTTTTGCGCTCAAACCCATGAACTGCCCTGGACACTGCATTATGTTCCGCGACGAAGAGCGCTCATACCGTGAGTTGCCATGGCGAGTTGCTGATTTCGGTGTGCTACACCGCAACGAAGCATCCGGCGCACTGTCCGGCCTCACTCGTGTGCGCAAATTTCAACAAGACGACACCCACATCTTCTGCACGAACGAGCAAGTCCAAGCCGAAATCGAGGGCTTGTTCGACTTCATGGAACACGTGTACGGTCTGTTTGGGTTTCCCTTCAAATTCAAACTCTCCACCCGCCCCGAAGGATACATGGGCACGCTGGAGGAGTGGGACTCGGCCGAGGACCGCCTCAAGCAAGCGCTCACAAACTTCAGAGGTGATAACTGGGAGATGAACGAGGGCGACGGCGCCTTCTATGGCCCCAAGATCGACATCACCATTTCCGACGCCCTAATGCGCGAGTACCAATGCGCCACTATCCAACTGGACTTCCAGGGCCCGCAGAACTTTAAGCTCGAGTATCGTACCGGCGAGAGCGGTGAGGCCGTGGCCCAGCATACCACCGGACGTGATGCGAAGGGTTTGGCGCCAGGTATGGCTCGCCCCGTGATGATCCATCGCGCGATCATTGGGTCTTTTGAGCGCTTCATCGCGATTTTGTGCGAGCATTTCGCTGGGAAATGGCCGTTCTGGCTGTCTCCGCGCCAAGTCTTGGTCATTCCCGTCATGAAGAGCGCCGAGGACTACGTGCGTGAGATCCAGGGTATTTTCCACAAGGCGAGGATGTATGTCGACATCGATGTCAGTGGAAACACTCTGCAGAAGAAGATTCGGTCGGGACAGTTGGCGCAGTATAACTTCATTTTTGGTAGGTGCTAACCTACTCCCAGGGGCACACAGGCCCCAGACTTGGTGAGACTGTTCATGGCTAACATTGTTGATATAGTGGTCGGCGCCAAGGAACAAGAAACTCGCACCGTCAACATCCGCAACCGTGATGACCCGGCGACACAGAAGATGGGCGAGCTGATCCCCCTGCAAAAGGCATTGGAGCGACTTGGGGAACTTCGCGATCAAAGAAGACTCGAGAACAAGATTGACATGTCCGAATAAGAAGTCTGCACAAACGCGGTCAAATCGCAATGACCTACAACTGGCACAGCTGGCAGCGCATCTAAAGTCGAGATTGCAAGGGCTTACATGGGGCTGCGGGTAGATAAGAGATCGGAGGTAGAGAAAGTCTGCGGCTATGGACGACATATTGTTTGTTACGAGTATCGAAGCATTATCGGGTTCTGGGCCTCCTTCCTGTGGTCATAGTTCGTCAGTTGTTCTCAATTCTGTAGATTAAGCAATCGAGGTATACAACAGCTTCTGATGAAGGAAAAGGGGTTCACGCTACGTTGCTCAATGTGGACAAGTTTTGGGACTTCAAAGCAGCATTGTTCAAGGCATCATCTCATATTCGCCATTCAAGCCAGGCTATCAGCAAAGGACAAGTCAGACATTCCTGCTTATGCAGCCTGCTCTGGTGTTTCCCCTTCAGCAACGACAGGTACAGGGAGACCGCGGCTTGGACTTTGCAAAACCAATTGCTCATGCCGCCTTGCGCGCAGAAAGTCGGAAACTGCGCGAATAAGAATAAACCACCCAACAATCATCAAAACATAAGATATCCAATCAGCGCTCGTGAAACCCCCGAGTCCATGTCCTCCCGTACTTTGACCTGAGCCGTCAACATTGTTGGGATCGAAATTATGACTGTTCGGATCAGGGGGCGAAGAGTCAGAAAACTGTCCTGGGTTGGCTGTGCCTTGGTTCCCATCGCTGGATGAACCAGTCATGTAGAAGCCATACTGAACCAAGGTCAGTCCCAAGCCAGCTCGACTGCCATGTTTTGCTGCGTGAGTGGTGTGAAGCAGATAAGTAAGAAGGAATCCGACAAGTTGGAATGACATGGAGATCATGCCATTCCATACAAAGGAGAAAACTGAGCCGACAGGAAGTCCGTCGACATAGACCTCGTCGGACGACATGCCCGGTGCAAGAATGGTGGTTTCCCAGTAGGGGGGTGTTGCATCTGCGGCGGCCTGCTCGTATGTCTGTGATATTGTTAGTGTCATGACATGATTGATATAGGTCGCGCGTTAACTTACAGGAGGTTTGTCTTCAAGGGGTTCGCCCCTTTCGGGTTTTGCTGAGAGATTTGCGAATACACCATCGGTTGGTCTGTTTGACGTAGGCATAGGTCTGAAAGCCGGGAGCTCAGTCACCCTACGCTCTATCGTAGGATTTGGCCGAGCATCAGCAGGCGGAGCAGACGGCGTCGTCGCATCTCGACTTGCAAGCGTCGAATCAGCCCGCATCAGCCGCTGTCTATCGTCGCCATCATTTTCTGCATCTGATGCCTCGCCATCATCGAAAGTATCTTCCAGATCTTGATTGGCTTCGTGCGATAAAGGATCCTGGTTCAATAGGCGCCGGGTTGTCGGTGAGGATGCTCTCGAATGGAAAGATGGAGGTGGAGAGGATGGAGAGTGTCGAGGAGAGTCGGGAGAAAGAGGAGAATCGATATCATCGTCGTGAGAATTCACCTTGATCGCCGTTAGTGATGATCCATGTTGTTGTTGATGTGGATTCGTCATCCAGGCAGCCCTTACCGGTTCATATCGCTGAGGGGCCATCGCACGGCCTGCGGCTCCAAAATCTTGTACTCGCTGTGTTGTCAAATGTCGATTGAGACACACCGACGAGGACGGAGGTATTTAGGTGAAGGAAAGGATGAGACCTGGAAGAGGGTGGAAGGACGTCGTCGTTGGTCAGACGATTAGGGTGAGTTTTGAGAAGAGGGAAAGTCAATCAGAACCCCAAGACAACGGGTGCGCCACCACAGAGCCGAGCCCGGCTATTTGACATTAGGCCATATGCACAGCCCCCAGAGGATTAAAGCAGCTTAAGGAATCGTGCCTTCCCTAAAGCAGCCTAGCCTAGTCATGACTTTGTAGGCGTCATTTACTCGCAGATGCTATTTTCCCCAGGGCTCAGGTCAAAGGAGTCTCAATGCGCTTTGTATCTCTCTGACAACCACCACGTTTCTTTTCTTAGTCTTCTTGTAACGACCGCCAAAATGTCGCAGAAATCGGTGAGTGACATACGTATCAGCCTACATTGCCTCAGCTAATCTCCCTGTTTAGGTCGTATTGAAACACTGGGCGCGTATTATCAAGCAATGGCCCGTGGACAAAGTCCGTCCTGAATATGTCTCCTTCCAAAAGGTCATGCAAGATCATCTCAACAAAGTCGCATCTGCCAGGGCCGCTGCTCAGAATGTCACATCAAACAACGAAGTCCTGGCCACCCCGACCGAGCCCTCTCAGATAAACCAACAAAAGGCAATGAAACAGATTAACGCACTATACAATCTTCTCGATGATCGATTTGTCAAGGAGTTTCCAATGCCAGCGCAGACCCGTCATCCGCAGAGCAGACCTACGCACTACGATGATGTTGTGAAAGAGATGGGCGAAGCTGCCACTCGAACGTGGGTCGCGTCCATGTATAACAGGATCAGAGGAATGCTACGATTTTCATGAGCCTCTCGAACGAGCCGCATGACTCGAATAACCTGCGCCGCCGGTTCAAATGAGTTGCGCGATTCGAAGCCGACGCTGTGGCTGGATGCCATCCTCTGTCTTCACAAGTGGAGTCACCTCACGCGCCGCCACACCTGTGCAAGTCACAAACGCCTTCGACTACCTACCACCGCCCAGTTCGCCAATTGAGGTTCAGGGCTGAGAACCCGACATCAGCAGATCATGGTTTGGAGATCTCCGAACATGCAAGGAAGCTTTGGCGCGTCGTGAAGATGGGACACGCTTCGCAAGAGCTTGAGCTTTACTTCGAGTGGCCATCTGTGATAACGTCACACGACTCTCCGCAGGATCAAGGCTGTCCTTGGTCGTATGCCAACGGCCAAATTTGTCACGGTATCTCAATCCGAGGCGCCATAATTTGGATTGATCTTCACGTAGATGATTCATTGACGAGGCTGCTGGATATAGATTTTGACGGAGGAACTAAAAATTCCCCGCATAAAACCGGCACCTCTGAGCCGCGGTACTTGACCTACATGGTAACATCATATCGATCGTCGCTGATTGATATAACTTCAATACTCGTTCTCTTCTGTTCATATTTGATATCCCTCACTCGCTAGCCTGAATATTGACGACCAGTCCATATCATGTCTAAAAACACTCCCAACCCAGTAGCTTACACTTACGGTCCACCACCGACAGGCTCAACAGCACACTCCATCCCACACCCGGAACCCATCTCAGCGGCAACATACCACATAGCCGGCATCCTAACCACAGTTTTCGGGCTCAACGAACTTCCACAGGGCACAACCGACGTCGCCGTCCTATGGCTGTTGCACCCTCGTCTCCAGACGCAGAAATGCATGGCGCCCTTCGCCGCCCATCTGATCACAGAATGGAACGATCATCCCTCACAATCCCGAGGGCCCAAGAAGGGACTTGTCGCAGTCTCCTTTGACCAGCGCAATCACGGCACCCGCGAAGTCTCCGCAATCGCCAACGAGGCCTGGCGCAGCGGCAACGAGCGCCACGCCCAAGACATGTTCTCATGTTACGCGGGCACCGCGCTCGACACATCTTTACTGCTGGACTATCTATCAGGCTATATCTTCCCTCACTCCGAGCGTCGCATCGTGCAGAATCTGGTCATGGGTATTTCACTCGGCGGCCATGCAGCGTGGCACTGCGTCATGCAAGACCCCAGGATCACCGCGGCGATCGTGACCATCGGATGCCCGGATTACAGTCGATTAATGGCCGACCGTGCCCGACTATCTAAACGACGGACATGGCTCGACACTCAAGGGCGAGAGTTCTTGGGTTCATCAGATTTTCCACCCGCGCTGGTCGAGGCTGTCCGGAAATCCGACCCGGCGGGACTGCTGTGGAGTGGCAGTGGCCTCAGTAGACGGCCGGGCCAGGAACATCTGCATGACGAGATCACTTCGGAGGAGAAAGCGAAAATCATGCCCACGATGGTGCGATGCTTTGGAAATAAACGCATTCTAAATCTCTCGGGTGGGAGCGACAAGTTGGTGAACTATAGCCACAGCAAGCCGTTTCTGGACTGGTTGAAAAAATCCATCGGCAAGGGCGGCTGGTTTGAAGGTGGAGGCTTGTATCTGGAAGATATTGTCTACGACGGCGTCGGACACGACGTGCCTCCTGCCATGGTGGAACCCATGGTAAAGTTTGTCAATGCGACGCTCGACAGTGACCAGCACATGACGCAGTCTAAGCTGGGTAGCAAGATATAGAGCGCAAGGTAAGGACGAGTAGCAAACCCAATGTACAAGTCAAAAGACGGTGTAGACTCCAAGTGGGATCTCTATCTCACTATTGATGCTATCTAGGCATTACCTGTACACGTTCGAGCTCTTCGTACCTCATACAAGATCTCTGCCTTCTCTGTTCCGAGGTCTGATGCTGGTTATGCTGTGTCGTTCACACTACGCCAGCTCCCGCATGACGAGAGACGCAGTAGCACAATCCCAATCTTGAGTGTCGATTTGCACAGCTCATCTCCAGCTCTGCAGCAAGCTCAATCATCCTCAGGTTGTCTCATTGTCCAAGTCTTACGATCATCGGTTGTACCTTGCCAAGGTCTCCATAATGTTCTGCACGTTCTGTTGTGGTTGCTGGCCAGGCACATAACCTGAAGAGCCACCATATCCTTGTTGCTGCTGCTGGGGAGGCTGTTGTGGGAATTGACCAGCCTGGTTCTGCTGCCGAGCCACGTTACTCAAAAGTCCTGCGAGATCTTGTGGGGGCCTGGCATTCGCGGGACTTTGATGATCTCCAGGCTGTCGAAGGTTTGCCAATAGTTGTTGAAGATTCGGAGCGGCTGTGCTTGGGGTCACAGGCGTTGGCGGTTGACCATGCTGACCCTGATACTGGGGTGGCTGGCCGTACTGGAACTGTGGTTGCTGTTGTGGTGGATACGCTGGAGGTACTTGAGGTTGGTACTGGGGAGTTGGTTGGCTGTATTGTGGTTGACTGTACCCTTGTGGAGGAAATTGTGGCGCTTGAGCAAATCCACGTTCCTTTTGTCTCGCATGCTGAATGATGTCCGCGGCCACAGGAACGTCGAGATCAACATACTCGTTGAAGTTGACATTCGAAGCACCCGATGAGCGGTCAAATACTTGCAGTGGTATCTTGCTATTGTATTGAGCGGCTTGACTCAACTTGACAACGGCCTGGACACCCTCAATGATCTGTCTTTTGACCACACCATTAAGTGGAAGCCGAGGACTGAGCCAGATGGTCGAAGCACGTAATCCCTTCGAACGGAAGCCCTGCTCAATCCAGTTGATGAAGCTCTGAGCAACCGAGGGCTCCAGTATCAGCAATTGAACATCGGGAACTTCTCGCGGGTCTCTTCGCGGCAGAGGCAGCGTTGATTCCTCATCATAGCCGGCAGGGATGGGTGGCGGGAAGTTGGCTCCATATGGAGATGCTGGCCTTCCACCTGGACCAAACCTCGGGCTCTGCACACTCGGTCGGTAGTCATCTCTTGAACGATAGCCTCTGGGCGAAGGTGAACGTGCTGGGCGATAATCATCACGTCTGTGTCGGTCATCCCTGTATTCACTGTAACTCGAGCGTCCCTGTCGATCATTCTGTCTCTGTCCTCCACGTTCCGGTGATCGTGATCGGCGTCGTTTGTTCCCTTGACCCTGATTCTTGGTGTTCTTCTGCGGTTTCGATATTTCCAGATGCACTTTCCTTCCTCGAATTTCCACACCTTGCTCCGCCGCAAGCGCCGCAGAACACGATGCAGCTTCGAGATACTGTACGAAACCATAGGCCTGTTTTATGGAGATCTGGGCTAGGCGTCCATGTCTGTGGAAGGTGTGGAAGAGATCACGTTTGGTAACTTTTTCACTGGGAAGATTGCCGACGAAGAGTCGAGATCCATGCGGGAACTTATCCCAAATACCTTCAGTCACATATCGGCGCTCGTCTTCCAGGAATTGATCATAGAGTGTTTGTGTTCTGGGTGTCCATGGCCTCTCAGTGGCATCTACTGATCTTGCAGGCTCAGGAGGTTGAAAGTGCTGTCCCATCATCGTAGGTGATGCATTGTTGGGCGAGAGTTGACTGGTAGCTTGAGGCCAGTTACCTGGGAATTGGGTAGAGAGTCCCTGAATCATGGATGGGTTAGATCCAGGAGCGATTGAGTCTGCATTGTTGGCTTGAACGGCTTCATTATTCACGTGTTGATATGATTCAGTCATGTCCGTGCTAGGGTTAGGGAACGTCTGATAGGCAGAATTGTCTTGCACGTCCGCTTGCACTGGTGGCTTTGGGGGTAAACCTGGAACTGCATACATTGACTGGGTGCCTGGGTCGACGAGTGATGGCGCAGTAGTTGGGGCAGAGACAGGATCCGCAGCAGGAGCAGTGGAAGCAGATTGAGAAATTGTGTCCAGAAGCGACTGATAGTCTACTCCCGAATAATCGAAGTGGATGTCAGGCTGCACGCTGGACGGTGGCTCAGACGTCAATTCAGCACCGTTGGGACGGGTAGCAGTGGCATCGACGGCATTGGCATGGTCAACCTCGGGAACCGAAGTTGTTTCAATACCAGATAGCCCTGTAGGTTGCGACAGACCAGAGCTAGCCTCAGGGACATTGGCAGCTGTTGCGGACGACTGGGTATATGTGGGATTCTCGGCAAACGTTGAGAGAAGGGTGGCTTCCGTGGCAGAATCATTCTGGGCTGTTTGACCATTCGCATCGGGACCACTCTCGAGACGCGCATTCTCTTCCTCAGCTGCGCGAAAGAAATTCTGGACGGCGTCTTGTTCCTCGGAGTTGGCTTCATGCATAGCGTGCGCAATATCTGAGAAAGGAGAAAAATTCTGGTTATGAGGGATATTGTAGGTCTCAGTATCATTGAAAACTGGATCCATCTGGTTCAGCAGGACTGGGATGTTGGAAGGCTCAGGTAAGTGGACAGGCCGTGGGCTTTCAGGTGTCTGAGATCTACCAAAGCGTTGCGCTTCGGGTGGAGGGTTTGTATCAGTCATCTTGAAGCTGTGGGCCTCATGGAGGGCAGTCTCCAGGCGTTTTTTGCGTAAGGCTGGCGATGTAGGGAAGGACGAAGATGAGTTTTGGCGGGCCTCAGGACAGCCCCAGTAGCAGTAATTCGCTGACACAGCGACAATGACAATGAGAACGGAAGGAGAGGTCTTGTGAGTGTTGATGAATTGTGTAGAGAAAGGTGAGAGATGTCGGTGTTTGTTTGATGAAAAGAACCAGCAGAAAGATAGCGAGCGCAGCTGCAGCAAAGAGCCGACATCGGCTAACTTACCTGATCGGCAAGACTTACCTTTTCGACAAAACCTGCCTTTCATCTCTATCATGTCCTGGTACTGTGTAGAGTCGTTGCGCAATGTGAGGTGCTGAAGACTGTTCTTTCTTTGAGACTGTCTGGCTGCACGACTTCATTGAGCGGAGCAACACAGATGTTGACATGGCTTAGAAGACCATACGGTCTGACCACCGAGTCCCTGTATGCACGCCAGTTCTCATGGACATCTACCAAGTACTATGCGTCCAGTGCCGAGAACCCAGAATACGACTACACGGCAGCAAGAGAGTGGTACAAGAAAGCTAACCTATTGGAGTCTTTGCGTGGTTTCGGCGAGATTACTTACAGTCGTTCCAGCGGCCCCGGTGGTCAGAACGTGAACAAGTATGATTGGCATTCTACCCATGGTCTAGCCAACATCTTCTTACCGTAGCAGAGTCAATTCAAAAGCACAATTACGCATCCCAGTCGACCGTTTGTTACCTCTTCTTCCGACTGCCTTGCACAAGGGCATCCTCTCTTCCCGATACCATGCAGAGAACTCGTCCAGCCTTGTGATTCAAGCTGACGAGAGTCGAAAGCAGCAGGCAAACAAGGACACGTGCTACCGCAAGCTCAATGAACTCATTATGGATGTCTATAAGCACACCGTGCCGGGGGAGACGACAGAGGACCAAAAAGAAAGAGTTCGAAAACTCCAAAGGGCTGCCAAAGAGGCACGATTAAAGGACAAGCATATACATTCGAGCAAGAAGCAAGCAAGGTCAGGAGGTGGCAGAGATTGATATGCTCCAAAGTGCGTCCATCTTCTGGATTATGTTGACAACGTACTCATTGAGCCTCCAAGGACGCCAGCACCGCATCACCGACGGTCTTGATGGCTGGGTCCAGGTCTGATGACTCCAGAAGCCTCTGTAAGCAGCTTCTTGCTGAAGACACGAAGTCGTGACTGTGTGTCTTTTCCCTGGCTGTTTTCAGGCGCTTCAACACTTCTCTGAATGCAGGAACGAATGCTGGGGAGTCAGCAGGTACTGAGACAACCGGCAAACGGATGTGGCATATTTGGCTGTGCCAGTCTTGCGCATAGCCCTTCATCAACTCTGCTTCGACGTGCTCTGCAATCCCCCGACAGGCCGGAAGGTTGTCGTACTCTGTGACCATGCCGAAAAAGTCCAGGGCGAATGCAGGGTCTTGGAAGTGAGCCATAGCAGCATCGAATATGGCAATTGGGATAGCGCCACTCATGGCAGGCGTGGAATCCAGATTCTGCAAGGCTGCTTTGTTGAGCTCGTCTCCTTCAGTATCGGGGTTGACGTCCATAGCCGTCAATTTTGGCAACTCCAGAACATTTTCATCTTCTTCCGCAGTCTCCGTCGAACGTTTCGCTTCGCCAACCGTAATGCCCAAGATCTCTCGCCGAGCCTGCAGTTTGGCAATGTACGACATCTCGAGCCTTCCGTATTCCAACCACATCGATCTTGATCCTTTGCAGAATCGGAGGCCTCGTTGCATGTAGCTCCTCGCCTCGGTCATGTCTCCGTTCTCGTCCATTGCAAAATCTGCAGCATATATCCATAGGTCCGACTTTCGAGGGTGTAGGCGCAAAACGTTTGCGAATATTTGCTGAAGTTTCTTGTAAGCCTTTTCCTTCCTGGCAAATTCTAATGCCTGAAGCCATAAATCGACGTCGCCTGCATGCTTCCGGGTCCCGCGATCGAAGACGAAGAAAATGCGCCGTTTGCCGCTATGTGTGGTTGATTTAACTCCCAGTCTCTTTACCCTCTTTCGCCGCAAGGCTTCAACATTGATCTCGAATTCGGCGTAGCGGGCGAAGTCTGTAGGCGTCGAACCTCTGGCATTAATCTTGTGTTCGAAGTCGGACCGTCTGCGGGCGATGCTGGTGATTTCGTCGGTGCTGAAGATACCCTTGCGTTCATACTCTTTTAGTTCCGGCACGGACTGCTCGAGAAAGAAACGTGCTTTGTCGCTCGCGGCGGCCATATTGCGAAGGTGGTCTCGGTTGCCGTGACGAGTGTTGAAGTGTTCGTTCTGAATGTACTGGCAGCGAGATGCGGAGAGGGTACAACTTTTTTTTCTGCGTTTGGGCGCAGATGATGTAGCCACAATTCTGTTAGCCTTGCTGGTCCCGATGATCTAGCGGCCGTTCGTCCCTGGCCTTGTGGTCCCAGCTAGAATGCACAAGCTCTAATAAGGCTCTCGGATGATCAGGGGTCCTCCGACAACTTTCCTTCTGGTCTCACGCGCAGCTTGTTGAAAGACACCTTTCTTCCGTAGATACCCATTCTTGTCACTCTTTTCTTCACCGTCCTCGTTTCCAATAGATGTCGGTCTTCAGTCCACATTAGAGAGAGATACAAGATGGCGCCAAAGCAGAAGGAGGGCGACGTGGTGTTCTCTGTACGACTGGTCAATCCCGCATCATTGCTCGAGCTAACTGCTGCCAGCTCAATGGGAAATATATTTCTTGGGCTCATACTGTTGTCGCATACGCTGCCTTCATAGGGGCCTTGATCGTCGGGGTCTCTCTACATTACCACAAAATTGTAGAAAACGAACACTATGGCTATCCTGACGAGTGGTTTCCTTCTGTTTCTGCCACCATTGGCGATCGATATCCCGAACGATCCGTTTTCATGGTCTTCATAGCCATCACTTCGGGGCCTCGATTCGCACTGGTTGGACTGTGGTATTTTCTTACAAGAAGACCGAACACAAGCTTGCCAGGTATTATTGCAGCTACGGGTGTGTTCAGGACAGTTACCTGCGGAGGATGGACATACGTGACATCTACCGACGACCACAACTGGCACGACATCTTCATGATCTCGTACCTTGTGGCTACTCTCCCTTGGACGTTAGGGTGCCTCGCCCTGAGTCCACCAAATCCTAAAGCCATTCAATATCGAAAAATTCTGGCCGGACTGTTTTTCGGCACTCTTGTGCCTCTAATCTACTTTTTTATTCAACATAAGGTCCATAAGGTGGCTGGTGGTATGTTAGCGAGGCTGAGAAGCGCAAGGCATGAGCTGACCAAAGCCAGCTTACACGATATATGCATTTTTCGAGTGGGCACTAATTCTTTTCGATGTGGGCTTTGACGCTGTCACTGCGCTTGATTTCGAGACATTTGAGGTTGTTGTGAAAGATGTGAAGGGTCTCAGCAGAGGGTATGTGCAATTACTCCCAAGATACACAAAAGTACGACCGAGTTGTGACAATGACTTGGTGGGTGACTGACTTTTTTCAGTGATGCGAAACTGCTCAAAGATTCAGTGAAGGAGAAGGAGTAAGCCATATAAACCACAACTTGATTACCTAGCTTACAAGATCTCTAGACGTGACAGTGCTCTTATTCAAACCTCAACATTCGAAGGACCCTACTACTGGCCTGCCATGTTGGATGCCACTGCTGACATCCTCCATGGCTTCTTCTTCTGGTCCATTCTTACTTCACTGGGGGTCCTCGTCTGGTATTTTCCATTATGGCATATGGGGATCTCAGGCTATGAAGCGATGATCATGTGCACTGTCTCACCAGTCTTACTTAGCATCCCTCCTATTCGATCCCTTGCCATCAAATACAACCGTTGGGTTCACATGTCCTCCTTGGTAGGGCTCCTTGCGTGGCTTGTCAAGGATCCGGCATATCGACTGTTTACTGTTTCCTTTGCTTTAGCAGCTGGATGCCTGGCATGGTCCGCGGAGTGGTATGCTGAAAGAAGAAACTCGGCTCGTCTCCAAAGTCGAATCTTGGCCTGGACGATTGGCCTCATTCTATCGAGTATTGCTAAGTTCGCAAATCATACAAACAATCCTGTCTGGCCGATCATGAATGCTGAAAATGGTGGTTGGAATAAGACTGGTTTGATCGTGGCTATCCTCGCTGTCTGGCGGTCTACTCGTCCGGTGTCCGTCAGTGGTGGGGATTATGTCCCTCCAAACGCCAAAAAGGGGTCTGGCCTAATGGCAGGACTTGGCCTTGCTGGATTGTTCTTCGGCATGCATTCCTTGCTCTCGGATTCTAGTACCATGATTCTTTGGGTCTGGGAGGGGTTTCCAGTCCGAGGTCCATTGGCTGTGCCTCATGGTGCAGTCACAATCTTGGCTATGAGTGCAGGTCTCTTCGTCGGAATCGCGTTACCGAGCTTCCTTACATCTTGGACAGCATATGGACTCGGAGCCGTGGGCGCTGCATTGCTCACATTATACCCTGAGTGGACCGGCTACTATGGTGGTCTTCTCTTGGCTTTCTATCTTATGGGAGTGGCTCCCAGTTTGATCGCATCAGCAGTCCAACACAACCCGGCGCTCACTTTTGGGTTTGGCTACTTCATTTACAACATAATGCTGTTATTCCATGTATGGGTTGTGGCCTATGCCTTTGTGCCTGGTGGACCTCTCGTGAGAGAGCATACAGACTGGGTCATGATAACGACCATGCTACTGGTTGGCGCTGGCGTTTTTTCGGTTTTGATAACCAACACGAGCCATCAACAGAAGAGCACTTCAAGCCCACGAGGACGGAAACAGACCGCCTACTATCTGCACATTCTACTTGCCCTGCAGCTGTTGACTGGCTCGATCGCGTACCTCCGGTTCCCCACAAACAACTACGAGCCCTACCACAAAGACGATAAGCTGATCACAGCTGGTATCTGGACTATTCACTTTTCGCTCGACAACGACATGTGGTCGTCTGAAAGAAGGATGGCGGCTGCTATCAAGGAATTGGAACTCGATGTGGTCGGGCTGCTAGAGTCGGATAACCAACGGATCATCATGGGCAATCGTGACACTACCCAATATCTGGCCGAAGATCTTGGTATGTACGTGGACTATGGTCCCGGACCAAACAAACATACCTGGGGATCAGCGTTGCTCTCCAAATTTCCGATTCTCAACTCGACACATCATCTGCTCCCTTCGCCTGTTGGTGAGCTTGCGCCGGCCATTGAGGCTACTCTGGATGTCTATGGTACACCGATCGATGTTTTCGTCTTCCACTCCGGACAAGAGGAAGATCCCGAAGATCGTCGCCTCCAGTCAGAGTACCTCGCCAAGGCCATGCGTGCGACTCCTCGCCCCGCCATATTGCTGAGCTACCTTGTGATCAAGCCTGGAGAAGGCAACTACAACATATATGTGGGTGAGAAGAGTGGCATGCGCGACATCGAACCGAGTGATTGGGATCGATGGTGCGAGTACATTCTCTACAAGGATATCAAGCGTGTGGGTTATGCTCGTGTCAGCCGAGGTACCATTACAGACACTGAGATCCAGGTGAGTCGCATCTTTTCTGTCCAAAGACATCACTGACAAGCAGCAGGTCGGCAAATTCGTGGTGGGAGAACCAGCCTCATATTCTAATGAGAGAATCTCAGAGGAGCAAGTTCCGCCAGGCCGAAGATTCCCAGCACTGTTCCGGGGAGAGGGTGTCCGTGGCCATAGATACCATGTCTTTGATGAACCATGGTACTATGCGTGAGACAGACATTGACAATAAAGACTACTTGTACGATACAACAAAGAGGCAAGATGGGAGGAACCTCTTCTCGACCAATCGGAAAAGGGGAATGGTTTAGATGTATTAGCGCGATGTCTTATCGTTATCACGAGAATAGTGCGGGGAGAATGCGTCAGGTCTCATATGACTCTTCAATGACTCTTGAAGTGACACCCTCTGCCCTTCATTACCGTCTTATCCGATTCTAACCATCCCTCTTCCTCTTCTGTACACACCTTCACATGTAAACATCCTCGACAGTACCTCGACTTGCCTTGCAGTCATATCGTCGGTGCTGAGCGCGCCCTTCTATTGAGTCTCAATTCACCAACTACTCTGTGCATCATAATGTCTGATCATCCGGCCTCTCTACCTCCAGGCTCCCGAGCCATCAAGATACCTCTGAATCTCAGCAACAGTCCCGATTATATGCCAATCACCAGACGTCGTCGTAGTGAACGCTTCATGAAAACCCACGAACGAGCCGATTCATCCGATGCCGGTCCATCCTCCCTTAGCTCTGACCCAGAATCACCCTGGTCATATAACCTCACGCCTGGGCAAGCCCGCGACCACTTTCGGACGGTAGCATCTCCCTCAGGTCAAGGAACCCAGCTCCCCGCAACTTCGCCGCTCCTCGACAACACCGGCTCCACCCAGCGTAAAGACAAGCAGAAGGCCGGCTATCCTCCGCCCAGCAGCATGCCTACACTCTTCAACCCCTCGTCTTCTCCGCTGGGACCCTCTATGCTTGCTTCCAGTTCCTACAAGTCTATTAATCTCAATGGACATCACGGTGATCCGGATGAACCTCCTCGATTGATTACCTATACCAAACACAGTCAAGGCTTCACATGGAACGACGAGCTGTTTCTACCGAGCTACATGCTGGGACGATATGGAGAGCGAGGAAGAAAGAAGCAATATGATGGTGACTTTGGTGATGAGGAGCATTGCCCAGTGGCTGAGATATTTGTCACGGACGAGGAGGCAGATGCTATGATGCCGTGAACATCTTCCATGCCATTGGGCGGTTACGCATTACGAACGATACACGATTACACACGGCCGGGCGACCGATCAAATGGCGTTACCAGTTGGGAACTACGGAACTCATCATGCAGTATTGCGGCACATGGTGAGCAATACACATAGGCCTATGGCGGGAAAGGTTCGGACTGTGGATTTTATGGTATCCAGAGCTGGGTTGAAATGGAGTTTTGGTTATTGATTTTGAGGGTCGGCGAACAAAGGAAGGCGTTGGGAATGGTACCAGGGCATGAAGGTCTCAACTCATCGGCAGCATGAGGCCACAGATGGTCGTGCAAGGTCGAGAGGCAATAAACAGCTTGCATTGGCACGGTGACTGGTTTTACTCTTTCTTCAATGCTGGCTTACTGTCTAAGTATAAGAGAAATACACATACCTCTTCCAACTTATTCAATATTCCATGCTCACATCGCCCATATGTTGTCGCTCGTCCCGCCAGCTAGTTGAATACACGGAGGCGTCTTATATGCCTGCGTGAACAAGAGAGCAATGTCCCGGGCGCACGGGCACAGACGACTAGCCTCCATTGACGGCTTCGAATGAAGCTTCGATGTGCTGGCAGTGGAGGCGCCAAAGAACCTCTTGCATAAGGCCCATGCAAGCTGGTCGCTAGCTTGCTACTGCCTGTACCTACGGGTGATTGCTCGATTCAGACTTACTCTTTGTCTCTTATCAGTATTATCGAATCGGTAAGACACGATGGACGCTTCAACACTGACATCGCTGGTATCGGAACTGTCAGCACTCACGGCGACTTGTGTCCCTTCGATAGGCCATGACGCTCCTTCGCAGGCCTCCAAGGCCGCCTTGTTGAATTTGACCAGGAAGATCCAGCACTCACTGATGGATCCGGCGATGATGGTGCAAGCGCATTCACTGCAAATGGCCGAGATGGTCAGCGTTCGGACGTTACTGGATCTCAAGGTCTTCGAAAAGATGCCTACGGACGAGAGTCAGAGAATCACTGGGAAGGGACTTAGTGAGCAGTCAGGAGTTCAGCAGGCTTTACTTGGTATGAAGTGCTATCCTGGAGTCGATAATGCCTTGTAGTCCTCCAACCCTCCCAAGGTGATCATTTGCAGCTGATTTGACAATGTGTACTTCAGAAAGGCTCCTCCGCCCACTGGTTGCTTCAGGCTTCATCACACAATCGGCCGACGGATCGTACGGTTCGACCAAATTCTCGCAGGCATATACTTCTTTTCCAGGTCTCTTCTTCACGTTGATGTTCGACCACTTCCTGCAGCCTATGACAGACTTACCAAAGTACCTCGCAAAACACGGCGCGGTGGAGCCAACGTCTTTTTATGTCAATCCTTACTCGGATTATCACAATGCCAGCGATTCAGAATTGACGACGTGGGAGATCATGTCAAAAGACCCAGAGAAGCTGAAGACGTTCCAGATTGGCTTGACCACAGGGGATGCCATGGTACCGGTCACGGGATACTATGATTTCAATCAGCTTGCCTTGACGGAGGAGGAGCTTGAGAAGGACCCGGATCGTGTGAGTCTGGTCGATATCGGCGGTGGAGTAGGTAACGTGGTTAAAAGAGTTCTCGGTGAATATAAGACACTCAAACCCGAGCATGTCGTGTTGGAGGATCTGGAGTCGATCATTGAAATGGCGAAGAAAGAAGAGACAGTGCCTGAGGGCGTCAGGATGTTGAAGCACGACTTTTGGACGGAGCAGCCTGTCAAAGGTGAGTTGCAACGCAAAGGCTGACCATATCGAGTGGTCAATGTCGGCCGTTGAAGCACCATGCTGACGGTGATGCTCCAATGTGATAGGTGCAAAGGCATATTACTTCCGCCGCGTCTTCCATGACTACAGCGACGAGCTTTGCGTCAAGTTGCTCAAGCAAGTCATTCCGGCCATGACAGGGCCAGATTCCCGGGTCCTGGTGGCCGATATGCTTTTGCCGGAGATCATGACTACTAAGGAGGCACATACGGCATCCTTGGATATTGCGTGTATGGTCATGGGAGGCAAGGAGAGGACGGAGGAGGATTTCAGGAGATTGTTCCAGAGTGTCGGTTTAGAGGTTGTTGCGATCCATCGTGCACCTGGAGTGGCGGCCGGACTTGTGGAGGGGACGCTGAAGTCTTGAAGCACATCCATAATGCTGCCGTGGTTGACAAGACAATCATGACGAGTCGGAGTACTGTAGAGGCCTCAACTCACCTCAGTCTTCTTTGTTTCCTTTGTCAAGGGCAAACAGGTTTGTTGTTTGATGCTTGACCATGTAGAGTGTTCTGGCACCCTCTTAGGAGGCTAGATGAAGCCTTCCATAGATAATCGATGGAGATCATCATCATCCATTCACAGGCTGCTTGTTCCCCAGTTCCATCTTCTACCCTATCGATATTGATGCAGTGTATGTACTGTGAAGTATTGTCACATCAGCGCAGTTTCCTGTTTCGACCAACCTCAAGCCAAGGACCACTTGAAACAACATCACCTCATGGACTTCAGCGCTGATGCCTCGCTTTTCCGACACCTGTACATGGCATCATGCGTGACAGAATCCTGAATACCATGGCAGAAGTGTGGTGGTCCCCCATCACTTCAGTCCCAACCACTGCACCCATGGATGACACTACATCTGAGGAAGGGAGCACTTCGAGAACTTCCACGATCTCGAATCTGAACAACGCAATCCTCAAGCATGCTGCGACGTGTTTTGAGGGCGAGGAGGACAAAAAATGTCTCTCAGTGCCAGAGCACGATGTCATGGAGCAGTGCTCTGTTGATATCGGGCAAAAGCCTGCTTTTAGTGGTGCATCTCCCACTTTACCCATTGGACACTCTTCAGCCTTTGTCACCATACGTTCATCAGCGAGACAGTCAGAGTGTGTGCTCTTATATGCTGTAGGCGCGCGCTGCCTTCATTGCCATTGACATTGTAGCCCAAAAAACAGGGGTTCAATCGGGCATTTTCGACCTTCTGTTCAGACAGTGGAGGATGTCGTCTCCATGAAGAGGCATCCGTGATCTGAAAGTCCGATGTACGCCAAGTGCAGCGTCCATTGTCCGGCTTTATGTGGTCAACACAGTCCTCAATGTCAACGGGGCTGTATATATATACTTCCACCTGGCTGTCTACTTAGACTTCACCATTCAGGACTCCAGCTTCACACACAAGAGTTGTCCTCACTCCTTGGCAACATCAGAAGTGATGCCCCTTTCCAACCGATATAGCCGACCACAGTGAATGACAACTGCCAGGAATAATCGAGGAGTATAGCCAAGGCGCGGTGAATATGGACTTCCTGCGACAAGACTGTCTTGTGATTGTCATTGTTTGGGATCCTTTACAACACACACCTCTGCAAGGCACTTGCAACTGTCCACTCTCGAGCAAGGCTGCATCACATACCTTCGTTACACTATTGACAGTATGGATCCACAAACTATGTCCAAACTGCTCCTGGAAGAGCCTCGACCAAAGAACACTTTCGTGATTTCAACTGCAGAGGCGAAACTGCGCATCAGCACACAGTCGAACAGGATCTTCACCGCTCGCGACAAGATATCACAAATACTGTACCACAAAGAGAGTCGTCTGCAACAGAGATGGGCAAAGAAGTCCAAAGACAAGAGATTCAAGCTTCTGCAAGCTGCGTGGCCGGAAATACCTAGCACCCATGGTGTTGATATCCAGGCAACTCTAGAGGCTATCTATCCTCCAAAGGGCAAACCACCTAGGCCCCTTGAGTCCGACGCCGTCTACAAGTGGCCATGGATGAATCTCGAGGATCTTGCTCATGCAAGAAATCTACCCCTATTACTCAACTCTCGTGCACGCACCAATCCAGATGTCTTTGCTCATGCCGACCTGGCGGCTACCGAGGTTGGCAGAAACAATGGAAAAATCAAAGGTGCTTGGCTTCCAGGGCAGCTTATGGTGTTTATGGGACGGACTACGCCTGAAACGTACGGAGCATTGACACACTGGGAGGAAAACGATTACAAGAAGTTCTATCTCTGGCTGGGTGGTGTCCACTTCGATGTCGCAAGTGGACTTGCGACTCTTGAAATTCAAAGCAAAATCTACGAATTTCTCCTGGACTGCTGCTATCTCATGTTTTCCGATGTGCCGCAGGACGAGCTTTTGAGAGGCCCAGTGTTGCTCTGTACGGAATCAGCACAGATTTGGCCACAAGATACGACGTATCTCAACCTAGCCACCGTGGTTGCAGAGGCACCTTTCAGGGTTCCGGACACTCTCGACACCAATCAACTGCTACAGCTAATCGGGGCCAAACGAGCAGCAGCAGAGGATCATGCTTGGAGTATCAAAGAAGATCCCGGCTACTTCTTGCAAGTGCTCTTGTCTAGAGCGAAGCACCGACCTGAAAACCTCCGAGAGTGGAAGGGAAAGAAGCCAGGTCCTGAGAGCGAATGCTTCTGGAATGACGTGATCAATGCGGAGATACATGAAACGTATCGTCGTCTTTCGCTCTGGGACATACTCTATGAGGGGGCCCAAGTACTGTACAACAAAGCACCTAAAGGCTTCTCGGAATTTGATCATCAAGAACTATTGCCCCAAGATGTGGATGATGCCGCCATGAGGTTGCTGTTTTTTGCAGAGTTCTTTGCTATGTCCTTCAAGAATGATCTTTCCATGGCTGTTTCTGTGTCAGAACAGGGATGGTTTGATAACATCTTACAACCTGATCCAGAAGGGTTATCGATCGTCTGCATAGGAGCGCAGAACTCAGAGCGTCTGAATGATCCTTTGATGATGCTATTCATGCACCTCTTTGACGGCCATCGCACTGCATTGAAGCAAGTCGGTTTGCACAAAATCGTCGACGAGATACAGCGAAAGATCGAGAAAGATCCAAAGCAGGCGCAGAGGTTGTCACCTTTCGTTTCGGATGGATTTTCAGAACTTGCCTTGGTCGCAAACATCTGCAGGGTGCTTGAAGGGATTTATCCGTGGGGATTCTGTTTTAACCAAAAACTACGAGAAATGGACAACACGGACTCTGCCCAGGTCGAAAATTTCGCACGCATGGATGAGATCTTCAAGAAGGATGGCAAATTCCCTACAGGTGCAGCAGAAAGTCGTCTGGACTTTCCAATCAAAGACTCTCTCAACTATCCAATCCACAAGGCATACAACGAGCACAATGTGGCAATCCTACGACGTTCGGAATGGAATTTGGACCTTTTTTGGAGGAGGTGGGACTGCCTTGTCCACAAGAACATGGGTGAGACACTGAATGACATTCTACGTCGCTACTCGAAAGGTACGCGTGTTATCAACCGAACGCTTCCTTTTCGCCCGCACGAAGGACGAGAGACAACATCCTGGGACTCCATGCATCAATTGGTCCCTGATACTGCAAAGCTTGCTATCGAGCCACAGACCTCTGGACGCTTCACAGCAGAGAGTCCGCGCGTCAAGATCAAGACCCGCAAAGCCCAGGTTGCCCCTGAAGCGAACGTTCAGGACAACGTCGCCGAACCTATTACTGCTGCCGAACCTGTTGTCAAGTTCAAGCTGAAAGAGCGTGCGTTGACAGTGTTCCGCTCCTTGTTCCATACGAGGGAAGCAACGTGCCAACGAAGGGAGGTCAATTGGAAGGACTTCCTTCACGCAATGACCAAGATCGGCTTCAGGGCCGAGAAGCTCTACGGCTCAGTCTGGCACTTCATACCAGAGGGCCTTGATGTGACCAGAAGCCTCCAGGTGCATGAACCGCATCCTGGCAACGAGATCCCCCATTTTATGGCAAGATACCTGGGAAGGCGGTTGACACATACATATGGGTGGACTGGGGAGGACTTTGGCGAGATTTGATAGTGTTGGATTTGCGGCGAACTTGTTAGATAGAGTATCAAATGGCTGTTTTCAGTACGAAATGCACTCCGTCAGTATCGCACTACCTTTGTATTGATGTGACTGGACCTCTTCGCCACCGTATCGAGGATGTACGTAGACGTTGCGTCGGAAGCACGTCTTGGTCCTATGGTTCCGGAAGCCATCATTGAACCTTGAGATACCCTCTACTACTATCGACGGCGACGTCCTCATTGCACCTAGTAACAGCCTCCGTTATCATCGACGGCGACGTCCTTACTACACCTAGTGATGCCCGCGGTAAGCATCGACAGCGATTTCTTCATTCATGCGGAGAAGAGCTTCGTCCTCAGCGCCGATGTGAGTTGCCTATTGAGGAGGCGGTCATCATCACTATATCGTAACATCAGGCCTATATGACAAAGGTGGACGCGTCGACTACAAGCTCTAATGCAATTGGAGTCTGGATGGAGGACGACATCACTATATCAGACCACTACGGAAAAGCAAGGTAGAAGTGATGGTCAATGACTTTTATTCTGCCCTGCTAAGTGATACAATTCCTCAGGAAGTGCAACCCGTGCTATCGCTATCTTCGTCTGCCCAATGCCGCAGAATCATGCATGTTCTGGAAAATCAGCTTGAAGCCATTACACAAGTCCCTCATGGAAGGATAAGGCGTCTTCATCAGTTCAAACCCCTGAGGAATCACCCTCACACTCCAATCCATCAGCTTGGCCTTTTGACCAGCTTTAAACACAAGATGGAACTGTCCCGGCCGCTCGCGGTTGATGCAGAATTGGTACATGGATCGTTTGGGGTTGGCGTTGGTATAGGTGGTCAACCACTCCTCTGCACGATAGTTAGCAAGTGCACAATTTTTTCGTCGTGGAATACTCACCTAATGCAGCCTTGGACTTGTCCTGGAACTTCTCGTTGCCGCACATCTCGTCCACTTTTCGAGCCATGGCCTTGACGTGCAGCACTATCAGTTCGTCCAAGTCGGAGTAATTGTAGCGTCCACCGATCCTCAGGGTCCTACCCAACGAGAACTCGTTCTCCTTATCGAGTTCGAGCACATCGATATGTTGAAATATCCCGTCAGCCACTTTCCAAGTCACTGCAAGATGATCCGTTCCTTTCGACGACGGACGAATCACCACATCACCACGGTTCTGACTACCCAAGTACTCTTCCGCCTGCTTGGCATTGAACGGTCGGAACAGCGGGTGCTTGATGACACGGGTCACCCTTCCACCTGATTCAGTCTTTTGCTCCACCATTTTCTTGTCTGCGGCCTCTTCACGGTCATCCCATTCGTTGTAACTGCGGTCACTGTGGTTGTACCTCTTGAAAGGTCTCTTGATTTGATCTTCCCGTAGACTGACAGTTACAACGAAATCTTTGCGGTTGATCGAGGTAATATGTGCCGGCACAGTCTGATGAATGGTGTACAACTGCTTCGGAGAGATGCCGCTGTCCGCCCACTGGCCATCTTCTACTAAGGCATCCAGTCCGCAGTCGAGTTTGCCCTCGACATTCATGTCGGTCACCCGCTTCAAGGTCATAGGAATGTTCATGCCCTTCTGTAGGGACTCTCTCGTCTCGCCTGTAAGCATAGTGAAGACCTCGGACTCACCAAGAGCGGTGCGGAAAGGATTTCTCAACTCCTCGTAGGGCTCGTTGAGTTCAGCTCTGATGTTTTCCAGGGTAGTACGTTTCTTCGCATTCAGATTCTTCTCCAGCTGCTCCGCGTATTCTTCGAGGACCAAATCATTGACACGTTCTTGAGCTTCTTCCCGAATCAGTCGGCGGACAATAGCTCCCGGCCCACCTTCATGTCTTTCGGCTTCGATGTCTTCTTCGTCAAGCTCGAGAGCATCGGCTGCCATCTTGCGGGCAATGTCGTAATCTTCAGGATGGACACGAGTGTTGTCCAGATATTCAGCCGTAGGCTCCTGCATGTCGAAGTGAATGTGCAAAGTCGATGCAGCATTACTCCAGACCTTAAATCCCATGGCGGGATGGTTCTCGTTAACTCCAAGAAGGTCCTCACGGGTGCTGACATAGCCACCGTTGAGGTTGATGACTTTGAGAACATGTGAAGCTTTTCGGGGGCCAAGGCCAGCGACATAAGGCAGGAGATTCGCGATAGCGCTGTCAGTAGCAGCTTCGTTAATGTCGACTCCGACCATGTTAACAATGTCCACAAGCGCCATCTCTAGCTTCTTCAACAGCTTGTCTTGGGGAAGAAGGTTTTGAGCCGGATGAAAGCTGACTGAGACAAGATCGCGTCCTAGAGCAGCATACTCCTTCAGAGGGTCTTGCAAGTACTTCGCAAGGGCCACACAGTATAGCGCCAAAGGTGGAAGTCCCGGATGCTCAGCTTTCGCACGGTCGCTGGTGTGGTACAAACGTGCAACCTCATCATTCACCAAGATGACGTCTAAGAAATCACTTCGGTCTCGATCGTCGTCATCGGTGTAGGTAGGGCCGCGCAGATCATGATTCTTGATCAGGGTGCTGAGGTTGGACTGGAGTTTGCGAGTGTCGGGCGAGAAGCCTGAAACGGCAATGACCTCTGGCTCCCTCCGGCGGATGACCTCGACCAGTGCCTCCACATCCTTACCATCTGGGAGGTTTCGTTCTTGATCACCAGGGCCAAGTTCCTTAAACCGGCCATGCTCAAGTACTCTGCCATCGTCGGAGACATACGACCAGTAAATATGGTCGCGACCAGGTGTACCTCCTCCATTGGTAAGTGCCAAGACGCGAGAAGTCGTGCCTTTTCTCATGCCTTTGGGCTGATATGGAGCTTGATCAAGCCGCTGGCTGAATTCCTCTCGGCACTCGATACCTATGGTGTTCTCACACGAGTCTTTCAAGTTTTCTTTGACGAGTCGGCCCATGAGCTTCATCACTTTGTCCACAGCAACGGATACAACATCGCGACGTTCCGCATTCCAGGAGTCCGCGATAGTGGAATAGTTGTCCGTCTCGATATGCTTGTGTAACTGTTTCTTGAAATTCTCCGGGGTTTGAAGTCTCACCCTGATCTCGACTAAACCTTCTTCTTCGGCCTTTAGCATCTTCAAGAAGAGATCAGGTGTTTGCACGAATGACGCAAAGTCCTGATTCCTCAGATATTTGAATTCGTAGTAAGGGTGTTGCTCGTCAATTTTTCGCAGTCCTTTCTCAGTTCGATGGCAGTCAATAACTCCATCAAGGTAGGTAGTTTTCCTGACGAGCCCGCGGAACCTCGGACTCATGACAAGCTCCTCGGTGAACATTGATTTGGCGGCTTTAAGGACTTTCGTGGTCGTCGAGAACTCTTCGTCGATAAATGTACCTGCAAGATTTTCCGGACTGTCACTTGGATCTTCTGTGTAAGTCCGGACGCCTTCTCGAGCTGCGTTTTGCGCGAAAGCATCAGCAGTAATACCAAAAGCTCGAACAAGACCAAAGGCTTTCGACGTGCGAATCTCCTCGTAAACAGTCTTCGTCGTGGCTTTCTTTTGGGACATATTGATGCCATTAGTCTCGCCGTTAGATGTCAACGCCAAGTCCTTCAATTGTGAGGCGTACTCGAAGTAGAGGTAGTCCTGTAGGTCCTGCAGCTCTTCCATTGTGGCTGCCATTGGAAGCATCTTTTCAAACATGGTATCATTAGAAACACTGGCCGACTTCAAGTCCTGGTATGTCTTTTGCAGTGCTTGTCGCTTTTCGACAATTGCACGATACTTGAGGTCGTGTTCGAAAATCTGCCATAGGTCGCGTTGAACGAGGAGTCTGGTGGCGTCTGCTACTGTGCGCGGCGTCCCGTCCTCCTCTCTCCCAACGACTTTGTTGACAACGTGAAGAAGATAGTCTTTTCGGTTCTGGAATATGAATGGAACCTCATAGTCGTCTCGGACTAGGAACTCCAGAACATGCGCAATCGACCGTCTGAATGGTTCATGGAGATCGGAGGTGAATTGTTTGCCCGGAAGCATGAGATTGGAGATCCACGCAGCTTCATCTTTGAATTCATCCTCGGTGAGCTCGACGTGGCGGTAGGGTTTGCGTGCAAGTTGATGTCGTTCAGGTTCATCAGTGTAGCGTATCGCATTATCTTCATCTGTCAACATCTTCTCGGCCAACTGCGATGGTTCAAAGACATCCTTGAGGTCCAAGTGTTTGTCCTTCTGAGCTTCTTCCTCATCGGCTTCATCCTCTTTCTCGAGAGCGAAATCGTAGTCGGTGCCATCACCGAAAGCTGCGCGGAAGTCCTCCAGGGCAGCTTCATCGAGACCTGCGACGTCTGCGATACCTAGATCTGGAAGACCACGACGGTTCGGCCGAGCGACCTCTTCATCTTCTCGCTGCCGTTGTTGTTCGTCGTCGGAGAACACGTCTTCCTCGATAAAGTCATCGAACTCGTCCTGTAGACCACGACGGTCTGGACGGCTTCGTCGGTTGTAGTCAACAGCCTCTTCCTCATCGTCCGAGTGGCCAAAAATATCATTGACACCGACTTGCTGCCTATCGCGGTCTTCACGGGGCCCACGCTTCAGTCGCTTGAATTTTGGTTCGGGTGCTTCCTCCGCAGGTTTTAATCCAATGAGTTCAAGATCTTCCTCATCTAAGCCTTCGTCTTCGCGTTCTTCGCGCCGGCGCTTCTTCCGATCTCGTCTTCGTTCTCGGCGGGCTTCTTCTTCTTCCTCGTCCTCATCGACGATGAAACCTTTTGCAACCTGGAGGAGGTGTTAGGTGAGATGCCCTTGCGCCAGACGTAGAATCTTACCTCTGCAGCTGCTTCCTCGTCATCGTCGTCTTCCTCCTCCTCAGATGAGTCGTCGAAGCGACCGTTTGCTCCGTTGGCCTTCTTTGTCACTTCACCAGTTTCCTCGTCGAAGGATTCATCGTCCTCTTCATCGTCCTGTATTGCGCGGTCGTCGATGAGCCTATCCATGTTGACAAGGCTTGCAGTGGTTAGAGATATGAAAGGAGGAGGATGGAAGGGTAAGTACAGCAACGCGAATTGCTACCTTCGTTTGCTGTCCACAGGCACCAATTTCGCAGTCAGTTGTAGGTGAAGCAATGTTGAAGGGCCGAACTGCGAACTGCGGTGCGGCGACTGTTTCCTTCCCCGAAAAATGTGAGCCCAACTGGACAGTCACGCAAACATACTAAATACTTCACCGTAGTAAAAAAAGTGGACCGCTTATGAGTAGGTTTCAGGGATGCTTACCTAAAACTTCAGGGCTTCTGGGCTTCTGATCGCGTCGTCCGGCCTGCGGGGTATCCATTTCATACACGTATGCAGTGTCCAGACTGCGGACCTACGGTGATGCTGGAAATGCCAACGACTGACTAGGCACTTTCGCTTGAATCTTCATCTAACCATTTATTGGTGTACCATCAGAAGCTACATCTACCTATGAGATGAACCATTGACGAAAAGCTCCCCTTGTTCTGCTTTCAGACATCAATACCGCGCCGTTATCGTCCCTTTGAGCACTGCGTAACCGCCCCTGTCTCCAGTTTCACATTCGATCTTCAACCAGGGACCAACTCACCTGCAAACTCCTGCAGCCAACTTCTTTCGCAAGACCACGATTGCACCTGCAGCCTTCATGCTTGGTTGACACATGCCAGTCTTTGTTCCCTAGTCAAGCAGCCGTGACAGCTGCTTCTGACCTTTCTCCCACTGGTCAACCACCTCGTTTTAGGCGCCTAATGGATCGGGTCGTCATCGTGCTTGGGGTCTCAAAATAGCCGCCCGTTCCAATATTCTGCATATACCCGTGCTCGCAGATTCAACTCAGCCTCCTGCGCCCGGCTGGAGCCTTCATTTTCGACATCGATACCGAGACGTCTTCAGCGAGACGAGTTCGGGTGGACACCTGACCCTTAACCGACAATATGTCCGACCAGTTCAAGGCCAGAACTCTGAAGAGAAAGAATGTGAAAGGTCTGGCGTTGAGTGCTCCTCCTCCAAGGGCAGCCAACCCTTCGGAAGGGGACTCACAAATACCGGGGGCTCTGGGCAATACCGAAAGTGACCGGACAGATACACTAGAGATCGGATTGGAGTTCAAGCTCGACCTGAGAAGCGAGGACTTGGTTGTCCTCAAAGAGTTGGGCGCCGGCAATGGCGGTACAGTCAGTAAGGTCATGCATGCGTCGACCAAGGTTATCATGGCGAGAAAGGTTCGTACAGAGGGTCTCACTATCACCGGCGAATGCTAAGTAAAACCAGATCATCAGGGTCGACGCCAAAGAAAATGTTCGCAAGCAGATTGTGAGAGAATTACAAGTGGGACATGATTGCAGCTCTCCGTATGTGATTACGTTCTATGGAGCGTTCCAGAATGAGGCTCGAGATATTGTGCTCTGTATGGAATATATGGATTGCGGGTGAGTGCTGTCCTGGCAAAAGTTGACCGCAGCGCTGACAATCTGCAGCTCACTGGATCGCATATCTAAAGACTTCGGGCCTATCCGGGTGGATGTGCTTGGGAAGATCACCGAATCTATACTCGGAGGTCTTGTATACCTCTACGAAGCACACCGCATAATGCATCGTGATATCAAGCCATCGAACGTTCTGGTCAACTCTCGAGGCATGATCAAACTATGCGATTTTGGTGTCGCTACCGAGACCGTTAACTCGGTCGCCAATACCTTTGTCGGTACCTCAACTTACATGGCGCCCGAACGGATTCAAGGAGGAGCCTACTCGATCAAATCAGATGTTTGGAGTGTAGGCCTGACCGTAATGGAACTCGCAATCGGAAGATTTCCGTTTGACTCTAGCGACTCTGCTGCAGGAGACAGAGCCAGTGCGGGACCTATGGGCATTCTCGATCTGTTGCAGCAGATTGTCCATGAGCCGGCTCCCAAGCTTCCCAAGAGCGAAGCTTTCCCCAGCATTCTGGAAGATTTCGTCGCTAAATGTCTTCTGAAGAGTCCGGATGAGAGACCGACTCCCAGAGAGCTTTACGATAGAGACAACTTTCTGCAAGCGGCAAAACGGACACCCGTGGATCTACAGGATTGGGCTGTTTCAATGATGGAGAGGCATAATCGAAAATCATATCTCGCACCCCCAGCTCCGAAATCACTCAAGAGCGACGGTACCAGCTCGGACGCCTCCTACGCAACTTCTGCTGCTTCAACTTCCTCGTTCACAAGCGATGCTCGAGGCACTCCAGTGACTGCTCGACGTTATGCTAGTCCCACCTCTGGCAACATAACAGTTGCCGCGCCTCAATTTGCCGGTCAACAACCGCAACAGACCCCCACGGGCATAGCAGAGAGATCTCCGCCTCCTCCTTTGTCTTTACAGCACCTTTCATTGGAGACACGAGACTCTCCTAATGGCCTATCCAGTCGTGCCAATCGTCTGGCTTTCAGTGAGCGGGACAACATTCCAGAACCAGCTTCGGCTATCGAGCCCACTCAACGACCGATGTTTCCACCAAGGACTAGTAGCAGTGGCTCATTATTGAGCAACAGAAACCCATTGTCGAGTCCTGCGCTTTCCATGCGACCGCCGCCACCAAATGGGCCTCTTCCACCACCGCCGATGAAGGACTTACCAGTGCCACCAGCATCGAAATCTGCAGAAATGTCTAGTCCGCGGCGAGTGAGGTGATATGACCAGTCACATTTTTTGAGATTGTTTTGAGAGTGAGCGTGAATCTTCATACTCGAATCAGAAAGGAGACATGGCATTCGGGTTGTAGCATTTGTCGAGGCGTACATCATGCATTTGTGCATTTTCTAGGATTCGGAACTGTAGATTTTGGACTCTTCATACCCATCTCTTTGCAATTGTATTTTCTTGGTTCAATATGGTTTGACCCAGGCGGCGGCTATCCCCGCGCAAGGCTGTAGGTTCCGGCCCCTCAGTCTGTCCCGACACGGTAATCATCTAAAGACTTCCTGAGCAGGCGCCGCCAAGAGACAACCTGGACTCTGTCAGAACAGCAATGCTCACGCGGGCTGCAAGGACTTCGTCCGAACTCACATCAGAGTCCTGAACAGCGGCTGCCATTTGCACTTTCACCAACAGACCGTCACAAGCGAAGCTGTTTCCGCGCAGTCTGCGTCAACATGGAAGCGGCTTCGGCAAGGATGGCCTCAAGGGGTCAATATCAGTTCGACGGCTTCTCCCCTCCTCGATCGACGCTGCAGCGGTTTATATACAATGCCTGCGACCCAATCGCCAATCTCGAACCCAATCTAGCCCTTAACCTCGAGATTGTTGATCTGATCAACTCTAAGAAGGGCAATGCGCCGCGTGAGGCGGCAGTCACAATCGTACAACTCATCAACCACCGCAATCCCAATGTCTCTCTCCTCGCACTATCCTTACTCGACAATTGTGTCAAGAACTGCGGATACCCATTTCAGTTACAGATTAGCACCAAGGAATTCCTCAACGAACTGGTACGACGATTCCCTGAGCGACCTCCCTTACGGCCAAGCCGCGTTCAAAGCAAGATCTTGGAAGCTATAGAAGAATGGCGGCAAACGATATGTCAAACATCGAGATACAAGGAAGACTTGGGCTATATAAGGGATATGCACCGGCTGCTGCTATACAAAGGCTACATGTTTCCGGAAATCCGTAGTGAAGATGCCGCCGTTCTGAATCCTAGTGATGTAAGATCGAAATACCTCCGAAGCGGAATCACGCTGACATGATCCAGAATCTTCAGTCTGCGGAAGAAATGGAGGAAGAGGAGCGAGCGGCGCAGTCTGCGAAACTCCAGGAACTCATCCGGAGAGGGAGGCCTCAAGACTTGCAAGAAGCGAACCGCCTCATGAAAGTGATGGCCGGCTACGATACCCGACATAAGACAGACTACCGTGCAAAGGCTGCTGAAGAAGTTGCTAAAGTACAGCAAAAGGCCAGGATTCTCGAAGACATGCTTCAGAGTCACAAAGAGGGCGACAAGATTGGCGACGGGGACGTCTTCGAAGTATGATACACATGTACGACGCAGTCTATCCACTGACCGTGAATAGGAACTCGTTTCAGCACTCCAAAGCGCTCACCCTAAGATCCAGAAAATGTGTGAAGAGGAATCGGATGATGCTGAAGCGGTTGCCAAACTGCTCGAGATCAACGACAGCATACATCGGACGATCGAGAGATATAAGCTGATGAAAGCAGGGAACGTCGAAGCTGCCAACAAGATTGCAAAGGGCACACTGGGCACGACGACAGGAGTTGGCAAAAACGCAGCGAATGAGCTATCACTAATTGATTTCGACCCGGAGCCCACTGGTGCACCCGTGGAGTCCTCTGCCAATGGCTCTCTCTCCCTACTTGATGAAGGAATTGCAACACAATCGACACCATCACAACATAGAACAGTCGAGGATGATCTGCTGGGCTTATCAATAGGGGACAATGGATCAGGTTCAGGAACTGTGGGCGCCATATCACTTGGTTCCAACAACAACACCACTTTCACAGCTCCTTCTGGTTCGATATTTGGAAATCCATCTAGTCCGCCTCCAAGTCAGTCAGCGTTCCCTCAAGCCCTGTCAAAAGCAAACTACGATGCTTTTGCATCCCTCAACAGCGCCTCACCAATGTCAAAACCTACAACTCCTGCACCGCCGGTGCAGCAGCAGCGGGCGCAGAGTCAAGTGTCTGTCGACCCATTTGCGTCTTTAATTTCATCGAGCTCTCGGCCGGCGACGCCTTCAAAACAGGCCAACACATTACAGGCCAAGTCGCAGCCTCTGGCTGCAATGTCCAAGCCATCTACTGCTCCTGCTGGCGCACAGGGCGATGACGAATGGACGTTTGAGTCGTCCTTACCAGAGACCTCAACCGTCAAAGTGCTTTCTTCGGACGTGGAAATCGAGTTCGAACCACGACGGCCGGCAGGCGCATCATACATCCTCATTACTGCTCGGTTTTCGAACATGACAAATTCACACATTACAAACCTGCATTTTCAAGTAGCCGTGGAGAAGAGCTATTCACTGCAACTCAAACCACAAACCGGTCGCGAGATGTCTCCCAAAGCACGAAACGCCATCCAACAGGAAGTCCTTCTGAATGGAGTTCCTCCCGGGAAAGGCAACGTGGTGAAGATGAGGTTCAAGGTATCTTACGAACTAAAGGGGCAGGCACAGGAACAGCAGGGCACGGTCCCGTCGCTGGGGATTAGTTAGTGCGGCAGCTGGATCCGACCGGACAGCTGGTACTGGGAAGCATTACGCGCGGGCCATTTTGAAATCTTGTGCAGCCACTTCCGGCGCAGCTGGGCACCCCCTCTGGAAGCCAGGAGGTTCAGCACCCGGAGTTATGGTCCGAGCAACCCCCATATATGCCAAAGTTGAACCTCAAGATGCGGTTGTCACCTTCCCCATCCGTTCCCGAATAGTCTATGTCTGTGCCTGCTCTTGTGGACGCCGTCTTTGTAAAGATTCCAAAGAACGTGTGGGTATGAGAACTTGGACTGAAGAGGCAGGAGGATCGTCATAGGCTGTGATGAAGAGGGAGATTTTGCGAACACGAAACCATGAGGCTGCATCTCGTAACACTTCGTCATAGCTTCGTGTGAGGGTCGATCGCAAGTGATGCAGACAAAATGATTCGTGGTAACACCCATCAGATCTGGCGGGTACCAGATCCGGCCTCAGATCCGATCTCGCATAATGCCAGGGGAATGGACGTCACCCTGGGATGATGCCGAGCAGGTGGAAGTTAGTTGAGCGTGGGCTGTGGTTGGTGCCAGGTGCGAGTCATGCTGTAATCTGTGGGATTGCAGGCAGTAGTGGAGTGGTGGTAAAAAGGCACTCGTGGTGGGATGGCAAAAATACGAAGGTGGCACCGCGGGAGGTAGGGGTGATCTGTAAAGAGTGGACGATCTGACAATGTTGTACGAAGAAACCTTCAATTGTGGTAAGCTGGAGATTTCCACAGCAGGAGTACCATCACCATAGGACACCAAACCAAACCATACCAGAACCCATATAAGATTTTCACAACATTTGGAATAATATTTCTACTGTTATCGTGCAGTGTGTCAGGGTCGGATGGTTAAAGGGCCGAGTCAACTAAGGTTCTGGGATAGCACTAAGGGCACCATGGCGTGCGCGCATCTTGGAACTTTCCACCACCTGCACCGTCGAATCTCTGAGCTGGCAGTGGCTGCCACGCTGTTTTTCCCTTTTACCATGTCATTTATGCTTTTCTGCAAGATCTGAACGGGGCATCTCCCGCGCACAAATCATCGTCTCGCATCTCACCAGACCTGCTCTCACGGTTTCATCCGTCTTCCTCTATCTGCCGCATTTTCAGAATAGAACACGAGTCATCCTTGAGCATATCCGGCCCTCCCTCTTCTTCAGACAATCTTAACTTCTGGCATCTTCCGTTCTCTCAACCAGACGTGGATCTCCTCTCCGCCGTCGCCTCCACATTCTTTTCGAACCCGCCTACACGCATTTATTATGCGCAGCGAATGAACAGCCTCAAACACATTCAGAGACCGAGGCCCAACTCTGCACAGGGCAGTATGATGCTGCCAGCTCTATCCTCCAGTACGAAAATTCGAAGTCAGCTTTAACAAACTGCCGACACGAAGGTCTCCCGGACCAGAAATCTCAAGAGGAGGCACCGTGCATGTTAGTAGTTCCACCAGGCAGTTAAGGAGGAGTTGTCTGATGGGAGATATCTCCGCTGGCGAATCTCAAACAAGCTCTGCCGCTCTGAGATCAGGGAACATCCCAGCGGATCGCGAGCTACTCGATAGAAGATTCAACGAATGGAGAATTCGAGCAGTACGAGTATCGTGCCCCTAGGTTGTTGCATCATACCGTCCAAAGCTGTCAGTGGTTTGCGGCCGTTGAGACACCCCACGATAGCCGAGGCAGGCAGCGCTAAGATCTGGCACTACGACTGAAGAGGTCAAGATAGACACCTCCGGAGATCGAGTTTTTGCAGTCCATTCCACCGATCTCTTTGACCATTTGGGTCTCGGGATTCAGATCTACAGGTTTGAGATCGGAACAATGAACTCATAGCGTGTCCCACACAGCCCACGCTACAACTTCTTATCGCTGAGCAAGGTGAGATTCCTCGGGAGGTGATTCCTTTCGAAAGTACGCAGGAAATATGCTCTCCGGACTAATCAGCCGTCGGAAAAGGTATACGGGAATGGCGCCAGCCAGGATCGATTCAGCGCACTGGCGGCCTATGATCGCCGCCTGGGCTGCAGCACTTTCCCCATCCACCTCGCACAGTCCCTTGCCTTTTCTGGCCTTCCTCTTTCAGTATGGTGTGCGATGCCAGAAAACCTTGCGATGCGCGGGAAGTCGATGGTAGGGCGAATGGGTTGTTCGTATCGAGACCATGCCTTTTCCAAATCCCTTCAACCCTTGCGACCTTTTGACTTTCTTGCCCTCGTTACTGCATTGTGATCTGCCGCTGGAGTTCATCTCAGCCAACCACAACGATCACCCAGCCTGAAGTCCCTCTCAAATCTAATACCAGAACCAGCATACCACGGCCCCTCAGCCACCTTCTGCCGCGATCTTCAGTCCAATATTGTCCCTGCCCATCCTGAATCCGAACCGTTGTCTCCATCGCCGCTAAAGGGTATCTCCTGGTCCAGTGTGTCCACTTTGTTATTCTTCCGTTATATTTCCAAGCGATCTGTACGAACTCCTTCTAGCTCCCCTCGTATCTTCTTGTGAGAGAAACTGTCTTAATGCTGGCCCTCCCTTGACCCATCCCGGCATCTTTTTCACTTCCTGTTACACTTTTGCTTTCATACTCTTGCCACACCGTGTATTGCGACTTCCTCCTACCGAATCGCCCAACGACTAGCAATCTACCCAAGTTTCGTAACGAATCTTTACCGAGGCGCCACCCAACACTTGACTCTCGGCTATACCGATATACTCCTTGCATATTACTTCCGTTGCACCCGCGGGTTGATATATCACCTCACCTCCACGCGTTCGAGGATTCTTCCGTACACACTACCATTTACAACTCCCACACGACCTCAACATGCCTCCGGTAAGGACGACACCGCCTACAAGGCCAATCAAAACTGAGCGAACACATGAGGAGAACCAGGAAAGGTTAGCGGGACACAACATCTGCTGTCTGGCCATTGCTAACTGCTCTCAGAGCATATATTGCAGCCTCGAGGAGAAGTGACAGAAGCTTAGAGGCTCGAGTAGAGTCAGCACGAAGAGCTTCCGAAATTCACAAACGTCGAACTGGTCGTTCTTTACGGGTGACCGAACAAGACGTTATCAATGAAGAAATGTACGAAGAGGAGGACGATGATTTGCCTATGCAGTACCGTCGTCTTACAGCACATCTGCAAACAGGTTCAACCGACTTCAACCGAAGGCTAGCTGCCTACTTAACCAACCAGGTGGCAATGCGGAGCGCAATGGAACAGATGGTACAGAATTCCTATGGTCAATACCCCAACGGCCCGTACCCGCAGAACCAGAATATGTTCCCATCTCCAATGTTACCACCTCAGAATGTGGCTCAGTCACCTCAGCAATCTTACCGACCTGCACCTTACCAGTCACCTCATCAGCCGGGGTACCGTTCCAACCATGGTAGAGCATATTCTATGGCCGCTGTGCCAAATAACCAAGCTTCGGCATCACCGCAGACATCCGCGCCGCCCATGCTGGACCAGCGTAGGATGTCGACACCGGCTTCTATCCAGCCCGGTGACACCAAGCCGGACCCCGAGTATATAAGACAGACTCAGTCCGCTACGAACGGCTCCTTCCCACCCCTGTGGCAGGATATGGGTCCTTTCACTACTTCGTTGCCGCCCGAGTCGCAGCAAATGCTCGCTCACGCACCCGGCTTCGACTCGAACAACCCTAGTTACGCCATGCTCATGCAGGGTTCTGATCAATTGCTGTCGAACCCATACTATCCATGGAACGATATACAGGGTGGCATCAAGGGTATGCCTGTCCATCCTTCCGCCTATCCGGGCATGTCGGCCACTTTGGCTCCCGCCGCTCTCGAGCACGCCGCGGACAACAAGACCGAAACTACCACGACAGGATCGACCCCGGCTGCCTCGCACTCTAACCAGCCCCCCACCCCAGCGGCTGAGTATATCAACCCACCCACCATGGGGTTGGACTTCAACTTCTCCCAGGAGAGCAAGGGCTTCGGATTCTCCGTTCCAGCTCTTGGATCAGGGCAAGTCACCCCTGCCGGCGAAGGGTTCTGGGACCACTTCGTCATGGACGGGTCCTGGGAAGATGGCACAAGTCCTGCAGCAGTCACTCCCACCACTGGTCGGCAGTAAACCTGCTCGGTGACCGAGCTCAAAGTGAGCCACAACCATGTTTTATTTTTCAGTTTACATCGGCTACGATCGACAAGCCACATACGGCTACATCCGGTGTGTATCCATGATGGAGTCCACCACACCATCCACCTGCCTTGCCTCTAGTGGATCGCAATCCAACCGGTTTGGTTCTGCACAAGGCACCCCTGGCGTCGTCACGCCTGGTATGGACATGAAACATGTACATGATGACATGAGTCCTCAATGCCTCCACTGACGCATTGTCATGGCACTGCTTTCGCAGGCCTTGCATGGTGCTTTTTGCTCCAATGAGCCTGGGCTTTGCCCGGCCATGGCGTCCTGGTGGACATCTTTGCATTTTGCAACCTACATTCTAATTGGCTGGGAAGAAAAAGTGGCTGTTGCCCTTCCTTCCTTGTCGTACCAGTCCGCTATTTTTACAGGACGACATATGGTACAGATCACCACATGTGACACAGTTTATTATGACTTTTGATCGGCTCGATGCTTTCTCTGACGGCGTTGATCTGTGGATTTGGCCATTTGAGGTGCTTGGGCACACGATACATGGGGTGGATATAATGAGATGTGCATACTGCACACTGGTATGGTATATTTGACGACGTTATTGTACACAACGTTGACGACACTGAAAAAAAATGGCACAAAGTTCTAAGGTACAGGTCACGTCCACAAGGGGACGCTGATGAGTTGGCAAGAGGAGGATTATGAGAACCCGATCGGGCTGGTAACAAGGTCGATCGTGTTTGGGGGGTTCTTTTGGGATGCGAGGGATGAAGAAAGGAAGACAAAAAAGTGATACCTGGAAAGCTCGAGCGCAGTGTGACAATAAAAGAAAACATTCTTCTCTCCCAAACCTCTTTCTCGAAAGTTTTTTTCGACCTTCTCATTAGGCCAAATACATCTCTGTTCCTAGGTGATTTTCCAAATACCTGCCAGGAATCACGTCGCTTCTGGACTGAAAGTCTCAACCTCAGGGGCTATGTATATACCGCATACTTTGTTCTGCATACATGGTCCTCCTTAAGGAAAGGAAGGGTGAGGACGTATGTTGATTGATTGTCTTTTTGACTATCTTTTAGCCTTGACCAGCCTTGACCAGCCTTGACCTACTAATCTGATATGACTCTGCTTAGAGCATCTATGGTAGCTACATACCTAGGTAGGTTCGACAAGCACATCGGGTATTCCCGCCACCTCTCAACGGTGCTGGTACTGGTGCCGATGGCTCGAGCAAACGCGATGTCGTTGGCGCCAAGCAGAGAGGGGCTTGTGAGAGGAGCGCAAACTTTCGGGATCGTTGCCTGGTGGTGCTCCCCTGCAAGCTTCCCTTGCCTCGTGGTGCTTCTCTAGATAGAAAGCTTGCTCAGCACGTGGTTCATGTGCGGTTGAGCCCCTTTCTCCAGCATCATGGTCTGGGTATGGCTGGGAAAGAAATGGTTGTTCCAAGAACATGGGACACCGAACGTCAACCGGCGCCGTCTTTTTCGTTCCTCAACTGATATTTTGTCCGAAAATAGTATGACCCCCATCATCATTCATCCTTCTCCATTCTCATTCTCCGTGCCAGTAACTCCACTAGATTTCTTCGCCGGGTCGGCGGAAGGTCGTAGACTGGAACCCTGCACAGGTCGAGCGCCGAGGTCATTGCTCCTTCGTACACTGCTGGAACTGCTTCTTCGTCGTCTCAGGCGCAGCTCACTGGGGTCAGCCGCATTCCCCAATCCACCTGCTCGTGCAAACAGGACTAAAATGTCCGTCAGGCTCACGACGCCGACCAAACGACCGGAGATAAAAGCGCCTGGAAGTGCGGAGGCGGAGATGCTAGGTCCAGTGGGCATAATGAAGGGGGTCTTTGCTGATGCGTCTGCGACGGCGGTCCCAGAGGCGTCGACCGGGACAGACGTTGCTGCAGGTGGTCCACTGGGGGCAGAAATGTGGGAGGAATGACTTGATGTTGGGGCGAGAGTGGCCGAGTGCAGAGACGGGGTTGGTGGTCCGGACGAACTCGGCGATATAGGCTCGGTGATCCACATTCTGTGGGATTTTGTGGCGACAAGTTTGGCAACCGTGTGTGCCAATGTAGAGAGTGGTGTGACGTGGAAAACGGGGAAGGAATCTTTGCCTTCGAACATGCCTCGCGTGGAGAGAATGACTGTGATGAAGTGGATGCAGGTATTGCGGAGGAGGGGGAGCGACGAGGACTTTGTGAGGAGTTTGACGTCGACGATGGAGATGTTCCCGATGACGTTGGAATTGTGGTCCAGTACTGGAAGCGAGGAGACGCCTTCGTTCAGGAGTAATGTCAGAGCTTCCGCTAGAGGTCGGTCACCACTTGATAGGTTGTTAGTACACCTGTCTCGTGGAGAAGGACTGCGACATTGGACAACTTACTTGATAGCAACAACGTCGTTGGATCCAATCTTCAGATCGCGCAGGTGTTGCGAGTACAGTTGATCGAGAACTGGGAAGCTTCTGCCGTTCTCCCACAGGAATCTGTTGAGGAGACTTTGACTGAGGACGCCGGTGGCCTGCTTTGTCGAGGGGTTGACCACAACGGCGCGATGCACGCCCTTTCCGAACGTCTCAATGGCTTGAAGTAGATTCGCGTCCTCGGACAAGAACGACAATGGCTCTTTCTTGCTTATGTCCTTGATGTCCCGGAGGTGTACGGGTTTGCCTTCTCTTGCTCGTTGCGCCATCTCATTGAAGTCTTCTGCGTGCTCGTCATCGGGATGCGCCAGGCCGATGACCAGCAGTAGGTAGGCGTTGAGGTCGTGGTAGTCGAAAGTCCCAATCACAGATGTACCATCCTTGTCGCGGATGAGAATGACGCTGGAACCGGACTCGACAAGAACCTGGTGCTGTTAGCTCTGCTATTTGGACTGCCAGAAAAGGTCTATCCGTGCCTTTGTAGCCGCTTCCATGCCCGTTTCATTGCCCACAAATCTGAGATTATCGGGGTTGATCAACTCTTTTACTTGGACGGTTGTCCAGTCTCGTCCCGCAAATCTGGGATCTGGATGTTTCGACGGAGGGTTGTCAATCAGATCTTGTACCGCTTGGGATGACATGGAGAGTTGTCTCTGAGAGCGTGGGGAGGGAGGTTGTCCTCGCAGCTCGTTGAAGCTTTGACGGTGTTGAGCGGCTGCACTGGGCATGGATGGTAGTCGCAAGGACGGTGCTCTGCTTGAAGGTGAAGCGGTCTCCATGCTCGATCTCGAAGAGAGCGCAGGCGAGGTGGGTGTTGGAGGCTCTCTGTTGGGCGTGGCCATGGCTGCGGATGGTTGTACCTTGAGGTGGTCTTTTCGGTGACAACGGATCTGGAATTGAAGAGCAGTGGGAAGACAGTAATTTGGTTCAATGCGCGGTCGAAAGCATCATTGGGAGGACCCAGTATACGGACGCCTACGTAAAAGGAAAAAAGCACAAGCTTCTAGAATTGCTGATAACGCAGTAATAGTGAGGAGTTTATTCGAAAGTAGTATGGATCTCCCGTCGCTCAGGTGAGGGCGTTATATATTGACCTTCTATAATCGCGTGCGGAGAGCGTGACTCGCCGCATTGGGAGCCCGCTAACGTCGGAGGGTACCTACCAGATACCAGGTAAGTTAGGTATCAACGAGGCTACTGAGATAATGCTCTGAAGACTCCACTCAGCTCGCCAGGCACAATCATCTAGAAAACGCTCTTCTCTGCAACATCGTAGATATCTATCGAGGCTGAAATTCTCCTAGCAAAGCTGTAATGTTCTTTCCCCTCGACTTCATCGTTGGCTGAGTCTTCGTTCCTCGCTTTGGCGGAGGTGATGCCGATCCTTGCGATGCCACGTCCTGATTCCTCACTCTCTTAGACACCTCATGGTTCTTGACCTGAGATCCTTCCGTCTGCTCTTTCCAAACCCGTGTTTTGGTGTTGTCAAACCATATCGTTCGCGTCGATGGGAAGTCATCAACGACATGTGTCCATGGGCGTGGATAGTCCAGCCACACTTCCAACATCGGCAACCTTTCGACCATGTTCGGTCGTCTGGGATGCGCCAAATCTTTGAACAGTTCCAAGCTCTCATCGTAACAGCCGGCGACATACCCAGATGTTTCACGTCTCCAGCCCTGGACGACCGGACGTAAGTCTTTGGCACTCTTCTTTGCGTGCCTCGCTTCCCAGCCGGCAGCTTGTGTAATAGGCTCCCAATCAACTCTGTTTCTCTGGTGCATTCTTGGGCAATCCGTGATAAGGACACGACACAACGATGGAAAGGCGTCGACGTATTTGAAAATCCAATCAGACAACGAATCCTGCCAGGCAAAAAGGAGAACCCGAAGATGCTGGAAGGCCTGACCGTTTCTGGCCAGATCAGCCCAGGATCGGAAGACTCGTTCGTCGAACCTCGGAGAGCCGATATCTGGAAGGATGCGCCCATCTGACAAATCTAGCACGGCTAAGTTGGTGGTCTTGTGAATAGCAACCAGGTCGGCTGTGCTCATTCGCTGTGGTGAGACGCGAAGACAGGTCAGCCAGTTCAAGCTTTCCGACGTGATGCCGGTCAAATACTCAGTATATGGCAACGATGGCGTCTTGATATGTATGAAATATCTGTACTCAGGATTGTCGAATTCGTCTGGGCCAGGATATGCTGTGGCAAGAATCCGCCATGCGTGAAAACTCTCCATTCCCCTGTATTGATCATTAGCAGCCACATCCAAGCACATTGATTGGTGCAACACACATAGACAGCAGTTCTTCCCAGATCTGCTCCGCCAATGACCAGGGAATTGAAGCAAAATGGTCCGCTGTAAGGCTGGGGAACTGCTTAGCAACCTTGATCTTGGCCAGGTGGGCAAGAGACCGAGCACCACTCCCCACAGGGCGCTCCTTCTTGATGTAGCCGCCTCCTCTAGCTTGCCCAATCCAATCCGTTTGTTTAGTCCTCCTGAAGCGCACTTCAGTCTCTGAATAGACCTGCCCAGATTCCGGATCGAACTTGTGCTCCATTATTGGGCCTGGCATCGAAATGGCTGGTATTCGTCTTCCAAGCAAACGCGGACGTTGAGCCGTCGGTCGCCTGTGAGATTTCATCGCGTCGTTTCAGCGGTCCAAGAACCTGGCTACCGGCGTGTTCAGAGCCCAATGCAACATCGACAGTTATAATGAACAGTAAGCCACTCAGTGTCTCACAGTATGCGAGTGCACCTGAGCAACTTGGTCATAGCGAGGAGGGACTCTTTTTCCATTGCTGTATTGGTTGCACAAGTTATTGGCTGTGAATTGGTTTGATGTGCAATTCTTGCAAATGGGAGGCTATAGCGCCTGTCCTTTCTGCGCTACGTGATTTGCGACCTCGATCGTTTGTTAGGGGAACGATGGCGAAAATGAAGATGATGTCGAAGATGAAGAACTTGAAGTCTTCGACCAGATGACGCCAAGATGCTTACCTAATCATCCAGAACGACTCGCAAGGCTGTGCAAGGCTTCTTTGCATACGGGGCTCCCGCTTGCCAACAACTTCCTACGTTACACTCCGTTCTACATACGATGTGTGCATACGGACCAGAGCATGGCAGACCTGGGTATCTTCCTAAACACGATCCGCACATTTATCAATGACCTTGCAGATCCACTCTACACCAATTCCGCTACCGTGTCACATCTTTCACGCCTCTTCAACATGCTTCGCCTGTGTCGCCTGTGTAATCCCCTTCAAGACGAAACTCTTGTGATCAATAACCTGCTCGACTTGTCTTTGTTGCATCCTTGCCAATTCCTCATTAGAGACGTTAATCAATATCTTGGGCCCCGTGAAGAGCAAATCGATCTGCTCCAACGTTTTACCCTTAGTCTGTCATACGCATTATCAGCCACTGCACCCAAAAGCGGACGTAGGTAGACTCACCTCTGGATAGAAGAGATATATAATAGGAAAGAATGCAAAGTTCAGGCATCCAAAAATGAGATATGTCTTCCACTCAATATTGCTGATGGCAATCGGTGTGATCTCCGCCACGAGAAATGTAAAGATCCACGTACTGCTGGTCGCTAATGCAGCAGCTTGACTCCGGATGGTCAGAGGAGCATACTCCGGGGTTAACAACCATGGGCCAGGTATCCAGCCTACGCCGAAGAAGAAGTCGTACGCAAATAGTGAGACAGTAGCGACAATGCCGGGAGCAAAGGAGACCACTGATGTGGTGCCTGCCAGTACAAACATGAATGTACCCATGCCGATCAAGCTGCATAGGAGGAGAATCCTGCGGCCGACACGATCAATGATGAAGATCGGAATGAGCGTCGAGAGGTAGTAGAAGAGGCTGAGAAAGCCGGACATGAGAGCTGACAGACGAGTCGAGAAGCCAACGGACTTGATAAATATGTAGGGCGCGTAGTAACTGTTATGATGGTCAGAGTGCCAACAGGGTGGAGGAGTCTGTAGGGAACAAACGTCACTAAATTGATGCCGCTCAGCTGCTGCATAATCATGCCACCGACACCGAGCATGGTTCGATAGAAGAAACGTTGTTCTCCATTGGAAAAGATGGTGCGAATGGGTCTAGGGCACGTAAGTAGAAGTACTAGGAACGACCCATGAAGAAACAACACTAACCCCTGAGCATTAAGCTTGGCTTGTGCAACACGTTCTTCATGTAGAGCAGCTTCAATCTCAAGCAGGTCCCTTTGGGCGTTTGCCACGCCATCATGCCCGTGGAGACGCGTCAATATCTCCAGAGCTTCTTCTCGTTTGTCTTGCTTGACCAGCCAACGTGGTGTGTCGGGGAGTGGAAGCAGGATCAAGATCGTACTGACAGCGAAGAAAATCTGCAGGGCGATTGGAAACCGCCATTGAGCGCCGTTGTCGACGTACGACATTCCATAGTCAACCCAGTACGCGACAGCAACGCCGCCCTTCAGGATTGTCAGCACAACGTATGCAACCATTCAGGACCTCACTGACCACGTTGGTAGACAACTCAGTCGTGATAAACTTCCCTCTGGATTGAGCTTTGGAGAGCTCTGCATGCCAGACCGGGATGGTCGACGTGATGATCCCATTACCAGTTCCTGTGACGATGCGACCAACGATAAGCTGGGCGAGATCGTATGAGCTGCATTGAATAATGGTTCCTACTGCGAGAACCGAAGCTCCGATGATGATTGTCCTCTTACGGCCAAGTTTGTCACCGATGAACATTGTAAGCAGGGAACCTGCCCAACAGCCAATGTTATAACTGGCGACGGTAAATCCCTGAAGCTGGGTATTGCCCTTCGCCGTTGTTGTATTGATGGAAGGGAATTGCTTGGTGAAAGCAGGGCCGGTGATTACACCCCCCATGACGCCTTGCTCTGTGGACGTAAGTATTGCGCACAGCCCAACGACGACTCAAACAAACCATAGCCGAACAGTATGAAAGCAATTGAGCATGCCAGACCGATCAGCCGCGAGAGCTTTTGACCCGACAGCGTCCTGGAACCAGTGGAGAAATCATGCATCTTCACGAGATCGAGCGAGCTGTAGGAGAAAAGGTAGAAAGGGCTCGGACAACGTCAGCTAAGGAGTAACGGGAAATGCGGCATATTTGATGTGATACTAGATGGGTGATGCTGTTATACCCAGTGTCCATACAGGGATGGTTTGCTTGTCGATCGGCATCGCTCCGCGTACTCCGTACATGTGAGGTCAATAGCCTACTTCTCTCAAGCTTTTCTCCAAGCTTTCCCCTCCTATCGTGCCATTGATCGTTGACCCTGTTGGAGGTTGCATGGTGGTGATGGTCATGCAGCCACCTGTATTGGTGGAATGGAATACCGAGGACTCAAGTGAGGAGTAAGATGAGGAGTTCCTGCAGGACCACTCCGCAAGACATGAGCTCGATGGACGGCGAAGCCACCGACAGTGTCGCCTGACCACTGACTTACGCGAACTTTTTCATATAAACCTTTCAGCCAACAGTAGTAACCTTGCTTTACATGGGTGGATGAGAGTGGTCATCGTGCCATGGACAGCATGATGTCCGGACAGCTAGGCCGGTGTAGGAGCATACCGAGACATTTGTCGGAGCTTGCGGCCATATTTGTAGAAAAGAATAGGCGCCGGTATGAGCAATATACACAAAAATCCCAAAACACTCGTGGCCCAAGCGATTCCAAGCACCCGGTACATGCGTGGCGCAGCGAGCGGAAACCCGGCTGCGACTGCACTTCTGACGAATGTGTTTGCAGCCAATGCACTCGCGGCCGACTGTAGATAGATATCCACAATGTATGCGACACAGTTTGTGAAAATGAGCATAATTCCACACCCGATGAATAGACCGGCGATGATTTGCGGTACAGGTGATATGTGGCTGCTCGAGCACCATCCGAACCAAAAGAGCCCTGCTGGTAGCATTACACTGCCCAGCATGACGAGCGGAAGACGATCCTCCGGTAGCACAGAGCCTCGTGCCACTAGTCGTGGTTGATAGTATTTCTTCGAGTAGACTGCAACGCCCACGGAGCCAGCCAGGACACTGACTAAAATGCTCAGGAAGGGCAGAGATCCAACACGAGGATCCCAGCCGCGGCCTTCAGTAAAGCTGTAGGGGAAAGCGAAGAATGTGAGGTACAAGATGCCATAAACAATCGCAACGTACAGTGTCATCACCATCAGCATCGGCTCATAACATAGCATCAACAATGGCTTGACCATATATTTGCCGACAAAGTCCCGAAAGGTTGGGGTTTGCTTGCCGTAAGATCTCTGGGAAGGGGTTCTGGTAAGGTTGCGGGCTTTTGTCTCTGCTCTCAGCTTCAGGACGGGACCATATGTTTCCGGGACGAAGACGAATGCCAGAACGCCGACGACACCTCCAATGATGAGGGTCAACCATGCTGTCCAATGCCAGCCCAGGCTGGGATTCTCCGTCACGAGACTCCCAAAGACCGGTCCCAACGTTGGCCCAATATACACGGCAGCAGAATAGATCGCCGTCGCGATACCGCGTTCAGCTGGCTCCCAGAAATCGGCATACATTGCCGACACCAGGCCGACTGGTGCTGCACCGAAACATCCACCGAGTAATCGACAGACGAGAAGAGCAGGCAGGTTGTTCACCACGCCGATCGGGATTTGAAGTAGAAGCCAGACGAAGAATCCCGAGAAAAGAGGCAGTCGCCGACCCTTGAATTCGGACATTGGTCCCCAAACGATAGGACCAAGAGCAAAGCCCAGAACGTAAAGGGACACGCCCAGGATACTGACGGTCTCACTGACATCGAATTGCTTGGACGTGACCGTGATAGTAGATGACCAAACTGAACTACCGAACGTCACAGCCATGGTCATCGAGGCTAGGAGGACCGTGTTGATCCATTTCCGCCAGTTCGGAAGGTCGAATGGACTCTCGAAGGAAGGCGCGGTCTCATTGTCGTTGTTCGTGGGCGGCTTCCCCAATGGCACTTTTTGTTCCTCTTGAACGTCAGTTTGTCTCTCTGGGTCATCCGCCATCACCACGGCTGATATGAGAATGTCTGTATAGCGGTACAAGACATCGCCGGAACCTAGATATCAAGTCACCAATATGACAAATTCCCATCTTGATTTTGGCACTGGTGAGTTGCGGTGGCCCACTGGAAGGTGGGTTGAACTACCGCAGAATGTTGCCGTCATAACCGCGCAACCGCGGCACAGTGCGAGTCGCCCATCATTTTCTACGAAGCCAATTTCTCCATCCTGCACTCTGTGCATCGTTCCTGCGCATCGAACGTAGACTTCGCAGACTTCTACGTTCGATGCGCTCGTAGTTGTGTTGTGGTCATCGGCGATGGCAAGTTACAAGCCATGCAAGAATGAACTTCGTGGACAACCCTCAAGGCGCCCCCGATCCCAATCGTACCAGTGGCATCCTTCCTGTCCGCACCGCATGCCTTTGCTTGACCAATATGCCCAGACGAACACTAAGCCGTTGCAACTGCACTTCAAGCAGCTCGCTCTAATGTGCATTTCATCAGATCAAAGCCCGACGGCCTCGGTAGCCGATCTTTCACCATCAACGAGATCCGACTTCAAATATACCAACATCGGCCCAGAGCTAGAGCAGAGTGCAGTGAGGTAGGGACATCCAAAGAGTAGGAAAGAGACAAGTCAAGCAAGGGCGGGAGACCATGCGCCATGTCGTTGGCAAGGTTGCGACAAGACTGCAGAGGATGAGATCACCGCACGACCTTACATTTGGCCGTTCTCCCTGTCTGTAGAAAGCATCCAAGTTTTATGGACCACCATCCAGAGGTCTGTTCATTGCGATCTCACGGACTCTAGCAATCCTACTTGAATGCGGTACAACACGATTAGCAACAGATCAAGTGTTTTGTCCAGTTCTTCCAACTGAAGATGATGTGAGCACTATTTCTCATCTGTGTGCGGTACGTAGGCTTTTTACAGCCTTTGAATTCTGTCAGACCCCTCAGAGTCTCAGACATCTGCCGGTGAGCATCCTCAAAGACAGAAATGTTGGAACATGTTTTGTGGGAGTGTGTAACACGTTCGCAGGCGTGATGACATGCGACCACCGGCTGCAGCTCATTTTTATTGCTATATATCATTGCACCCAGCTCTTCCATAGCACCGTATCCCACAGTACGAGCATCATCATCGCCAAGGACTCCCATAATATGATAACTGTGTTATTCTTGCTCAGTTGAAGACAAAATACCACTACTCTTGTATGAGCATTCATGGGTTAACATCAATAGACCTCGACTTCGTAGCTTGCGCTGCCGGAAGTGTCTATTTGACCAGTGGCCGAGCCACTGGTGGATCATCAGTGGTTGAACGTTGTTGTGGGCGAAAGTTATATGCAACACACTCAGGCGCCTTGCGACGAAGCCGCAGTATGCATTTCGGGTAAGATAGTACGGACGAGTCATCCGAGTCAAGGAACCCAAAAAGATCACAACCCAAACCCAAATTGGACCTACGTATGGCCTTTCTCTTCAAGTCTGCTGGCTAGCTGAAGTTTGACATAAATGTGAGCTTCCAGTGGCCCATTGTGAAGTTGGATTTGTGCCAGCACTCCGGTATGAACCCAAAAGTAGATCGATCGGCAGCGCCTGGTGGGAACTCCCTCCTGCCGATCGTTCCTGAGGTCAATCTGACATTTCGTCGGGATGAGCTTGACGAATGGCATGTGCTTCGCTCTCGCTATATCTGGGTGACCATCTCGCGGAAGACCTTGACCATATCGCAAGTGCAAGGAAATACAGACAGAAGACGTGCAGTCCCAATATAAGTACCTCTGTGCGCTCCTCACAATGGAGATCATTATTCAGGAACAGGCGACGAGAGCCGCAGAGGGCATTTACGTCGATGCGGAACGCCACAAGTCCGGGGATCCGCCTTCCTGCATATCACTGCTTACTTCTGCCCTGAAAGAGCGAACGAGGGTCGCGACTTTCATCACGTACGGAAAGAGATCTGCCCTGAACAGCTTTGTTTCTTTGCGCATCTGTTTTAGGCCTAGGATTTCACCAAGGTCAAGGCCAGTGATCAGCAAAGCACTACTCCGTACAGGAGATGGAGCAGCTTTCCTTGGTAATCTTGCTACGAATGGCTCAACGTGTTTGACACAGCGCATCGTGCCGTGGTTATATAGTACCGGTAGGTCGTCTGGCAGATCCCACTTTCGTCCTACCCAACGCCTCTACCTACACCCAGTCACTCGCTCTACACTCCCCCAGCGTCACGCAAAGAGGCTTAACACATCGACCCTTCAAGATGCATTTCAAAAGTCTTCTCCTCGTCTTCTTTGCATCCAGCACGATTCTGGCTCTTCCTGTCCCAGACGTGGGAGGCGACCTCTGTCTGGGCTCATCCTTCAGCCCGACAAACTGCAACAGTCCCGGCGCAGATAGCGTCAACGTCGATCCGTCCCTCGACATCGACCCGACCATCGCCATTAGAGCTGCCGAACCAGAACCGGAGCCAGAGATAAACGCCCGTTCAGATGACGACTGCATCGGCTCGTCATTTAGTCCTACCAACTGCAACAGCCCCGGCGCCGACAGCATCAATATCGATCCTACTGTTGACATAGATCCCACCGTGGATCTGTCGGGTGTAAGTGATGTTGTCACAGACGTCGTTTCAGACCTCGGCTTATGATAGCCAGCGTTCCGAAGACAGTAGCCGAGCTTGAGCTTGGCCTCTGTCGATTGTCTGTATACTGGGAAGGCGTTTCTGTTCGGGGATGTCTCCCACTGCCAGACTCGCGAGGTGGGCAGGGCACTGTAGATATAAGCTGCTTGCTGAGCTGTACATAATGTAATGGAAAGTGGGCCTGCAGGAGCTTTCATGCAAGCCCTGATGGATCAATATGAATAACGACTTTGAAGATCAATCTCACTTCACTGAAATTATCTGAAGAGACAGTCGATTAGGGTGCCTGGCCAAGGTTCTTCCATTTCCCAGGCAAGGTCATATTTGGACACCGGGAAATTTGTTCAATATGGACATCACGCGGGCTTCTCGATGCTCCAATTTGCCCTCAGCAAGGACGTTCTTGAAAGATCCGCTGGCGTGCGCATGTGTACCTCCACTGCAACGATGTAGGCATGATCTGACAGCAGCCTGGGTGACGAGGCTGAACCTCGGAGTGAAATCCACGGACAAAGTGAAAGCTTGGCCGTCGTCATCTGCATCTAACTCCAAAGATGACGAGATACTCAGATAGGAAACCGTTGTCCTCCTGCTTCATACATATCTGGTAAAGCATCAAACTTAGGCTACAAGCACTCAAAGCCAAGTCACCATGTCTTTCCTATCAGACTTCGGCTCCAAGCCTAAGCATGCCAGTCCCCAGACGAACTCCCAAAATGAACAAGCAGACGATCAGTCGCTGGCAACCCTGCTCACCCTTGAGCAGCGTGCCGAGCTTAGCCTATTAATTACCAACACTACAGAGAATATGAGAAATGATATCATCAACGGATTCGAGAAGATCCCAAAATCAGACACCGAACAAGAAAAGCCTTCAGAAGCGGAACCAGACCTCTCCAAACTGAACATCGAAGACCCTGGAGATGGCAGCCAAGAGGCCGAAGCTGAAGCCCTTCAGCAACAGGAACGCGAAGCAGCAAAACATGAAGAGGAAGCCACAGTCTCCGCTACTCCTCAAAGTGAAGCCTTGAAGAAATCAGCTCTCGAATTCTTTGATAAGTGGTCCGAGAGCGTGGTCCTAAGAGTGGGTGAAGTGGTCAACTCGCGAGAAGAAAGGGAGAATGCACAGCACGCTCGCAAACCTCCAACTCAGACCAACAACCCACAATATGTACCCAATGAGCGGGATAAGGTGGCAGATGCGCGACTCGCCAAACTTTACCCACCAGTCCAGACACAATTGGCGAGTTTAAGTCACCTTGAACGCTCCACTATCCTCAAGGCGATCCTCCTGATGCTACTCAGTCTCGAGGCTTATCGAGCCCATTCTCGGACGCTGATATTGCGTCTCGCCACATCGCTGCACATCTCGGCGGGTGAGTTAAGCAAGATGGAGAAAGACACTGCATTCGGGCTCCTAGCGGCCGCAAGCAAAATGGACGCTGGTGACTCTGCCTCTGCAGCCCAGAAGGCCAGCGCAACAGCACGAAAATGGAAAGTAGGACTGGCCAGCGTGGCTGGCGCGGCACTTATTGGCGTCACGGGCGGTCTGGCTGCACCGTTGGTGGCTGCTGGGGTCGGTGGACTTTTGGGCGGTCTCGGACTCGGAGCAACCGCTGCGGCAGGGTACCTCGGCGCCCTGGCCAGCAGTGGAGTCCTCGTCGGTGGACTGTTTGGAGCGTACGGCGGACGCATGACAGGCCAGATGATGGACAAATACGCGAAGGAGATCGAAGACTTTGCGTTCCTCCCGGTCAAGGGTTCCGTGAATGACAGCGAGGAAAAGCAGCACGAGCGACGGCGGCTGAGAGTCACCATCGGGATCACAGGCTGGTTGACGAAAGAAGAGGAAGTTACGCAGCCATGGCGAGTGCTGGGCGACGGCGGCGAACCCTTCGCGCTGCGCTGGGAGCTACAAGCCCTGATGAACCTGGGGAACGCGTTGGGAAACTTCATCTCGTCCAAAGCTTGGGGCTACATCAAGAAGGAGATCATCAAGCGCACAATCCTGGCTGGTCTGTGGTCCGCTTTGATGCTGCCGTTTGGAATCCTGAAGATCGCGAAAATGGTCGACAGCCCGTTCGGTGTCGCGAAGCTGCGCGCCATGAAGGCAGGCGAGGTGCTCGCTGATGCACTCATCAACAAGGCCCAGGGTGAAAGACCCGTGAGTCTGGTCGGGCACTCGCTCGGCGCCAGGGTGATTTACTCGTGCTTGCTAGCGCTCGCCAGGAGAGAAGCCTTTGGTCTGATTGAGAGTGTGGTGCTCATCGGCGCCCCCGTGCCAAGTGATGACGAGGTCTGGCGATCGATGCGCAGCGTGGTCACCGGCCGTGTGATCAACGTCTATTCCGAGAATGACTATATTTTGGCGTTCTTGTACCGCACCAGTAGCGTCCAACTCGGCATTGCAGGCCTGCAGGAGATCAAGGGGGTGTATGGCGTTGAAAGCTACGATATGAGCGGTGACGTTACGGGCCATTTGAAGTATCAGAACATGGTGGGCAAGATCCTGACTGAGGTCGGCTGGACCGACGTCAATGAAGAGGCGTTGAAGCGCGAACAAGTTATCCTCAAACACATAGAGGCGCAGGAAAAGCAGCAAGAAAAAGAAGAAGAGAAAGAGGCAGGCGAGGAGAAAAAGTCTTGAATGCTCTAGGCTCATGGAGTGACAGGGTCCACGCGAAAGAGGCTGCTAACTAGCAGAACGAATATACGAAGTAAAGAACACGGCATTGTATTAGTATCAGATCTGCATCTTACAGAAGACAGAAGCATTGGAATCTTCAGAAAGCATTGAAAATGAGACTGCATTATCCCGGGGCGCAGTCACCACCCCATTCATACATTCACATTAGCCCCAATGTCCCTGCTATGCAAAACGTGTCATTCCCAAGACATACCAAGCTATACTCGACATAGCTATCCCTAACATTGCGTTCCATAGAACCTTGTCAAACCAATAGCCATGGCCGTCAAAAACCTATTATTAGTCGGAACATTATCAATCAAGATAATATTAGGCAGCCCTGCCTTATCCGCGACCCAGGTAACAGGCCCAGTGTACGGCACAGCGCCACCAACTTGGGCCAGAAATCCATTGAACAGCGTCGCCGACTGGCGCAGAGTGTCCCCTCCCAATCCAACCGCATCGATGATGCTTTGAGTAAACGTCCACGACAGCAGGAACAGTTGGGCGGCATTGTCCGGGGTCTTGGTCTGGGCAACAAGCTTGGTGTACTGATCCTTTTGCATGGTGGCTAGGTCCGTAGTATCGGCGTAATTATTATACACGGGGAACTGGGAGCTCGAGTAGAACCCCTTATTTTGGAATCCATTGGCCGCGAGCCAGCTTGTGTTTCGTTCGTCGCAGACTATTACCACTGCCGCAGAGTTGCTGATGAAGTCGGACAGGGGTAACTTAGTGAGGACGTCGGACCCGTGGCCCGTGTATAGGTGCTTTGTATTCGTGCGGATTTGAGACAATAGACTGCCGTACTGGGAGTCACTGAAGGCCTGGTACGACGAGTCCGTGTCCATGGTGTGGCTCAGCTCGAGGATGACGAGTTCCTTGTTGCCCTTGGCTGTGAATCGGTTAATGTCAGAAATGATGTCGGCGATCGATTCGCCGTTGGCACCGAGTTCGTCTGTATAGTGCCCAGTATAGAATTGGCCGTGTGATATCGTGGGGCGGATGTCGAAATACCGAATACCTGCTTGCAATTGTCCCGTGATATTCAACGTCTGGGTTTGACTGTTGGCAGCGGTTCCTTCGCGCGGATAGTTGATCTCGGACATCCCTGCGTCGTGGGAGCCTGGAATCACCATGTCCTGGAGTGTCAAGCATCCGATGTACGGCAGATTCTGTGCCATCCAATCGATCGGAGGGTTATTTCCGGCTAGGTTGCTCTCGTTGCCAACCAGGATGAAAGGAGACCATGCCTCGTTGGTCAAGGGGATGTTCACGACAGAACCTTTAGGGTTGTGCTCGGTACTGTATTCATCGAGGGCGGCGTTGATTGAGTACGAGCTGCCGGAGACCGCAAGTGTGAGGTTGGCGACCGGGTTTGCGCCGTCGTTCCAAGTGAAGGGCCATTGCGCTTCCGCTTGAGCTGGTTTACTCACTACGATCTCAGCATCATATGCCTGCCCTGGAACCAGCGTCAGTGCTGCGAGCTTGCGCCAGCGTTATTGATGTTACCTACCTGATGCAAGGCTTTTTGGAAAAGTCCATTCTGTCAGTCCTGCTGTTTTTGATCTTCCTATCTGAGTCCAGTCATACGGTGTAAAGTTGATAACCGACAGATTTGTTGATATAGACATGGTGCCGTCAACAAATGCGCAGGATGGATCAAGACAGGTATCGCATCTGAGTTTAGGCAATGGTGGGAAAGATCTTTGCACTCGTCTTCTCCCACGGTAGCCGTGACGCATGCGGAAGATATGTAGACAACATTGCTCCAAGCAAACCTGGGGCAGAATGCCACGACCCGGCGCTCACGGCGCAGGTGGACACCGAAGAGCAACTCATGATGAGGCAAATCACCTAGCTGATGGTCTGCCCTATCATTTGGACAACGTCATGCCTATCAGATATATAAGGAAGCGGCGCGCCAGCATACTGGTACCTGAGTGCCTTGAAAGGTCCAGACGCGCTGGCCTTGAACAGGATTTTGCAAAAGATAGCCACTAAAGCAGGGGCAATAGTCCACCGGGAATGCGGGCCAGGCCTGAATGAGCAGGTTTCAGGCCCAATGAGTTGCTGTATGAGGGCCTCAGGGACATGATGGGAATTCGCCTGAAAGTGGAATGACAATAACCGAGTGTTCGTATAGCCAACGAACTCATCTAAATGACATGTTGCAGATAATAATAAATCAGTTGATACAGGGCACAAGTGGAAGCCAGCCTATTTGTACGGCAGCCGTTGAATGATGCACACCTGCAGGGCCCAAAGGAGACCTACCGTGTAACGCAAGATCGACGGCTAAGACTCTTTGCACTGGTCATAGCCATCTCGATCAAATCTTATCAATCGCCATCATTGGCTGTCATCGGCGCCCGCATTTATGATGAAAATTCTGATTGATAAGATTTGATCGAGCCGCCTCAAAGCGGATCAGCGACGACGGGGTTGTGCGATGACAGCCAATGATGGCGATTGATAAGATTTGATCGAGATGGCTATGACCAGTGCCAATGGGTTTTGGCACGCTGAAGTCCACGAGAAATGCCTCATTCCGACTAGCTGCATGGACTACGGCGCAGCAACTATCGAGTCCCTAGAGGAGGGCAACGGAGTCCCTCTTGATGCCCATATGTTTCCACCTCATGCCACCTTCACACTGCATACAGCACCTATGCACCACGCCAAGCAAGACAAGACCTACGCTTAGACTGTACCTATACTGGAACAAGCTTCCTTGTGCGACCCTTTTCAAGCTCTTTCGTCTCGTCTTGGTATGACAATGGAGCCCGCAGAAGACGAGCTATCATTATCATGTTGCCGCTCGAGCCGACCACAAGGACCAATGACAACGACATGACAGACGCAACTCAATGCACCCTGAACCCCGGCCACGCCATCTCATACTTTTCCATACCACGTCAGAAAAATTCTTCAACGATGGTGGGGTTTGTACTGAGCGATTATCTTATCAGATACTTCCTTGTGGACCTTCGAGAAGCAAGTGTCCCCGTCGCCCAGGTCGCTTGGGGATACTGGTGCCACTTATCTATGAAGTTTATCATACTGTCAGATCAGAACTCTCTGAAGATAAATAAGTCCCCAGAGTCCCTTCCTGCAAGGACCATGCATGACCTTCTTCCTCATTCGCCATATGCGACCTAAGGTGTTGTCGTCGACTCACCTTCTCACTTATCTCTCTCTGGCATCTTAAAAATGGGCTTCTTTCAAAAGAAGTTCACAACCTCTGAGAGTCCCACCGTTCGTAAAGCGTCGGCGTCGGATGTCCCTACCGACTCAGAAACGGACAGTCTGGATTTGCCCGATAAGAACGAGAAAGAAATCCTACGCGATCCCAACAATGTCACCCAGCATGCTCAGCTCGGTGTCAAGAAGGCTGAGGCCGTAGCCCTCGTATGGCCCAAGTGGGCCGTATACGCGACTTACGGCTGGATCTGGGTGGCCTTTTTCATGCTTGCCCTGCAGCAAGGAACGACCACCCTCTTTAATGCCGCTGCCTACGCCGACTTCGTAGCTGCTCCTCAACTCACCACAGCCGCGATTCTGGCCAGCATTATCGGAGGTGTCTTGAAGCTACCTATCGCCAAGATCCTCAACATCTGGGGTCGTGCCGAAGGCTTCTTTCTCTTCGTCTGTGTCTACCTCCTGGGCATGATCATCCTGGCGTCCTGCAAAGGCCCTAGTGGCTATGCCGCGGGCTACACGCTCTACTGGATTGGCTACGATGCCATCTACCTTATCATGGACGTCTTCGTGGCCGACACTTCTGGTCTTCGCAACCGAGCCTTTGCTTTCGCTTTTGTGGGCACGCCGTTCATCTGCACCGCGTTCACCGCTCCATTGCTCGGCCAGGCGTTCTTGAACACGACCACATGGAGATGGGGCTATGGCGCCTTCATCATCATCATGTTCTTCGTCTTCATGCCCCTGGTTCTTGTGTTCAAGTTCTACCAACGCAAGGCTGAAAAGATGGGTCTCTTCAAGAAAGAGGCAAGCGGCCGAAACGCCTTCCAGTCGTTCATGCACTACTTCCACGAATTCGACATCGTTGGGTGCATCCTTTTAATGGCCGCCTTCGTCCTTGTCCTGCTGCCGTTCTCGCTGAGCAGCTACGGCAAGGCGCAGTATAGTTCGGGCAAATTCATCGGCATGGTTGTCGTAGGCTTTCTTCTCTTCCCAATCTTCGCCATCTGGGAGAAATTCTTCGCCAGAACGCATTTCGTCCGGTGGGAGTTGTTCAGACAGCGCACCGTCCTGGGCGCCTGCTGCCTCGCGGCCGTCCTCTACTTCTCCTTCTACTGCTGGGACATCTACTACTACTCGTTCATCCTGGTCGTATACAACCTCAACTACTCCCAGGCCGGGTACATGACGGAGATATACAACGTCGGCTCGTGCTTCTGGGGCGTCGTCTTCGGCGTCTGGGTCCGCGCCACGAAGCACTTCAAATACACTTGTCTATTCTTCGGTCTTCCGTTGATGTTCCTAGGAGCCGGTCTGATGGTCCACTTCCGCAGCAACGAGTATGGTATCGGATATCTCGTCATGTGCCAGATCTTCATCGCCTTCGCTGGTGGCACTCTCGTTATCGGCGAGGACATGGCTGTCATGGCTTCTGCGGATCGAGACGGCGTGCCGATGATGCTGTCGCTGATCAGTCTGTGCTCGAGCATTGGTGGAGCCATTGGCTACGCCGTCACTGCTGCCATCTACGATAACACGTTCGCCAACGCGCTCTTGAAGGCGCTCCCCGAGAGTGCCAAAGCTGACTACGAGACGATCTACCTTGGAGGCTACACTGTTCAAATGACTTATGCTGTGGGTACTCCCGTCCGAACTGCCATCAACCACGCTTGGGGAGAGGCCCAGAAGTACGAATCAATTGCTGCCACCTGCATTCTGGTCCTGGCCATTCCTTCCATCGCCATCTGGAAGAACTGGAATGTCGACAAGAAGCAGAACAAGGGTACTGTCATCTAAATGTCAGCTGCACACTTCTGCTATACATATACCCCCCAATTGCAAGGACAATATCGCTATGCCCAATGTAAAGAGAACCCGTTCATTGCGGTCCTTTGTCCGTGGCAGCCATACTCAGAGGTTTCCGTCAAATACCTGTTTCATAGTTGTCCGAATTTCTGTATTATAGACCATTAATCTAATGCAGCTTTGTCATTCACCTTGCTTCAACTTCGGCGAGATCATAATCTTGATGTGTTCATCCCTGTTATTGACTAGCTCCTCAAACCCCTTTTTAACAACATCCTCCAACGATATCCGACTCGTCACCATCTTATCGTATCCCTTGAATCGACCTGGAAGGTCTGTCAATAAATGTAGAAGTTTGTGGAGCGTGCGGAATCACCTTGTGCCATCAAATCCATAACCTCCGCAAAGTCCTGCATGTTGTAACAGCAAGAGCTCGCAATTTTGAGCTCCTTGAGGAAGAACTGCCAGAACGGGATTGATATCTAAGCATAATGTTAGCACCAAGGTCCCATCACGGACGCAATAACTCGGACGCACAGGTTGTTCCCAAACAGCGACATTGACAAGCGTGCCTCCGTGTCTGAGCGCATCCAAAGCGGCTTGTAGCCCAGGTTGCACTCCAGCACAGTCAAAGACGACATCCACGCCCTTTCCACTCGTCAACTCTTTGCAGACAGCCCCCACATTCTCGGTCTTGGGATCGATCACTCTCTCAACCGAGCCCTTCGCATGTTGCCAGCGCGTAGCCGTGGGCTCACTTAGGAACACGTTTTTGACATCATGAGCCCGTAGCACAGGAATCATCGCGACACCAATCGGTCCGCCTCCGACAATGAGCACGTCCAGACCCTGGAGACTGTGATTCACCATTTTAGCAGCATGATGGACAACAGCGAGAGGTTCAATAATGGCGGCATCCTCGAGGCTGACGTTGTCGGGAAGAGCGTAGATGTGGTCATCTTCAACCACAGCGTACTCGGACAGACCACCGCCACGCCTGGAATCACTGATACCGATGAAGCCAAGCTTCTCACACATGTGGTCGTTCCCTGAAGTGCAGGAAAGACACTTTCGGCAGAAGATGTGCGCGTCAACCATGACAGCCTGTCCTTCCTTCCATTTCGAGCCCTCTGGGGCATTCTTGATGCGACCACAGAATTCATGACCAAGGGTGAGCGGCAACACAGCGCCTGTCAAGGCATGTGGACGTTCGGGAGATGGTATGCCCATAGGACCTGAATTGGAGTCAGTGATGCCCTGAAGGTCAACCCTGGAGAGAAAAAGACCCACCGGCAACATATTCGTGAAGGTCACTGCCGCAGATCCCGCACCATTCGACTTCGACCAGGGATTCACCAGGTCCGGGTTCGGGTATTGCAACTTCCTCCACGCGGATGTCCCTTTTGCCGTGGTATCGCGCTGCTCTCATTTTGGACATGCTATGATGGTTGACTTGGTACGGAAGTACAGATTGTTGTTTGCCCGAAAGAGGATTCAAGGTTGAGGTATCAGTGTCCTATACTCTGTGGGAAGTCCATGTTCTTATGTTCGGCAATATCCTCGAGATGTATCGACACCCCGCAGCGTCATTCGGCAATCGTTTTCAGGCGGTGCTCTGCCTAGCGAAGCCTGGGTAAAACCTTCCCATCCCCAGAATGTGAGCGGGGAAACGAGGAGATACAGTACTCCATTTGAGTTTGCCCACCCGTGTATATCCGGTAACATGAGGTGGTTGAAGGCAGAAGGATATATGGTACCGCTTGTCGTAGTATTGGAGTGCCTTTCGTACTCCAACAACCTTACCATTTCGCATTTCGTTCGAAGAAGACTTGATGACAGAGCCGGAATCACAACAGGACAACCAAAAGAGCTGCCACTATTGCCATGGCCACAGCATCACCCACTGCAAGAGTCCAGGCAGAACTTTTCACTGACGTGGTTGTCGTACTTGGTGCGGCAACGGTAGAGACGTTGCCGAGTAGTTCGGTATTGTAGTCAATAGTCATTGCACCTCCTTCACCAGTGCAGGTTTTCCCCTCAGGGCAGCATCCGTATACAGCGTTGTTGCCCTTTTGGCATTCCATGGTCAGCGGGCAGCCACCTTCCAAGTCAGGACAACAAGTATAGGTGCCAGGTATGCAGTACGCGCCGCAAGGTTTGTCACCTGAGTAACAGAAGGGTGTATTCGAAGTGGAGCGGGCGAAAAACATGCTCTCTGACCACGCGTGCCCAGGTAGGGCGAACAGTGCTAGGAAGAAGAATTTGCGCATTCTGTAAATCCACGTTCCGAGCGACTGGATCTTGGAGAGGGCAACGCTGGCAAGCAAGTCGACTTTTGGAGAGTGAAGGGTGAAGAGAAAGGTGGAAAGGAGGAAGTACACCTACCTTAACGTCTCATGAATACTCGAGGCAAGGACAATGTTCAATGTGAATTGATGGCTAGGAGACCGATGGCTGGGGCTCTTCGAGTTCGAGCAAATGTAAACATGCTGTGCATACTATGTAGCATGAAAACGGCAAGGATCGGTGTACTGACACATGGTGCCAGTGAACTGTTAGCCTGAGAGCGTGTCAAGATTAGTCCTGCCACTGATGGAGATGCGAGCCATGGGTCGCTTTTTTCTTCAGCGCCAACGAGCACCGATGAAGTTGCAGTTGGATACAGACACTTGATCCAATCAAGAAATGCAACTGACATCCGAACGAGGCTGGGTATCATGCACGGCTGACATTTGGTAGCAGTAGCGCCTTACATGATGTTTGTGTACATGACCTGCATGATCGGAACAGCTGGTTGACTGCTTGTAACGTTATCACCACAGCAAGAAAGGAGAAAAACTTTCTTGGCTGGCAGGAGGATGGGCTCGACGGGGATCTCTAGCAGGGCGCACACACGTTCCCACCACCCATCCTTGCCGTATCAGGAACTCCCTGCGATAAGTACAGAATTCACAGACGGGTGTAACTGATATGAATGAGGAAAGGGCAACACGTTCTTGAGATCAAGTATTTGGATTCCTTCTTCGATTGGGAAACTGCCTATTTGAATTCTGGCATCAAGTTCCGTGCTCTAGAATTTCCGTAGTGACCGGTCCACCCATATGTTGCATTGCCGAAGCCTACTTGGTCTCATCAAAGACGTAGGTCAAGTGGCAACGACCACAGTATTGACGGTTGTGCATAGCGGCCATGAAGACACCGGCACCGCATTCCTGCGATGGGCATTCACGTCGCAGGCGCTCGATCTTGCCATCGCCATCGACCTTGTAGTACTTGAGGACAGCCAACTTGGTCTTCTTTCGCTTGTGCTTGATCTTCTTGGGGGTGGTGTAGACCTTCTTCTTGCGCTTCTTGGCCATACCACCTCGAAGTCGGAGGACAAGGTGCAGAGTCGACTCCTTCTGGATGTTGTAGTCGGAGAGAGTGCGTCCATCCTCGAGTTGCTTGCCGGCGAAGATCAATCTTTGCTGGTCTGGCGGGATTCCTTCCTTGTCTGAGGAGATATTGTCAATTCCTGTCGCAAACCGCCTATCACTCAGGTCAAACATACCTTGAATCTTTGACTTGACATTGTCAATGGTATCAGAAGACTCCACCTCGAGGGTGATAGTCTTACCCGTGAGAGTTTTGACGAAGATCTGCATCTTGAAGATCTGGCAAAGGAACAAGTCAGTTTCTCGTGGTCGTGAAGAGAATGCGCAATCGCTGGAGAGTCGCTGGTGTGGACGAGAAGGCGTTCTCAAGGATTTAAAGCACAGACAAGTAGGAACTCACCTAGACAGTTACTGTCTTCCTCAATCTTCTGAATGCAGAAGTGCTTGATAAGCCAGAAGAAACAAAAAACGAGATGCCGCAATTGAAGATGAATTTCATGGTGTGGCTCGGCCTTGGCGAAAGTGTGGCGACTTTTTGCCGCTGAATCTTATCTAATCGACATCTAATCATTGTTGCCTCTCAGGACTCGTCAGCGGCTGGAAGCGTGATAAAGTCAGTCCACTAAAATCCAAAAGCCGTAAGCTCCGTTACCCATAACAACGCTTCTGTTTATGGACTTTTTCCCTTTCCTCGCCGTCAGTACTTGACTGCTTCCTCTTGTTCATATCCACTCCAATATCTCATACACCTTACAAACAAGTACTACACCCTCACACACATAAGATCTACAAGAAGACAAGCGAGAAGCCTCTCAGGACCCAGTTCTGACCTATACAAAACGTACTGCCCTGAGAGGGCCCCTTCTCATATACACGAAAGTCGCAAGCCCCGCCTGCGACTGGTAGAAGCATAAAGAAAAAGACCGTTGCCCGGTCCGCAGCCCTCGCGCTGCGTGAGGTGAGCTCGAAGAATGCATACACTGGCAAAGGGAAGCAAGCTAACGGGCATCCTCGACACAGTCTCGAACCAGAGAAGGAACCAGGAAATTAACAACAACCTTTGACAATTCCACCATTCGAACTCATCTCGCCTCAAGATGATGTCCAATCCGCCTTCATTTCTTCAACATCGACAGGCAGTACATCGGAGACAGAACTCGACTCCAGTTGTAGCCTTTGAAGCCATGAAGGTCAGTACCAGCATGCCACAACAACGACAATCACTGCACAGACGGGGCCAATCCTTCGACCAACAACAACGAAGCCCCATCCGTAGACAGCAGCAACACGGCAGCACGGTAAGTATGACTAACCTAGGATCAATCCACGGACAACAAATTTTGCGGGAAACGCAGCAGCAGAAAATAGCAAGACCGGGCCAGCAGCAACTCACCATACCTATGGACCTACCAATCTCTCCCGAGTGCGGTATTTATTCGGCGTCTTCGGGCTCAATGCCTGGGACGCCGTTTGAAAACATGACAATGAATGCTTTCATGCACCAGAACCACCAAGGCATGGACTTTTCGCATTCACCACAATTCTTCTCTGAAATGGGCATGCCAATGCACGCTTCAATGCCAAACATGGCACTCATGGACGAAAATACCCCTCGGTATTTCCAAGCCACTCACATCGTCCATCCACCTCAGAGCAATGGCATGTCCTTTGACGCCAGAAGAATGTCGCAACCGGATCTGCGTGTGCAGACTCAGTTGCGGCCACACACACCTTCACACCAAATCCAGAGTGGTGAGTTTTTAGATCGGTGCGTGCATATATGACAGAGACTGACACTGCAGCAGCACAATTCCCTCTTACACCTCCCTTCAGCCAGCATAACTCGGCAGTCCAATACTCTCGATCGCTTCAAACATCACCTGCAATGCAGTCACCCTATCCAGTACCTATGGCACGAGGCAGGTCCTTGCAAGGTATCATCGAAAACGAAGAGTTCAAGCCTGCATTTCTGTCAACACCTACCGGTACATCTTTTGAAGTGGCCGATTTGCCGACTCCAGCAAGTCGGAGACGAGTTCGAAGCCCACTACTGCCACAACATTCCGAGCCCACCAAGGTAAAGGTAGAGTCGAGAGCAGCGGACGAAGAGCTAGATTTCGACAGCGATTCATATGCTCCCAGACTGGAGCAGAATGGTGTACCAATCCTGACCTCCTGGCAAGCTCCTGAAGGTAGCTCTTCGCCAGGTAGACCGGCCCTCTCACCTCGCCGCATGTCAATATCAGACCTCAACCTGGAGCCAGGCATCCAAGCCTCGATCGAGGAGACGAACATCACTCTTGATGACATTGCCCAGTACATAGACGGCCCAGATCCTGTGGACAACAAGTGGACTTGCAATTTTGACGGTTGCAACAAGAAATTCGGTCGCAAGGAAAACATCAAATCCCACGTTCAGACTCATCTCGGCGACCGACAATTCCGATGCGACCACTGCAAGAAGTGCTTCGTCCGCGGCCATGACCTCAAGCGACATGCCAAGATTCACACCGGCACCAAGCCCTATCCCTGTCTTTGTGGTAACTCCTTCGCTCGCCACGACGCTTTAACAAGGCATCGCCAGCGAGGAATGTGCATCGGCGCATTTGATGGCGTAGTCAAGAAGAACATCAAGCGAGGCCGACCCAGGAAACACAGACCTGAGATGGAAGACCGCCTCGACAAGGCCAGCCGAACCAGGCAAAAGACCAGTGAAGCACACGATGCGTACGCATCGTCGAACTCGAGCTACTCCAATTCAAGCTGGGGATCGCCGCCTACCGAAAACATGGACAACCTCAGCATCAGAGGTCCTTCGCCCTTCGAGGACATGGCGCTATTCGGCATGCCTCAGCACCACACCATGACCATGGATCAGATGATGGGTTTCCCGCCTGACATCTTTTCGTTCACACCACCAGCCAGTCCAGGATACTCGACAGGCAACAAGCCTACGCCGAACTACCGAGAACTGACCCCAGCCGAACTAGGTGACATCCCTGACCTGCATCCCAGTGAGCCATCGCAGATGCTACCAGACCTCCCTGTCATGGATCCAAGTCTCTCTGTCATGAGCGCGGTCAATGGCTTCTCGGGTCACAGCCTCCCCAGTCTGTCGCACTCGAGCTCTTCGCCCGCCGCTGACGTCGTGGCCTTTGACTTTTCTGACATGCCCACGGACACTTCGAGCACGATGATGTCTCAATCGTCACAGTTCCAAATGAAGCTCGACCCAGATAAGAACGACTTTGATACCTTCCTCGACTATGGCAGCATGGAAATGGGGCTGGACCCCTCGATCCAAGACTTCTTCACGACTTGAGGAAGACCGTACAGATCAAGATGTGACGAGCAAATAGTGTACACTAACCAATGGGATGAACAACGACTTGATGAGGCGAAGATGGTGGAGTTTTCGTCGGGAGGCAATAATGTGGATTTGGGTATTGTTTTGATGGGATCAAGGGATAGCGGGAATTGCTTTGAAACGAAGAAATATGGTTGGGATCGGCCATGGCTGGGCTGAGCATGCCAATGGGAACGTGTATCATGTCTTTGTCTTTTTTGCTCGTGCATTCTGCCAACTATGCCTTTCTTTCTTTGAACCAGGCGGTCTCGGGTTGGACTGTACATTCATTCATGATCTTCAATCACTCCTTCATGTTGCTTGAGCGAAGCTTCGGGCTTTGGCGGTCTGCACGTACCTTGTCTGAGAACTTACTGTTTGAGAACTTACTGTCCGAGCCCAGTGAGGCAAGGAAAGGCAGCGCATGTACGCAGATGACCGACAGACTGGCGAATCAAGCGAGGCGCTCCAGGCAGAGGATCTCTTTGTCACCCCCTGTATATGGAGAGCGCCTGGTTGTCCAATCATTTATCGCGATGAGAGCGTTGCGAGAGGGATAGTTTGCTGGGAAGGTCCAAAAGTGAAAGCAGTGTTGCCTTGGCCAAGGTAGCACTGGTTGGATTAGTACACTTACAAGCACCAGATAAGAATGCATGCTAGACTCCTCGATCTTTGAAAGTAGTTCCAGTCTATTCACAGGTCAGCTGCAAGGGAGGGAGGTAGATACCGCCCTGCCGCGCACAACTGTCCGACGAGGGCGACCTCGATGCCCAGTCTACTAGCGAACTACCTCTAGATCGCGCAGCATTCGACGAGCCCACCCATAGCAAATGTGGAGAGGGCGGTCCCAACGTGAGGCATGGCAGTCAATGTTATTGCTCCGCGGCCCTGCAGGCTGCATGAGCTCGTGCGATAGATGGTATGGGGTTGATAACTTCGGATGCGAGGAGTCCAGGACACAGTCATTGGCTGTCACTGCTTTCTCCGCTAGAAAGGCTGCGTCGTGGAACGGCTCCATATGCTGCGCATGCCGCCAAACCTTGTGTACGACTACCACGGACTGTGACCAGACGGCAATGCCGGCATGCTGTCGCCCTTTGGTGTCAACTTTGTCCTTGTGGCTATCTGATCGAGATGTTTCACCATGGCGACGAGAGGGAGGGCAGCGTCAATGCGACAAGCGCCGATCATCAATAGTGAGGCTGGCTTATGGCAACTTGGCAGTTCACCTGATCATAGCCGTCGCGTATTGGTAACCCTCCCTTCATGTCATCCAAGCAGCTTGGTACTGGACCTGTGACCCTGTGTCAGGACTTATGAGGAATTGATGGACACATTCCGTACGGAACCTCTGTACTGGAATCAATCTCGGCAATGCGATGGGCCGCGTACACCTGCAGGGGACGGATAGATTTGGACCATTTTGCGACGTCGATCAGGGTATCAACATACTGTACCGAAGAGGAGTAAGTATGATTATCTCATGCTCCATGGAGCATGACTTGATCCCCCGTAGCATTTGGTCGTCGTTACCAATACCTACGGGTTGTGCCCCAGTTCCTTGAAGATTGGTGGGTTCACCTCGATCGACAGAGTTCGTCATTTGCCGGCATAAGAGGGACATGTGACGGTGTCGACATGAGCGGCGTTCGTCCAGGGCGCCGATCTTATGGGTATGTACAAGTAGCCGAACGCTCGACTGATTAGCCTGATTAGCAGGCCAAAGTTGAGTAGTCGCACAATCAGGATCTGCAGGATCGTCGGTGCCGTTTGCAGGTCTACAGGTCGTAGAGCCTTGCGACAGGTGATTGGTCTGTAGGTCAAGGCTAGCCTGACCCATACTAGGGGATCATCTCTGGAGACTAGTCCGTAGAGCTTCACTCTCAGGCGTACCCTACCAACGGGCCTATGACGGCATTTGTTTGCACAAAAGTACCGCTAAGATAGTAGACAGATCTGGTGCCGCAGTATTGAACATCAACTTGGACGACTAGCCTTCGCAGGGCCGCAGGCTGTCCTCAGGGCCATGGTGGAGCATGATGGTACAGTCCTGCCGTTTGCAGAAGCAGAGCAATTCCAAGCTGACCGAGACCTCATGCTTTAAGCGACTTGGTGGAGCTAAGGTTGACCCTCGACACCTGTTCGAGATACTGAAGTGCGACCAGCAGTGTATTGGTTGAGACATATACCTCCCCCATAGTAAGCTGGCCAAGAAGACAAGCCCGTTGTCACAGGAGCTCTGCCATCAGGAGCACTTCATGAATGGTACAACCGAAGATGAGGCAAGCTCTTTCTCGGAGTTCTCGGTCTTCCGAAGACTGCTGAAATTGCCAGATATTGTGTCTTCATTGGACAAGCCACCTCGGAGAACCAGACAGTTTGAGGGTCAAAAAGGTTGTACAAGACTGGTGTTCACCCAGGGACGTGGGTATATCGATTTAGAGGGCGGAGACAAATGGAACCAGTGTTCCTGGTCCTTCACGTGTGCGAACAGGAAGTCATGGAAGTCTCCAGCGCGTAAGGAGAGCAGCGGTCTTGCACCCAGGGATGATTCGAATGAGCGGTGAGAGCGACTTTGCATGGTAGTTCTGTGGTCCTGCATAGCCTTCGCAGAGCTGCAAGTGTAATTGTTAGGGGCTCGATTTGTGACCCGCAGCACAGTAGTAGGCTGCATTGTGAGGCTCGCCCCGGGTCTTCTAAAGTCATTCCGTGCAGCGATGATCATTGACTCTTGTGCTGTGAAGAGGGAGTCGATCACTGATAAGTCTCGGAGGGTACTATGGCAGTCGTTCGTGTCTAAATAATCGCAGCTTGGGTATACCTGGTGGTTTGGGCAGGCAGTGGGTGGGTGATCTTCATTTGCCACGGCAACGGGCGTTTCATGAACTCATCAGACTGCCTGTCAGCCACGTATTGAGGTATGATTGACTGCTTTCGAAGATGCTGCTGCAGGCATGCGCCCAGGCGTACGTGTTGCATTGATTGAGCAGTATGGGCAGAGCGGTGACATGTCGGAAAGTGGTATGAGATGGAAGCGCGAAAGTGAGGCGTAGCCTGTAAAGTGGAAATACATCAGTTGGATCCCGGTCGCTCCTGCCTCTCTGATAGGTCGATCTGTGGCGAACAGTACGCATCGACACTTGCATGAATAGAACAAGGCAGCCATTCGGTGCAATCCTTACGTTACAAGCCGTTGGTTATTTCCTATCGTCTTCAGTCTATACAGAAATGGTGGGAGCCGGTCCGCTCCATTCATCTTGGTCCCAGTGGGTCACCAGGCAGCCTTCTGAGACGATTCTCCTTGCCTTTGACAGCCTTATATCAGCCTCGAGGCTGCTCACTCATAGCGCCTTCTTCCTCTCTACCAAGACGAACATTCCAACATAGTGCCTCAGCAAGACCACCCTGCACCGACTAGAACTCAAGTCCATGAGACCCTTCTATACGTTTTGTGACTGCTGTGCCTGCAGCACCACTCCCGCTCCAGCGCAATGTCTTCAATCGACAGTGCATCTCATGACTACTGGCTTCCAGGCTATGGCCTGTCTCGCCAGATAGTCCTTCGCCAGATCCAGTACCATCTGGGGCCGACTGCTACAGTGAGACCCTATTCGTACCATGTACGGGATACTCCTTTTCACCCGCCGGTCCACAGGCACTCATCTGAGATTAGGGGCGAGAAGGCTATCTCATCAATGGGCGAGAGTTGACAAAGGTATGCTTGCGACCTGGTGAAACGCCAACCTGATGACTGAGACACGGCATAGGAACAAATCGACGATCTCAAACGGCAGTCGAAAGAATATGAGAGACAGCAGACAATCAGGATGGCCGGCAGGCCCATCGCAAGCACAGATGCCGCCGAGCCCGACATCAACGAGCCAATCGTGGTGACAATCAACGGCCGGCGTTCCAGTCCATCATATTCCTCCTATTCACCATACCAAAGATACCGATGACAACATGCGGCTTGTTAGGGCGGAGTTGATTGCTTCATGATCTGTTTGCAAACACACCACAACTTTCACAATCTCGACACTGTGCTCGAGTCTCCTGATTACGCCAAGCGTAGGAATTGGGTTCAACACAACCTGCGCGAAGCACCGATTGATTATCACTCGTCGCTAAGCCGGAGCTTGTATGGTCAATCGGGTGGTCGCAAAACGTGACTCTGTACCGAAGTGGAGATGGATGATGCTGACAGTGAACGTCAAAAAGATATCGAGATTGAATAGTTCTCTCTTGGCAAAAGTTTGATCTCCTTGGAATTGTGGGATATAAATTTCTCGTTCATGGCAGTGTTGGACCGTCGTATTTGAATGCTGGACGTTTGAAAGGTCTTCATAAGCTGTCGCGTCGCGCTACAATTGCACAAGACGCGCAACTCGGTATGCAGGACTCATGACTGAGGATGGAGTAGCAGGCCGTGTCGAGAAGAGACCAAAAGACTAGCAGGGCTGTCGAGATACATGCACTGTTTGTATATCTCGATGGTGGTGAATGCGTTGATGTACAGACCGAACTGAGCAACAGCCGTACACAGTCTGTCGTCCGGCATTGTCCTCTGCCCCCTATCAGATGTCCTGGTTCGACGCACCAGCATTCAAGATCCACGATATGTTGTGTATGTCCATGGGCCAACCAAGACGGGCACATGGTAGTGTCGTTCGCCTTTCTTGACGTAGAATTTGACCTCGACCTCTGGCCAGAAGCTTTCCACACCGTCGTCTTCATACCACGGGCCAACGTCGAACGTGATGCTCCACGGTATGCGTTCACCATCCGAGAACCCCTGCATGACCTGCGCCAGTGTGGGTGCCGTAGACGAGTTCGGCTCCCACTGCGTCACACGGCCATCGCCATTGGTAAGGGCGTGGAACCGTGTAGGTGATGAGGAGGTTGTTGATAACAAGGTCAGTGTGGCTTTGAGACCGGCCGCCGGTGTGCCGGAGAGGGTGTTGAGGACGTGGCAGGTTATGGGAGAAGACATGGTAAAGGTATGGCGCAGAAGTGAAGTATGTAGGTCGATAGTGTGGTGGTGCAGGAGAGACAGGAAATAAATACCCAAGTACCTAGGTATGTTCGAAATGCGGGCGGAGGCCGCCGAACGGAGTTGGACGTCACGAAAGCAAAGGCAGAATATAAATGTCATTGTCTGACGACTCAATAATGGCATTTCGATCAGGCATGGAGACGCACGGGGCGTGATATCGGCATAGTCCGATGTATAATTCCATTCAGTGTGTGTCAGACTGGAAAGTGCATTGAAGTTCTGACCCAGCAACATGAAATCGTACAACTGAAGTTCGGCTCTCTTCTTAGGGTCGATGATCGAGTGAGCAATCTATTTGAGGCTACTGTCCTACGATGTCGCATCATCATCATCATCGTCCTGTCCCACTAACCGCTCATATTCCTCTCCAAACGCAGGTGGCTTCAGTTCCGCCTCTTTTTGCCGCAAGATATAGCGCTTTGCGAACCAGGGCAGGTATTCGGTCGTCTGGTACTTGACGAATGTCCGTGTCGAGACGGAGAAGACGCCATCCAACTCGTCCAGAGTCTTCTGCTTTGTCTCGGGAACGAAGAGAAACACTAGCACCAGCGCAAGAATGTTGAGGACGGCGTACAAGACAAATGCCCCTTGCGACCCCAAGGCCGTCACAAACCCGGGAAAGGTCAGCGACAGAACTGCAGCCCAGAAGTTCGCAGTGGCGACAGCGAAAGACATGCCTACCTCACGGTGTGAGAGAGGGAAAACCTCCGCAGAGTAAGTATTCGGCACGGGTCTAGAGCATGTCAGCACAGGCTTTATTGACCCTCAATAGTGAACACTTACCCCATCCCAGGCGAATACAGTGCACAAAACAGGTAGATCAAAGTCGCGAGGAGCCCGAAGTGAGCTGCGTTCTCTGGGGGTATGCTGAAACTCAAGCCGGCGAAAAGCATGGTAAGTGCCATCAGCGGCAACGTCAGAAGCAGCAACGAACGTCGACCGAGGCTATCCATTGTCCATATCGCTGGGAATGCTCCGATGAAATTGACGAAGCCAAATACGCAGGAAGCCACCAAAGCACCCAACATTGAAAAGCCAGCCTGCGCGAAAATCTGGAGAGACTCGACATGAGCATGTTTCGTTTACCGCTCGAGCGAAACTCGGCATCAGACTCTGTCAGCTTACCGTGGACGAATAAAATGCAATGATGTTGACTAAAAAGCCCTCGTCAGCAGCGCAAAGGCAATCGGAGAATGCAGCACTTACTGCCACATAACTGCTGAGATAGCATGACCACGTATGAAGCAGTTGTAGCTCGTCGAATCCGTGGAATAGTAACAAGCTCCATAATTTTACGGACGAAAGATGGGCTTTCGCTTTCCTCAACCTTCTTTTGTGCACGCCGCTGAAGATACGTGGAATATACGTCCCTGGCCGCTTGTAGCTCAGTATTACGCAACTTGTAAAGCGACTGAAAAGCCTCCTGATATCGTTCATTTTTGATATACCAAGCCGGAGACTCAGGACACAAGTGTAGCATGATGAGTAAAGGGACGGTTGGTATCACGGGTCCAGCGAGCTGCCACCTCCATGCATCAGCGCCATACTGATCACGATGTTAGCCTCAAACAACGTGCCGCCGGTGTAGTCACTCACGCTGTATGCTGCGGCATTTGCGACGAAGCCCATAAAGATGCCGAAAGCGACCCACATTTGCCAGGAAACAGCAATGCCGCCACGGATAGCAGCTGGCGCGCATTCAGCCGCATAGACGGAAACGGTGCTGGCGTTGATGCCCAGGCCGGCACCGAGAACGAATCGAAAAAAAAGTAGCTGCGGCCAAGTCCTGCTCAGGGACGAGCCGAAATTGGCGATCAGGCACAGGACGCTGCCGACGAAGACTGCGCCGCGGCGGCCAAGACGATTGTTGATGGGGTCAGACAACCAAGCACCCCTGCAGAGTCAGTTTGAGATACAAAGAACATGGAATTCAGACTTACAACAGTCCAGTGCTCAAATAGATGCCACTGTTGATGAGGCCGACAACGAAATTGTCATGCTTGCTATCCGACCCTATACCAAAAGCCTGAGGAAAATAGAGATTGGCACCATTCATACCCGTCTGGGCCCAGCCTTGCTCAATGGCGCCAATCGAACAAACGAGGACGGTGAAGTAGAACATTCGTGGTTGGCGCCATTTTCGTATGCCCTCATCATGCAGTGCCTGCACCTCGGGCGCGCTGAGGCCTGGGACATTGTCCACATCGCTGTCGCTAAGAAGGAGTGCAGCGGCTTGTCGAAAAGTGTCCAGGTGATGAGTCAAGCGGTGGTGCTCAGCGAAAGAATCGACGTGGTTGAAATTGAGTCGCTCGCTGTTGCGTGCCTCGTCGGATGCACTGGGCGTTTGTCGGGAACGTTGGCCCTCTGTGTGCGTGGGAACTGTTTTGGACATATCTTCACATGCCTTCGGTCATCACGTATACCGTTTCCTAGATTGATCGAGCAGCTGAGTACCGTAAACCTAGCCAATGGTGGGTGGAACTTTTTTATGGAAACACGTTGCACAGCTTGAACATGAAGCTACAGTACTCGTAGAAACATTTGCCTATGAGGAAGCTTTCGCGACCCGCGTCTCCACTGTATGCCTAGTGAGCCTTAGTTCTTAGTTAAGAATCCTGTAATCAGTAAGCACCAAATCAATCAAATCCAATCAACGAAGATACATGTTCAGCCAATTCAGATATCACTAAAAATATGTCGGAACCCTCGCATGAATAATGTGTGCATTGGATCACAAGATATGTCATCGTCCAAAGTCTGATGGTACGCTTTGTCTCATGAACTCGACGAATATTTGCGACATGCTTTCATCACACGAAGAGTCATCGCAGACCTTCAATGGATATGGTCATCATCATTTATCAAAGGATGTATTGCTCGGTCAAGAGTCAAAAAACTTCAACCAGTGGAGAGCGTACCACAATCAGTATCGACGCTACTCAGGAAGGATTGGTCGTTACCCATGGAGGGCGTCTGAGGTAACGTGAGTATTTCCTCTTCTGGCCTCGATGCAGACTCCTTTGGTTAGCTGCCATAGCAGCGTGGTAAGCCTTACGCCGTATCCTAGCAGCACGAGTCACATCGAGGACCATTGCTAGTCCTCTGATGATCTATCATTCGGTCCTGGGGACGAGTCGCCTTCAGCAGCCTCACGCGGTCATGTTTAAAGATGAGACTCGAAATGCTGTGGGTATATAAGCGCCTCAATTCCTGAGGTGGATTGAAGGCCTTCACTCTCGCCTGTACAAGGATGGCCGTATCTCAGAACACTGGCAAGACCGTGCACCGCAATTGATTGCTGATCAGAACGATCTTTTCTTCTCACTTTGCGCATCTACACATCAACATGACCGGACTTTCGGTGGCCACCAGCACAAACCCGTCCAACCTCCCGGCTCGATATGAGATCAGGAGACTGACAGAAGAACACCTTCCTTGGACCATAGCTGTTGGGTTCCACTCCAACGCCTTCTACTCGCCGATATGGCCAGCGACTTATCCAGATGCCGGCCAGCGATTCATTGGAGGATTTTCAGCTGGTGAGTATCTCCTCCGTCACCAGATCGTTTCCGGGCACAGTTTTGGCATCTTCGACCTCGAGTACAAGTTCAAGCGAGAAGAATCCAAGCCCAACGGCAAGCTGTACTGGGATCTTAACAAGATCGATGCGTCACCTGAGGAATTGCATGAACAAATGGACTTCCCGCTGGTCAGCATAGCGATGTCGTACGATGGGATCAATCCACTGGACCTGGAAAAGATGGGCCCCTTGATGAAAGTCCTGCCAGCGTTCGAGACCACGTATAGCATGATCAATGAGAGAGATCCGCGCAAGGATATCTGGAAGCCCACTGGACCCAAGCAGGTCCTGCTGCGCAACGCAACGGCTACAAGGCACGATGCCGAAGGAAAAGGACTTACGAGGAAACTGGCCGACTTTTTGATGAGATATGCGGCCGAGCAGGGTTTCCAGAACATCCAAAGTGTGACTGCGCACGATGCTGTGTTCAGCGTCTGGTCGAATCCTCCACGTCCATTCAATAGCACTTTGATATGCGAGTTCAATACCCAAGACGCTATTGAAGAAAAGCAGGTCAATGGAGAAACTGTCATGACCAAAGTGTTTGGGGATGCGAAGCAAAGAGTGACGAAAGTCTGGGTCGAGCTGAAGCCTACAGCCAATGGACAGGCGTCACAAGGCGAACCCCAAGCCCAAGTCGGTGCCATCGTCTGAACAACTGAGGTACGCTGTTGTCATCTGGATGGACATTCTTCGCATTGTCTGAGGATGGTAACACCTGTATATGTGCAATGTAATAGAAAGGAAGGAGTGTCTGGTATCACTCCACAAAGACATCATTCCAGGAAGATTCGAGGAATACAAAGCTTGGAAAGATCAGAACGACCTTCCAACCACATGCATCTCTGCCAGGAGGGCAGCAGTGGGTCTTTTACGCAGTGTCCTCCTTCGTCGACCCCCCTCTGCTTTACCGTGTCGATCCACTGCGAAAAGCTGAAGGCGTGTAAGAGACCCCGAAACGCGCACTGGCAGACGTGAACACACAGACAGGGAGCGAGGCAGGGGTGTCTCTGCCTATTTCCTCCCCACGTACTTAAAGGTATACGAGGAAGCGGGCCACAGTACGGGCTCGTCGTCAATCTGCCTCCCCCCAACAACCTATGATACAGGACGGGTGTCTGCCCTACTGGTATCGTCTACGGCAACTTACATCCTCTCAAGTAGAGATTCCAATATTATCGACTCCAATATCGAAGCTGGACTCAAGAGCTCGGACACTGGGGCGAAATGGAGAGGAAAACATTGCAAGCTAGGCCGTGGTTGCATCGACCGTACATGGACCGTACATGACTCGATTTCAATGGTTGCATTGCCGTCTACTGGTTGGATGGCCTACTGTTCGCGCTACTGTACAGACCAGGGTGCCACCCCTTACTTCAGCTTGCACCAATTCACACACTTTGAGACACCTGCGATGCGACTGTCCCAGGCTCGGCTCTGGCGAAAGTTCAAGCCTGCGGCGAGTGCCAGGATCTCTCTCGTCTCGATACCGCGAGAGCCCAATATTCAGAGCCACGGGCGACCCTTTTTTACCACAGAACAACTCCATATCATTTTGCGCACTGGGACCACAAGGGCTTCAATAGTCTCCATCTGGCCGCGATCAACCAAGCAAGAACGTTGCTACTACCTAAGGCTCTCCGACCACAAGCAGATTGAAGGTCAAGCAAGTGCTGGAACCATGTCCTTATTGGGCGAGTCGAGCTCAGCTATCGCACGAAACCTCCATGTTTGCAATCGATGCATGACCAATTCCCGAAATCACAACTTTTTTTGGTACAATATGAAATTAGAGCGGTTGACGAGCCCGTAGGAATCCAAGTGCCTGTTGTTGAGAGCCAACCGTGACCCGTAGAAGTACAATCTGAATGGCCTTCGAATCCAGCGCAATCACCAGGTAAAGGCCATGGCGATGTCGTAGGCTACGTCGTCAGCAGGACGTCAAGGGTTGGCATGGGCATCCATGCACGTCGAAGATGATCACATCATCTGATCTTGAGTCATGCCTTCGGTAGCTTCTTGACCTTCCATCTCGTTGCCGTTGGCATTGTTGTATTTGACAAAGGTCAATCCAAGTGGACGTCCGCCGTACATGTAGCCGGTGAATTTAGCTGCGAAATGGTCAGAACGGCTGCAAAGGACAAGGGAAAGACTCACAGATAGCAGTTTCGGCGTTTTCAGCAGAGTCAAACTCCACCACACCTGTGCCTCGAGAGCGTCCATTAGGCTCGTACTGGATTTCTGCACGTTCGACCTTGCCAATAGTGCTGAACAATTCGACCAAGTCGTCGTTGCTCGTGGACCATGGGAGCTGCACGATGTTAGTATGGGAGTCAATGAGGTGCTGTCTGGGGACTGACGTTTCGGACGTAAATGATCTGGCTTCGCTCTCCTCCAAAGGTTGCGAAGTCGGTGAAAGGGTTTGGAGCGGCTTGTTCTTGGGGAACAGCAGGAGCACCGCCGCCGCCACCACCACCACCATACCCTCCACCTCCGTAACCACCTCCACCGCCATAGCCGCCTCGTCCACCTCCGTAGCCACCGCCGCCACCACCACCATAACCTCCACGACCACCGAAGCCTCCTCTGCCTCCGCCAAAGCCGCCACGCATGCCGAATCCTCCTCCAGCACCAAATCCGCCGCGGCCGCCAAAGCCAGCACCGGGGCCACTGCTTGCATATCGATCTTCTCGAACTTCGAGTGCGCGTCCGTGCCAATCGTAGCCATTGAATTGCTGAATAGCGTTGCGAGCGTCGTTGGCGGATTCGAATGCGACGATACCGGTACCTTTCGGTCTGCCTGTCGGGTCCATGTGGACATCGGCTCGAATGACACCTCCTTCCTGTGCTATATTTTTGTGAGACTCGTTGTCAGCGTTTCGACAAGGCACTTTACATACCAGCTTGACGGAACAAGTCCTTCAGATCCTGCCAACCAACATTGAATGGGAGCTATTATGCAAAGTTAACCATGCCTCCATGACGCAGAGTTCGAAAAGGGTTTGTAGGAAGAACAAACATTGGAGACGTAGAGTTGACGACCACCACCTGCGCCGCCGCCGCCACCTCCGCCGCCATGGCCTCCACCATAGCCTCCACCGTAAGCGCCTCTTGGAGGAGCGCCGCCGAAGTCGCCGCCGCCGCGGCCGCCGGGGGGGCCGATGAATCGAGGTTCGGTTTCGCGGTCCTAGTTTGAGGAAAAGTCGTCGTCAGTGGTGTTAACAGAAGTCCAAGGTTGCAGACTGTCCTACCTCTCGAACGTAGACGAGACGACCCATGAGGCTCTGATTGCTGAGCGTTGAAATAGCTTGTTGGGCTTGGTCCCTAGTTGCATATTCCACAATCCTGACGAGTCTGTCAGAAAGGACTCAGAATAAATTGATTGTCGGCGCAACTTACCCGCATCCCTACAAAACCGTGGACCAGGTCCAACCCGTCAATCCAACGTCCAACAAAAAAACCAGAAAGAAAGACCAGAGAAACCAGCCGCATCACACAATGGCGCCCACCTTCGACATTCCATTTGGAAGTAGTAAGACATCGGCAAAGAGAACTTCTCCAGCTGTATTCCATGTCAGTAGCGATCGACGCCTAAAATGATCGGTAACCACTAACCCTGTCTCATGAAATCTTTGAGATGATGCCATTTGACGTCGTAAGCCAAATTGCCCACATAGACTCGGCGGTCTTGCTGGGACGACTCGCGAACCGATTGCATCATTTGCTCTTTTGCAGCCGACCGATCTTCGAATGTCCGGGGCGGACCTCCTGAACCTCCACCTCTACCGCCGTAGCCTGACCCCGCGTATCCTCCAGAGGTGTTGGGTGCACCACTCATGGGACTTCTAGATCGGCGTTCGCTTCGACGGTAGTCGTCGCCGCCTCGACTGTGAGAGCGGCTACGAGGGGAGTAGGAGCGGCGGCTGCGTCGAGGGCTTCGCGATCGACGACGCGGTGAACGAGTTCGGTCTCTCTGTAAAGGGTCAGAAAATTCGCGCGGTAAAGCAATCATGGTGAGTGCGAAGTGAGGTTCAATTTATGGACTGGGCAGGTGAATCTGAGACAATGTTGCACGTGAAGGTGAAGGTCCGTGTGATTGTCCAGCTGCGCGAGAGTGGTGGTGAATATTGCCAGATTGTTTAAAGTGATGCAATGAACCGCATAAGGCCAGAGTGGACCCAGCCCAATTGACAATGGATGCCCTGCTCTGAACCTCACCCGACTTCCATGTCTCATGGTGATACTTCGATTTGTGTTCGCGACAGAAAATTGGTGTCACTTACTGTACGCCAGATCAGTTAGCCAACAATTCTCTCCAGCCAAGGAAGAGTATGAAAACAAGAGATGGTGAAAAAATTGAGGACAAGGACAAATGCTGATGCAGTGAAGATGAACAAGCGGATTTAGGGCAAGACGAGGTAATGAGAGGTGACCAGCGTATTTGACCCAACCAACGCGGACGACGCTAGAGACTGGGGCACTGTGACTGAATGAGAGAATACGCACCCATGATGGACGATTGCCGAGACGTCGCTGCGGTTGGTTTCAACTGTTCAGTCTACGAGATCAGGATCGCATGCACGAAAATGCAGGAGGGGAGGGGGCAGAGGCCAGCTAACAAGGTTTCCCGAGTTGTACAAGGGCTGTCTGGACACTTCTCAGGTGCGGACAGCTCGATTTGTCTGAGTGGAGCGAGTCGCAAGGCCACGAAAACCCGGAGTTGGAGTGGCAGGATTTGCTTGAGTCTCTGGCAGAGCCTCAAATTGACTGACTGACTGACCGCGTCGTTAGAGACAAGATGTCGGAGCACGTATTCGGCCGCCGCTTCTATGGTCGGATAAAAAATTTCCTCGCTGAACAAGCACAGCAGAGGGAAGGCGGGGCGGGCAAGAAACAAGTTAAAGCAGTTGCCGGGTGGAGATGGCGCCTTTTGCTTGTTCTACCGCAGGTAAACGTTAATTGGAGGGCGGAGTTGTGATATGGTGAGAAGGTCTTGCTTCCTTGCTGCAGTATGATGCTGAAGTCGGAACCCTGTATATCCACCGTGTCAGTCAACATCGCTAATTCTTTCTCCGTTGCTTCCTCCTGAGGATGCCTTTCTTCACCAGTATCAACCTCTTCAGCAGGAACTGGACAGCTGTGGACGGCCCTGTTGGATGTGTCCCTCTTTCAAACCTGGGGGGATGTCTGACTAACCAGAACAAGCGATCACAAGGTGACTATTGTCTTGCGTCAAGAATGGTTCCAGCAGGGGTTCTCTGTCAACGCGTACCCAATAAGGCTTCTCGGATGGAAGGATATGAAGGAGCTTCGGGAAGAGTTCCTGCTCGCGCAGTCAGCAAACGGCGGCCTGTCCTCTTTCGGAGTATGTCAGGGGAGAGTCGAAGCAGTTTTTTGGGCCGTTGCGGGCAGGGTCTGGGATGGGATGATGCGAGGGTTCGGGCAAAGATACCGGTCGGTAGGGTAGGGTAGGGTAGGATGAGTTTACCAGGTCGGACTGGCTGTGGCTGCAGCTGTTATTCGCGGATGCAGGAGTAACCGCGATGAGACTTTACTGCAGGACAACAGTGTGACGGAGGGTGTGAAGTGGGAAGGACGCAGACATTGGCCTGTGAATGGATGGGGCGCCTTGGCGCTAGTGACGCAAAATGCTCTTTGACTCAAAAAGTGACAGTGACTGCTGCGCCCAATTCATTTCCGACCTGTCAACACACAGAACACCATTCCTTTCTGTCGCCCGCAGGCACCACACATCTAATTGTCCTTGACATCTAGAAAACCTGCTTTACTCAACGACGCGCAGGGTATAATAGGAAAGTAATATTCTTGTGCCAGTTCCTTCGTTACAGCAGTGAGCGACACCAAGCTCTTGGTCCACATTCTCTTTGAATTGACCTTCTCGAATGGGGTTCATTGGGCCTGCCAGTAGAAAGGGAAGGTTCTCCTCCTGATCGTCCCGCTGCATCCATGGTGTGCAAGCATGCAAGCCACTTCGGTCCGTTGTTCAACGCTATTGACCCCAGTAGTACCGTAGTATGCACCAGGATCCTGCAGATCAGAGTCGACCCAATATGGAAATGACACCGTCCAACACGTGGAGGTGTATCAACCTGTCAAGGCTATTCTGAGAGTAGTACGGCCTCAGATATATGGAACGGCAAAACGCTTTTCATTGCTTGGTACGTGTAGACGGTACACGTCTTGACGTACCTAGGTAGATGTTCTAGGTGCCTTGGCTCAGCCACTGATACGTGTTGCGAGGGCTCCCTCCTGGGGTCGATCAAGAAACACACATGCGTGATATCCTGATCTGCATTTTTGTCGATTTGACTGCCGAATATCCGAACCCTCGTCGTTTGTATCCCTGGTCCCCCTCCTCCCTATCTTGCCGGTCAACACCGGCAACATACGTCGTCACCAATGCGCTGTGAGGAAGAGGTGATTGTGCGAGACTCCGCAACGAACAGGAATCGCTCATCAACGTGTTTTGGAGGAGTTCAACACATGCAATAACAGGGTTTCGCAAACGATATGCGTCCTTTCAGCAGACGCCATCCGACATGATCAGCGCATTACCTAATACCGACTTTGACAAGTGGCTCTAAGCTTTGAACTAGCAGACCCGGATGGACTCTTCCATCATCCGCGCGAGTTATAAGGTTATATATGTAGGGAGCAAATGAGAAGCATTCCGAGCCTACTTTTACCTCGGCCAGAGAAGCGTTGCGATGCCCAGCGTCTGCAGGTGCATGACATGGTCGTGGGCTTCTCATTATGCACGGGCAATGGCAAGCACCTTCGATACATAGCGGTCCCATTTTTGCGCGCTCCAGCAAGCCGTAATTCCGGCAGAACCGCGGTGAGCTCTAGCGGGGGAATACAAACAATGTACAGAGTACAAAATCTGCCTTTCAACGACCCCTGATTCAGCCCAAGGCCAGACGGCATCTCGCATTTTCGTGAACGTGCAGCAGGCAATTCCAGCGTATGGGGGTACGATCAAGTCAAGTCGGCTTCCTATGCCATTTGGGTCCAGAGGAGGGAGAAAAGACACTTTCTCATGTGCCATAAGAAGCCACAAACCCAGCCCGGGAGTACATTCTACTTGACGAAATGTAGTATACTGGCGCCATCGTCCCTGACCTTTGACTCTAGAGGACCTAAACAGTAATAGCATCCCATCAATAATAAAGAGGATCAGTCGCCGACAATATGCTTTCCTTCAGTTGGACCCTGTACGAGTAGGCCGCCAAGGCTTGCCGGCGAGCCGGGTAAGGCTGAGATGCGATCTGCGAGGGATCTTGGGGAGGCCGCATTCTGGTCGCAGCTCGTCTTCCTCCTCACGTATTAGCCAGTCAAAGAAGCGTAGATTGTCCAGTATTCAAGCCCGAGACGTCGTCCTCCATCTACATCTGCCGGACTCGCGGATCGCTGCAGACTCGGGGTCCTAGTGCATGTCCATTCGCGTCCTGCGCGACCACCACCATCCCCCCCAAGTCTTCAATTGACTCGCCTGGACATACACGACGAACCATGTCAACTACTTACAGAGTCAGCCGGCGTCTAAGTACAATTACATCTCCCTCTTGTGCTGCGAATCGTCTTCTCTCAAATCGACTTTCGCGATCCGAACGTTCCTATTTCTCTCTACATCATCCTGATCCGCCTCCGTTCTCCAAAACCCAAGATCGTATTCTGTCCGCGGCAATCGCCCGCGTGCCAAACCACGGTTTCACCGATGAGGCTCTGACGCTTGGTGCCAGAGATGCTGGCTATCTAGATGTTACAGTGCAGTTGTTCCCACGGGGCGCATTCGACCTCATCCATTATCATTTGGTCAAGCAAAGGCTTGCTTTGAAAAACAATGTACAATTTCCAGAAGGGACACAATTGGGCTTGGGGGCCAAGGTCAGAGCACTGGCAATGGCACGGTTAAGAGCAAACGCAGACATTATACATCAATGGCAAGGGGTAAGAATGCAGCTAGTGCAAGTCAAAGGAGTATACTGACACATTTCTCATGCAGGCACTGGGTTATATGTCTCTCCTAGGCAATATACCGGCTTCACTCAAGGAACTTCATGCTCTATCCGACGAATTGTGGTATCTTGCGGGTGACACCGCGGTCGACTTCTCCTGGTACACGAAACGAGCTTCTCTTGCCACCGTCTACGCGAGCTCAGAGATGTTCATGACAACGGACACATCGAAAGACTTTGCAGCAACTCAAGAGTTTCTGGGCCGCAGGCTAAAAGCCGCACAAGCTGTTGGAGGAAGTGTGGGAGGGTTGTCGCAGTACGCTGGATTCTGGGCAAGTAACAGCGTCAATCTGGCCAGGTCTTGGGGGATGAAGGTGTAGCCGTCATCGAAACCCGGCCGTTGCACATGAGCGAATATTGAGTGTATCGCAACAAAGGCACGGTCATGTTGACCCACGCAGAACAACAACACTCTCATACGATCAGGAGCAGAATGTGAAGCTCTAAAGAGCTCTGCTGCAAGTGTGCGGGACAACCGTTTCCGGCGTTGCCCAGACGGCCAGGCTGGCAGCCTCGGACCTCCACTTCAATTCGAACCAGAGCGGAATCAAAAGCACAAGTCAATGCAGTTTTACTGTATAACGGAGACGAAGAGGCCATGAGGCCATCATTGCGACGAGCCTGTCGAACTCGATGCTACGAGGAACTGAATAGCCTGGCGATTAGGTAATGGAGCCACACCTAGGTACAATTTTGATAGGGTCCGGAGCTTGCGTCCGAGAGGCATCAAGAGTCTATGTGGCTGGCCAGAAACTCCGAAGAAATTCTTGGAATTGGAGCGACGTGAGCATAATTATGCGCGCCCATCATGGCTGGGCAATCCTGTGTTGGATGCCAGTGGAGGAACTTGTCGTTGCGCAGCCGCTAGTGCATCGCTCCCACGTGCTGGCTTTCGACAAGCTACTTGCCGTAATGACACCAATGGCGCAGGAGTGACAGTGTGTCATATATAGCAGAGGAATGCAAACGGCCCAGGAGTCAGGACACCTGTATGAGGCTCTGTGCACACTCTGCCAAACCGTAGTCAATGTAGGGTGAAGCATTACACCGCCCCTGCAAGGCTCGATCTTGTCGACTTCACTACTGAAAGAACGCGTTGCTACTCCACAGCCCAGATGTCTGCAGTTGTTTACTTCCAGCCAGACATGCTATCTTCAAGACAGAGAGAGCACCCTATGTCAAAATCAAGTGTTGTACCGCCAGGTCGTGAGATCAGGCTCCCAGGGTCTCCAGCCTCCTCCACACGCAAACACTCGCCCAACTCTCCTGGAAGTTCGCTATGAGGACTCCCTCTACCAAAATGTCCCTGATGCTTCCTAATCTGTCCGATTTTGGCGATCTAAGCACGCAAGCCTCGCCATCGAAAGCTCGTGCCGAGGCTCTCGAAGTGCACTCATGGTCTATGGTTTTGACATGGCTGTCAGCATTGTACCATCCATCACCAATCCCGTCATTCGAGCGCAATGCAGCCACACTCAAGGCATTGCAAAGCCTGATGACAGAGAACGTCGCCGCAGACAAACTTCGCGATCTTCTCTTCCAGGCTCAACTAGAAGAACTGAAGGTTTCACAAGTCAGCTCGTCAATTCCAGCGGACGACCGCCCCAACTCTTTGCTCCGTCTTCTCAACTCTTCACTCGCAAAGCCAGCAGAATCAGCGCTCGAATCATTGGCCAGCTCAGCCATCCTGCTCGGATGTCCAACATCGAACACGGACAAGTCTATGGTTGACAATCTCTCCACCCAGATCCTCAAGATGCCACACGACATATTCGAGCTTGAAACGCAACTCTCGTCTATCAACGGTCTCGTCTCCGATCTTCAGACGGAGATGAACCAGCTACAGACACCAGTAGTCAGGCATCAAGATGATTATCAACCAGAAAATGACGAATCGGCATCGGCTCTAGAAGTACTACCCTCCACACCAGGCTTCCCGACGTACACAGCGATCAATTACTCCCAACTCCATGCGCAGACGCTCCAGCATCAGCGGGAAACGAAGCAACTGCTGCTCAAACGCTCCGAGTACGAGGATCGAGTTACCGCTTTGCAGCGACAAGCAGCCTCCCGGTCCATCGCGGGTCCAACCTTTGCAGACTTAGCTTCGAAGCAAGGAGACATCGATGCGAAAGAAAGAAGAGTTGAGACGCTGGAGAAAGCGATCCGCGAGTTCAACGGACTGCCCCCGGACGTTGACGTGTCAAGGGCCGAAGTGCAAAGGGCTCAAACGGAACTGGATACGTTGAAAAGAATCAGGGATGAACTGTTTCAGAGCTTGGGTGGTTGAATACAAGTTACATCCAGCCCGAGATCGGGTAGCTAACTTTCTAATACGCGGGCATCGAATGTCAACTGCATGCGGCTTGCTGCTGATCAGCGTCGCCGGTCGAGCGAGTCTTTTCCCCCAGCGCCATCGCTTATAAAACAGATGAACAACCATTGAGAGGTGGTGGGCTTGGTCATCTCCTCTCAGAATGCCACAAATGAAGAGGTTCTGCAAACAACAACCGCCCTTTTCCATCAAGCAACAGTCCCCAGTCGACTTCGCTTACTCATCTCGTGACCACTTTCCTCTCTAGCTCGTTTTCGAGTCGCAATGATCTTGTCTCTTTCAGCCTTGGCAGCAAGATATTTCTCGGTATGAGCAAGGAATTGGCCATCTCGTCCTCGAACAATATTCTCAGGAACAATTGGCGGCTTGGTGAAGAACAAGACACGGCCATTCTCATCATGAGGGAAGCGCTCCCGGATATGTTTTGGAATCGTTGCATTTGCTGCTTCTGATAGTACAAAGACTTCAGCAGCGCGCTGATCTGGCAGGTGGGTAGGATATGGGTTGTATGCCGGTGTTGCTTGCACCGCAGGACGAGTGTAGGGCTGCGCTGGTGTGGTTGCGGCGTAGTTTGTTGGATGTGCTGCAGTCAAGCTTGGCTGAGGATGTAATTGTTGATGAGCGGCATAAGGTAATGGCTGCTGAGCAGCGGGTGTCGGCGGTGCGGCGGCAGGCTGTAAGTGCGGTGTCTGTGACTGCTGGTATGAGTTTTGGCGAGCAAAGGTCGTTGGAGCAGGTGAGATGGACTGCGGCTGGTATGGAGCTACTTGAGGTGTAGCAGATGGACGTGTCAATTGTGGCTGAAGATTTGCAGGCGTAATGCTGGCTTGTCTATCTATGCTGTGCCGAGGGGCCTGCTGGATCGGTATTGCAGCGATTGAGGGCTGTCGTGCCGGTTGTGGAGGCGGAGTTGGAGGTGGTGGCGGTGTGGGTTCTGGAGGTGGTGATTGCTGTAAAGGTGTCAGTCTTGAGGAAGCATAAAGTGCAGCTACCAGTGGCATTGACTTACATTCTCGTCACGACGCTGTTTGTGAATGGCACCAACGGCCGGAGGCGCATTAGGATGACCCCATTGGGGTGGAGGGATCTCGTCCGTTTCCGTCGTGTCATCCTTGAGCAGGTGTTTCAGAGGACTAGGAATTTTCTTGATTCTTCGCGGTTGATCAAACAGATCCATTTCGTAGTCCTTGTCTCGAACCTCGTCCGGTAGACAGCTGGCCCAAGTTTTGATCTTGTTGAAGCGATGCTTCTCTTCGTTGTATCGAGCTTCACAGACATAGACTTCCTTGGTGGGATCGACGTCGCGAGGTCTGCCACGATTGTATCTCGTCACGAACATCACGAAACATCGGTCGAGGACTTCTTCAATCTTGTGATCCCGGTATTGCCCAGTTTTCACCACCTCGTTGGGAAAGAAGTGTTTTTCGTACTGGTGCACAGTCTGTTCAGGGCGATAATACCAGCACGCATTGATCCACTTTTGACCTTCGGGGTCTTCCCAGGTACGATATATCTGAGCAACAATAGGTTTTGTCACGTCATTCAAATTAGAAATGTGAACCCAGTCTCCGACCTTCCAGAGCTCGTTTTTGTGCAGGATGCCGGAAGGCAGGGGCCGTCTACCGTCTTCCATAAGGTACTCATCGTCGGGCTTTGCTTTTTCGATCTCGAGAAGCTTATGGGCTTCCGCTTGCAGCTCCACCGCGTCTTGATAGATCTCGCTGCCTTCCTCGTTGAACTGTTTTGCGTTGTTGAAGAGCAGATCGATATCCTTCATAAACTGTTCCAGTGATTGATACTTCTTGCGCTTTGACTTCTTCTTGATAGCGTCCAGTGCAATAGGATCCTTGATCTCCTGAAAGTATACCGGGTATTCTGCTTTGTCAGGTAATCGTTCAAAGTGTCGTATCTTGCCGTTACCAGCCCGATCTTTAGGCTTGCGAATGCCCTTCAGCACGGCCTTGATCCGGGCCTCCATAGGTGTGTCCACTTTGGGAGGGCGTCCCCGGCGTTTTCGCACATCACCGTCGTCCACTTTGTCGTCACCATCGTCACGACTCTTTCGTGCAACAAGACTGGGTCTGCCTCTACGACCTTTTTTCTTTGGTCGATCGTCGTCGGTATCATCGGCCTCGGCGTCCTCTTCCTCGTCCTCTTCTTCCGCGTCTTCCTCGTTTTCGTCGTCGGATGCAGGATCTGGTTCTGGTGTGGCATAAGGTATTTCACCAAGATCTGGAAACACTGTTGCTTCCTCTTCGGCCAAGCCTTCCTTCACGAGCTTCTGCAACTCCTCTTTGAACACATCCTGCAGCATAAGTACATCACGTACAGGGGCCGAGTTGGGAAGGTTGTATACTTGGGCGTTATGCACAATCAAGGCGAAGTCACGAACGAACTCCGGGATTCCTGTGTACTGCTTCCTCTGTATCTTGCCCTTAAGTGTACTGATTGCCGCAGGTTCTTTGATAATATCATGATAGTCCGGCAAGAGACGTCGGTTCGGAATGCGCTTGAACAAACCCGAAGGATGGTATGCGCTAGCATCGAAAGTTAGCTCAACATGATACCCTAGGCGTATAGGACATACTCATCGCCCTTAATTTTGATCGTGTGGTTGGTCAATACTTCAGTAATGTTCTTGAGTGCCCTGTACTGTGCGTTCGAAACCGCGCGATCATCCCCTGCGGTCTCGTCGGCCGGGTCTGCCTCGTTGTCGGACTTCTCTTCACCCGCATCTTCCTGCTTTACATCATCGGCCTCTACCTCGATAGACTCGAGGGGCTCCGCAGTTGAAGGTTGCGCCGTTTGCGACTCTGCCATTTCCGGGTGTTTGCTTACGCGATTCGCGGGATGGATCAGATGGGACAATGAAGACAACGCGGCGACAACATATTAGACAGAAATATACGCGTTGTAAGCGGAAGTGTTTGTGCAGACAAACATGCGCTCGGCGGACTTCTGGCTTTAAAACTGCGTGGTACTTAAACTGCGAGTGGCTCTACCACAGCGACTAGTCTTGGCAGTGTCGTTCAACTCCCCGTGCTTTACCTCGACCCTCGACCCTTGACAACTTCCACTATATAACCATGAGATCTAAGATTGAAGCTTTGGGTTCCGTGTTGCATTGCTGGGGCGATTTGTGAACGCGGTCACTTTCCACGGTGGAAGTTCGCGTTGGGCGTGTCACAAACGAACGGCGCGGAAACCTTGACCAATCTCGGACTCGGCGATCACCTCGTCAGGTATCGTTCAGTACCCTATGATACTTTCCATCTAGTCAATTCGACGACTTTCAAGTGTTCCGCTGCAGCTCGGGTACTTGAGCTGAATTAACGATTGTTTGCACCTGGTGCAAGCCCAACGAACATCCAGAAGGACTGCCTCAGCTGATCCGATCGCTTTCTTTGGACGACTTCGCGATTCTACGCTGAACTTGCTGGCTGATCAGTCAATCGACCTGTTTGTCCCAGCAAAACACAAGAAACTCTGCAAACGGCAGGACTGGAGACGCGGACCTTTCTTGCTCATCTGGACAAGCTGATTTGACAAAGCAACATGAGGGTTCGTGTCAGAGGCCCGTCTGGCAAGTCGAGTACGGTCAGCTTGGATGATTCGGCCACAGTTGAGACCCTGAAGAAGACAATCGCCACAGAGACGTCTTTGTGTTCGTTCGAGGTCAAGTACGGCTATCCGCCTAAAACGCTGATGCTCGATCAATATCCATCTTCGAAGCTGTTGTCAGAGCTTGATGTCAAGCTCAACGGGGAACAGCTCATTGTCAACCTGGTCGAATCTTCTAGCAAAAAAGAACAGAATCAGCAACCACAGACATTTGAGTACCCAGAATCAGGGAAAGGGGCGACTGCTGCTGTTGCGGGGCCTTCCAAGGACAACACGTCAAACACGTACAGGGCTACGCCGAGAACACAAAATCCATCGGCTGCTCCTCTGTCACTGTCCCGGAAAGAGAATAAGGAGATGTCGGATCCACCCGAAGTCTTCCTTCCAGATCTTGGAGGCAGCCTTGTCCTACGAATCATGCCGGATGACAACTCATGTTTATTTCGAGCGGTCGCAAGTGCAGTCATATCTGACATGGACACAATGACGGAGCTGCGGTCCATCGTTGCGTCCACCATCCAGGGCAACCGAGAGAAATACACCAAAGCAATACTTGATAACAAAGACCCGGATGCATATTGCCGCTGGATACAGACCGAAGATGCCTGGGGCGGACAGATCGAGCTTGACATTCTGAGTCAACAATTCGATATCGAGATCTGCAGCATTGATGTCCAGACTTTGCGGGTGGACAGATACAACGAAGGCGCTCCACGAAGATGCTTTTTGGTCTATTCTGGTATCCATTACGACACAATCGCTTTGAGCTTATTCGGAATGGCACCAGAGGATGATGTCAAACAATTTGAGCCACCACTATCCGACGAGGTTCTTCCCCAGGCCGTCGCTTTGTGCCAGAAACTTCAAGAGAAGCATTATTTTACCGATACTGCGGGCTTCACACTAAAGTGTGGTGATTGCGGAGCCACCTGCGTCGGTGAGGCCGGGGCCACAAAGCATGCCCAGGAAACTAATCATTACAACTTCGGCGAGGCATGAAATCTGCTGTGTAGTCCTATCATATAGATCAGTCATCGTCACGAAAGATGACAGGGTCAAAATCGACAAGGCAGCTCAGTAGAAGAAAGGCATGATTAGGTCAACAAGTGAAGAGCACCTTGCAGGGTGTCGACCGAAGCACTCCAGGGCAGATTTGATTCCTTCAAGTCTCCCGACGCGGTGTAAACCATTCACCAGGATGCCTGACCTCAGACCACGACTTTCCATACAAGCTAATTCAACGATCACTCAATGCGGATGGTCTTCGGCAGCGGTCTCGACTCAGTGCAGTGTTGCGGAGGAAAGAGCTCTTCTGAACTCGTTCAGCTAGTGGGTGGCCTCACTCTGTGAACTCAACCAACGTACGTATCGTCAAACACGAGGTACCTATGTCCTGGTAGGCCTTTCTGACTCGACAAACTGGATACTGTTTTGCCGTGTATATGACGATTATGTATCTGCGGAGAACCTTGCCCGCAAGGCCGGGCCGCTACTGTACTCCGTACGAGTATGGGGATCTGGCACTGGCACGCCTAGACCCTCGGAATTGACCCGCACCTACCTGGGGGGATACGCCGAGGTCCAGACGTCCGGTGCTCCTCCTCGGTCATATAATACAACTTGTCCCGGCTTTCCACGAATATCTACCGAGCTCTACCAGACTATCATCCTGTGCCTTCTCAATTCTTCTACGATCGTCAACATCACCGTCACCCTCTCTCTGTTTCAATCCTGAGAACAAAGCAAGAATGAGTTACACACAGTCATGGCTAGACGTAAGTCGGTCCTTGCACCGCCCTCCTAGCCAATACTTACAATGGCGCCTGTAGTTGGAGAAGGAGCTGGGAGGACGAATGGTCATGCATGGTAGTGCCGAAGAGTTGAGAGCCACGTATGATCAGCTCGTTGCGATGTTGCTCCCGCAAGCACCCAAACCTTCAGATGCTGTGGAAAGTAAAGACGGCGACGTTGATGGTATTAAGTACCGCGTCTATGTTCCGACAGAGGCCGCGAAGCAAGGACCGCTTCCTGTTGCGATATGGACGCATGGTGGGGGTTTTGTGACGGGAGATATCAACTCGGATGATCTGCTCTGCAGGGTGATCTCAGAGCACGCTCCATCCATTGTAGTCAATGTTGACTATCGACTTGCTCCTGAACACAAAGCACCTACACAGCTTCAAGATACATTGAGCGTGTACAAATGGGTATGAGAGACCGCGCGCCATGAAGCGCCATGAACTTGCTAATGTCGACTAGGCACGAGAGAACGCGAGCTCATTCGGAGGTGACCCGAACAAGTTCTACACCATTGGAGGTTCAGCTGGTGGTGCATTAGCATTGCAGGTCGCCAACCGCTTAGTGAAGGACCCCGCAAAACGGGACGGCATCAAGGGCGTTGCTGCCATCGTCCCAGCGACTCTGCATTTCGATAACGTTCCTGCCGAGTACCAGTCCATGTTCAAGGCCTATGAAGAGAATAAGGAGGGCGTTCCCATCATCGACAAGCAGTCGATGCAAAACTTCTATGATCTTACTGGGGTCGATCCCAAGGATAGCGACATATTCACGGCATTGGCTACCGAAAACCACAAGAATTTTCCACCAACGTATTTTGTGAGCTGTGAAAAAGACCCTTTGAGAGACGACGCTACTGTGATGGAGGCTGCTTTGAAGAAGGCTGGTGTGCCAACGAAGCATGACTTTTACAAGGGGCTGCCGCATTATTTCTGGATTTTCCCTTCTGTGCCTGAGGGCCAGCAATTCGTTGGAAATCTGATTGGGGGTGTGAAGTGGCTGATCTCGCAGATGTAGTTTCAGACAGATAGATCGAGTGATAAGCAAGCCATGCAAAAGAAGTATGCCTGCTTCCACAAATGGTTACATATCGTGCTCGTCCCACAGTGGGGTTGTTTAGTGCAAGCTGGAGTCTACTGTACACTTCTCCAAGTCCTATCTCCGCAGCCTCGTTGTCCTCACGTCCCCTGTATTTTCTTGTCCTCGACATATGGCCACAACGTACTTCAATAGCCTCGATGGTCTCTCATCCAGTGGGCTTGATAGCCCTTCCACTCCTGGAGCCGACGGGGTGTCGTCTCGCAGGGTGAACGCGCTCAGCACGAAACTCACAAGCGTCCTCTCTTCATCCTTTACCGACTACGAGATCCGCGACGCCCTCCGACTGCTGGACGAGCGTGGCGTGGAGAATGACGAGGACACGAGGCGAAACCTCAAGCTCAATGCGCAGAAGGAGGTGATAGACTGCGATGCAAGAATAGTAGATGACTTTGGCAAGGTTGCAGAGGTAGGCTCAACTCGAATACATTACCTACAGGCCGCTCACACGTTGTACAGCAACTCAGACGCGTGGGCGCCATGCTCACCACGCTAAATGCAACATGTGCCTCAATGCGCGAGCACATTCAGGCCGCGAGACAGGAATCGAGCCCCGTCCTCGAAGAAGCTACAACTCTCATGTCACGCAAGGAAGAAACCGAGACGAAGCAGGCTCTACTCGACGCCTTTACCACACACTTCATCATTCCGACTTCTGACCTGAACATCCTCACTAGCTCCGCCGAGCCGCTGGACGACCGCTTCTTTATGATTCTAGCCAGGGTCAAGCAGATCCACCGCGACTGCGAAATCCTCTTGGGCTACGAGAATCAACGACTAGGCCTGGAGTTGATGGAGCAAACGACACGTAACCTGGACGCTGGATTCATGAAACTCTACAATTGGATCCAGCGAGAGTTCAAAGGCTTGGATCTTGAGGATCCGCACATCAGTGGCGCCATTCGCCGTGCCTTGCGAGTCCTTAGTGAACGTCCCACGTTGTTCCAGAATTGCCTGGACTTCTTCGCAGAAGCGAGGCAGAGCACGCTGGCAGAGTCTTTCCACGCGGCGCTGACGGGCTCGGCGGGCGCGGCAAAAGCCATCGAATTCTCAACGCACGAACCACTGAGGTACGTCGGCGACATCCTCGCATGGGTGCACTCGGCGGCCGTCTCGGAGAAGGAAGCGCTCGAGGGTCTCTTTGTTTCTGACGGCGATGAGATCGCCAAGGGTCTATCCGCCAGCAAGGCAAGCGAGCCGTGGGCCCGAATCGGTGGCGGTCAACGACGAGGGAGTGCGTCGTCTACGAGTTCTTCCTCCGTCCCAGAGACCGAGCAGGATGTCGTGTTTGACGGTCGCAAGGCTCTCGCCGACCTCGTCTCGCGCGATCTCGCAGCCGTGTGCGAAATCCTCCAGTCTCGAATTGACCTCTCGGTACGCAACAGCGGCGATCCGGTGTTGATGTTCAAGACGGTCAATCTGCTCGACTTTTACAGGGGCATCTTTGGCAAACTACTCGGTTCGGACTCTTCGCTGAGCAAGCTGATCCAGGCGTTGCAAGCGTCATCTTTGACTCAATTCGAGACGACTATGGAGGAGGAAACTGCTGCCGCCGCTGTCGACAGTACGCCCTCGCCTGACCTGACTCCACCGGTCTTCCTGGCCACTGCGTTGACTCAATTCTCGGAGGTGGCGCGAGCTCGAGGTCCTCAAATGACCCAAGCCGAACTCGAGCGCCTATTTGGTGCTATGCTCACAGGGATGCTCACGGCGTGTGATGAATCTGCAGGCCAGATTCCTGACATGCATCGCAGTACTATCTACAAAATCAACTACATGACGGCTCTGAGGTCGGCATTGGCTGCCATATCTGCCCACGTGCCTGTGGTCCAGACGCCCCTAGAGAAAGCTGCAGAGGAGATCCAGTCGCTGCGAGATCACCTTGTTGAGATCCTTAGCACGATGCTGCTCGAGGATTCTGGAGTTCGCGATCTGATGCAGGAGCTGGACACGCGACGAAGTCACGATCCGCAGACAAGAAGGGGTTGGCTTACGTCTAATCTCGACCTAGCGGCTCAGCGGCTAGATGAATTTCTGTCCTCTTCGGTCATGGACGCTCAAGAGAGCTTGAAGAATCTGCTTGACCGGACCCTAGCCCAGGACATTGTCGCAGAAGCTGTCGAACGGTTCTGCTCCGAGTTTGACGAGTTGGAGAGCATGTTGGACATGGTGGATGCTGAGTCTGGTCTGGTTGCAGGAGGAGATGACAGTGCCACCGACCATGTTGGCTCATTGAGAGAATTGTACCCTAGAACCGGGGCGGAAGTAAGAGCCTTGTTGAGTTAACGACATCGTCCTAGCTCTAAGGGGCGAGGACACCGGTAGCCATATAGTCTGGAAGCTCACTTCGAAACATAACCATAAGATAAGATAAACCCGCATATGCATATGAAGCGCAAATGGAAGTTTTCAGTATTGACTGCTTTGCCTATCTTGCATGCCATTCACTAGCACATTTGTGTTTTTGGTATTTGAGCTCTAACTATCTGTTACGACTTTTTAGCTGCTCAGATGCAGCTGTTCGACCGCGGTCATCTTAGTGGCTCTCAGGATAGGAACTTCTCGGCCGAGGAAACTGTTCTGAGGTTAGTAGACGTCCGACCAGGGCTATACAATCGACTCACCAGTGACACCAGCCGGGTCTGGTTCAATGGCAACCTTCTTGACCTTGCCATTCTCCGTCTCGACGGCGTATCGCTTGCTTCGCTTGTTGCCCAGCAGGGGAGTAGCGTCGAATTCGACATCCAAAGCACGGGTGAACTCGCCGGTCGGATCAGCAAGGAAGCGAATGCCGCTGACGCTGGAAGAGTCCAAGTCCTTGGCCCAAGCCTTCATGCTGCAAAATAGTGAGTGTTTCTGAATGTGACATTGATTTTCCTGGAGTCTTACACAAATGCATCGTTCACGGAGATCACAAACACCTTTCCAGCTTCCTTGAGTTTGTCGCTGCCAATGTATCCTGGAATGTGTTGCTCGGAGCATGAGGGAGAGAAGGCAGCGGGAACACCAATTATGACGCCTTTGCCTGATGAAAGCTCTTTGGAGAGGTCGATCTTGTTGCCAGGGGAGTTCTCGAAGAGGTCCACGCTAGGGATTGAGTCTCCTTCCCTAACCTGCAGGTAAAATGAGTTAGAAACAGGACACGCAGAGGTTGGGGACGATAAGACCATACCATGATTGCGGGTGTAGCAGAGAATGATCTTTTGAAGGGTGTTGAGGTGGCTGATGGACGAAGTGATGTTGAGGCACGAATGAAGGTTCGAGAGAGCATGGCTCGAGTATATGTAAAATTTGCTATTACTGGTGCAAAGATTTGGAATTGATGATGCTGCAGTTGCACCCAGACTTTCACTTTACCTGCGCGACACCCTCACCTTCGACGCAATCGCATTGGAGCTGCACTGCACTGGAGCTGTCCTCATTTCCTACCTATAGCGCAAGTGCGGGGAAAATAAAGCACGCTTATTATTTGGAAAGGAAAATAGAAGTTAGGCTCAGCTTGGAGCTTCAACAGTTGCAAAGCACTCCACGGTCCAAAGCCGGTCGGCCAATCGATATGCCAGCACGGCACGTCGTTCGATGAAGCGTGACTTTGGGATCTCAGATCTCGGAATTCTGCCAGGGACAGCATTTCTTTTCCGTGGTCCCTCCCTTGTTCACGGGCTCCCGCAGCAAAAGAACAACGGCAGAGAGGGGTTCTTATTGAAAGACAAATATATCTACCTAGGTATGTAATGATCTCTTCAGACCACGTAATGGTGGGTATACGGAAACCAAAGCCGTCTGGATGTCGATATGCTTTCCGTCCGTTCAGGGACAATTATGATTAGAGATCGCACGCTTTTGATATCGGGTCAGTCAAAATTTATCCGCATATTTGGAATAGTACTAGTACTTGGCCTCTGCAGGATCAGCCAGCTAGCTGCAGGGGCAGATTTTCTGCATCGCAACGGCCATACTCTAGGGAGGGCTTCGTTCTATTAGCCATATTCGGATTCTTGATGCCTGAACAGAAACAGTCGCAAGCTCTTCCGGAAGCCCTCTTCGAAACACCAGTCAGACCTGTCACTCCCGATTCAAGCAATTTAGACTCTTTGCGCCTAATGTTACCGGATACAGAAGCTGAATTGAGACTGTATGAGTACTTCGTACACAGTACATTGCACTTTTACCCAGCAAGCCAGATCTTGCCGGGTGCGTGTACTCGTAATCTTGTGCCGGATGCCGCAGCCCTATCGTGCGGCTCGACTTACAGAGTTCTAGGCCATTATTTACTCTCCGCTTCGTGGGGCATTTCAGCATTGGCCACGTATCTTAGCGGGCGTGTACCTTCTGGCAGCTTACATTGCATGTCAAGATATTGCATCTTGACCAAGTGAGAAACGTACTCCTGCATTCTATCCGGGCCAGGATATGTACGTGCCCGTCGGCGACGCCGGACGCCCTGAGTCACGCAAATGTATAAACAATCAGAAGGAGGTTTCTGGCTTCTTGCAACTACATTCCGACAACTCTCCTGACTCGGGTACGAAAATAACAACTGACTTGTGGGTGCTGTCGTTTGCGCATGTGCATTCTCTACCTGCGCTCATCTATTGTGCCATCACTGGACTGGAAGAGCTCCTCTGGCTGCATAGGTAACATTCTTCTCGAATCCATCTACTGTACAAGTGCCGGATGCTACCGATGTTTCTTTGGTGTCTATAAGCACCCATATCAGCACGGAGACTGTACCCATGCATGCTTTAGCACGTGCCTGTGTCCATGCCCAGCCGACGTCTGCAAAAGAAAGCCCAACAGCAGACTAGGGAAAAGGAAAGGCCACACCCTGGATATGGAGCCCAGCGCTCTCTTTCATCAACAACATGCCCCTTGCAGCCTCAGATCGTTGTTGCTTAACAGCCATGAGTGTGGGGAAAACTTTGATCTGTCTGCTGTCAGTTCACCGGATCCTTTAAGTGCGGCATAGACTCGAGGTGATTGTCGAATCCTTTGACCTTCTTGGTTTGGAGGCGTGTTTGACATTTTTAATCATTGAGCGTGAGAAGCGCCTTCATTACCATTTTCCTCAGGGAGTGGTTTCCATCAAAGCTTCCCCTGCGCTCAGCTTTTCCAATGGGTTCTTTCAAACAGAGAGTAACAACGTCTCATTTCAGGAAGTTGAACTGTGGTCGTAGCAAAGACTGTACACACGGCCCTTACAAATTTATGATCTACTCCCGAGTCAACGGTTGGCAATCACGAATTATGGTTCACGGCACCTAGGATTTTCTTGATGTGCTGTCACGAATCACCAGGTCCCTGATATCCTTAGCCTCGCAGCCACGGGCAGATCTCAACTACTCCGGTGTTTAAAAGTCGGTAGGAGCGACTGTCAGACCTGTCAGACCTCGTCGCTCATTTCCTAACGCAGACGATGCCTCTCGAGAACCTTTGTCTGCTTGTGAGCATCGACTCATTTCCCGGAGCAGTAGCGTATGTTGCGTGCCCGCCTGTTCGTCGAAGGCACAAATGACCCTGTGCCACCTGCGGGACACAATCAGCAGCAAACCCGTGTCGGTGGCTGCGTCGAAGGGTTTAAGTTTGGACGGCCAAATTGGTCTTCGTCGCTGTTGGGCGCTGGATCGACTCTTTCTCACTGGATTGGGATCAAAAGGAACAGAGTTTCCCTGGGACTAAACCCGGGTGGGAGAATCAGCGCCGCAGCGCCGCCTCGTCATTTCTCGTTCTGCTGTGATCGCAAAGTCCCGGGTTAGCGATTTTGCAAGGGCCGGTTTAGCGAAACAGCAGGGATGGTTCACGGGTCTTCTGGGATTTGGTTCACCCAGACAGAAGATGCGAGTGGCCTAAAACAGGAGCATACTGCACTCGATCACAAACCAGTCTTGCAGCCAGAAAAGACGATCTGATCGAAGAAGCCGCCCTATCAATGGACCTGCTTCAACGACTAGTTCGTACCTTTACCTTTTTCTTTGATCCCTTTCGCCGCCCGTATCTTTAGCCGCAACGCACATCTTCCCCCTTCCCAGGGCCACAATTCCCCATCAATGCGGCGCCCACCGCCGGTCAATGCTCGAATGAGAAGACCTGATTCCTGATTTAGGAGGAGCTCCTACGAAATGCCCAGGTCGAAGCGGCGTCCACTTGGATTCAGCTATCCAGTGTCGTCAGAGGAGAACAGGCTTCTGGGTGGTCCCTGCCACAAAGAGCTTGCCAGTGAGCCGATGCACCAGAAATCTTGCACCTTTTTGATGTGGCTTCAACGAGTCAGAATCAGTCTAGCAGAAGCCTGCTAGAGTTTCTCCCTCGACCCTGCAAACCATCATCATCGCCGCACCCACGCACCCTCGTACCCTTTCCAAAGGTCACTTCGCTCCCACCTTTCCCAGAACGAACCGTGCACCGTGCGCATTTGCCCTGTCCCTGCTTCCGAACACCCTCCCTTCACTTTTCGCAAGCGCATCCTCTCAATCAATCTCAACTCAGTTTATCTTCTTATTGTTGCTACCTCTCCCCATCCCTCACGATTTGCAGGGAATCTTACCCGAGGTCTCTCTCTGGCTGCGACCGACACCGCCAACGAACCTTTTCCCAAGCACAAACCACCACATCTGTCGACGTTCAACTCAATATTCGGCATCTGTCTGTGTCACTTCGTACATCGCTGCCAGCATTCCATCCCGTCTGACTTTCTGAGGAGCGCAACATATACACGTACTCCTAGATTGTGATATACTCCAAATCTCCCTCCTCGATTCCTGCGCATCCTTCAGCGATATGCAGTCTTGAATCTGGGTGTGTGCAAGTCGATTGCATCACCGATTCCCATCACAGCACCTCCGACATTTATTGTTTCGCCCTTCAGCAGCGGCGCAGCAACTCTATTTGTCCTCTGAATCTATAATCAATACACATATCTCCCTTTCAACATGGATAGCCAGGGTGGTGGCGCATCGGCGAACAACTCGAGCGACTTTGTGCGCAAGTTATATAAGTATGTCCATCGATGAGACCAATATTCCATATGCAGGCACTGATTTCCTCTTGCAGAATGCTCGAGGACCCCTCATATTCCTCAGTCGTACGTTGGGGCGATGACGGCGACAGTTTCGTCGTCCTCGAGAACGAAAAGTTTACCAAATCGATTCTACCCAAACATTTCAAGCACTCCAATTTTGCCAGTTTCGTCCGTCAATTGAACAAATACGATTTCCACAAGGTCCGACAGAATAATGAGGAGGGTGGACCTTCGACATACGGCAACAATGCCTGGGAATTCCGTCATCCTGAATTCAAAGCGAACAGCAAAGATACGCTCGATAATATCCGACGAAAAGCTCCTGCTCCTCGAAAACCCTCTAGTCTCAGCGAAGAACAAATACCCATTCAGCAGATCGACCTTATGAACCAACAGATCGTAGCGCAAGCGCAACAAATTGAGTCACTTGTTCAAAGTACCAATCAACTTCAGATGAACCACCAAATGGTGGTACAGGAGCTACTTCGTCTTCAAAAGACCGTCCTCAATCACGACCGAGTCATGCAAGATGTGATGACATTCCTACATTCCGTCGATGCAAAGCAGCGAAGGGATAGCAAGGCCATCTTTGCTCCGCAATCCGATCCCGCCCAAACAAGCACGACCCTGACCCCCACCAGTCAAAATATGCCTCAGCAAGACGAGGATGTACCTGCATCGCCTTTACAGCACGCCTCCAAGCTTCTGCACGATCTCAATCCCAACGGTCAGTTCAACATTAACGGTTTGGAGCAGATGAATACAAGCATTGCAACCCCACCCATCACTCAAGATCCTCGGAGTATGCAATATCGAGGTCCCAACTCGGCCACTTCGAGCGGTAGCATGGGTTTCTCGAAGATGAATCCAAATGAGTTGGAAAGTGTGGTCTATCCAATGGGTACCAGTAACGGAATTGATCCCATGTATAGCGAACACATCCACAATATCCCTTATGCATTGCCCTCGAAAGATACTCAGGATCCACGTGCGCAGTTCGCTGAGAGTCGCAAGAAGAGTGGGACAGTCGATCCCGGTTGGAGTCGATCACCAAGGATACTGCTTGTCGAGGATGACCCGACTTGTCGCCAGATTGGCGGCAAATTCCTCTACTCTTTCCAATGCGTTGTGGACTGTGCTTTTGACGGTCTGGAGGCTGTAAGCAAGATGCAAGAAGGCAACAAGTACGACATGGTCCTGATGGACATCATCATGCCAAACCTGGACGGTGTTTCGGCCTGTCACATCATCCGCCAATTCGACAGGACTCCGATCGTTGCAATGACCTCGAACATCCGGTCGGATGACATTCAGATGTATTTCCACCATGGCATGGACGACGTTTTGCCAAAGCCGTTCACTCGAAAGTCACTACTGGACCTGTTAGAAAAGCATCTTATGCATTTGAAAAAGGTTCCACAAAATATGGATGCGCCACTGATGTCGGCTGCTGTTGGCCCTCCCGGCGGACATGCCTCTACAGCACACTCCTCACGAGATGACATGTCAGCTGCAGCCTCTCCGGCAGGCTCGAGTGGCACATGGAACTCTCCTAGTCAGTATTCGGGAGTTTCACCCGTCAACCCAAACATGCATCTATCCGGAATACCGCAACAGCAACACTATATCGATGCGAATGGGAATATTGCCTCCTATCAGGGTGGCCCGCAGACTCCCTTGGGTATGAGACACAACGTCATGCAAAACCAGGCGCACAGACGAGGACAATCCGAGATGTCAGGAGGAGGAGACATGGGAAGTGCTAACAAAAGGCAACGGATATACGCGCCTCAACAGCCCATGGCAGCTCCTATGCGACAATGAAGGACGCTCTGGTATACCCGGGCGTGACCCGTGCAAGACGACGAGAGCTGCTGCACTTGTGCGAAGCAGTGCGGCCATCTTCAGGAAGAGTCGCAATCCGTCCTCCATTATCGCGTGAAAGGATGGCTCACCTGAATTTCCGGCCATATTCTGCAGCAGTCAAGGCGTTGAAACGATGACTTCCTCTCCTACTGTTTGTGTACAAAAGACATCAGCTGGAAGCATTGTGCTACACCTTTGCGGGGACACACAGTGACTTGTTTACGATTTGACGAAGACACGGTTTAAGAAGGATGTTGGGGATACAACTATGATGATACCCGTTTGTGGCTGGAAGCGTCTCACCAAAGATATCGACTTGTAAGAGGTACAAGAAATCTATATCCATTCTGGAATAAGTGAGACGGCTTATCACGGCCTTGCACCTTGGCCACGGAGTTATATCTGGCACAGTGTGATTGAGGGACGAAGAGAGGAGGAATGGTTTGTTGTACAGAAGTCTAGGATGATGTAATATTGTGGTATGTCAAGAGAGGCTGTAGCATGTATCGTGTCGGACATCTTTTCCATACGTGCCTAGAAACGCGTTGTTGCCTTCGATCAGAGCACTGCCTTCATTTCATGACCTTATATTGTTTGCTCGCTCCTGCTATTCCTCATTCATATCATACAGCAGAACCCGACAAGATGGATGTCGTCGGCTGCCCGTAACTAGAACATCTATTTCGCTCGGGAATGAACTCATCCTTTGCAACTTTCGCGCTTATGAGTTCATTTGTACTCAGCCTCCGAACTTCTCTTTCTCTTTCTCCCACTGCTCCGGCGTCAGACACTTGGGAGTCCAAGCATGTATAGCGGCAATCTCTGACTTGAGTGCGTTGTTCACTAGTCGATGTCGGGCAAGAAGTGTCTTTTTCTCAAATTCGGGCGATACGATGATGGCGTTGAAGGCCTGACCACAACCTCCAGACATGTCTTCTATCGACACGTAGGTTGCGCCGATGGTCTGCTTCAACTTCTCGCTGAGCGTTTCGGGCGTGACTCCCGACGACGCTGCGGTCTCCGCTGCGGCGGTATCTGTCTGGGCGGCCATGGGTGTGGACTGGCGAGGTAGAGTTGTGGATATTGATCGTCGTGAAAGACGGCTTATGGTGTTGGTGCAGCGAGCCCTGGGTAGTGATGCTGTTGTTGCGGCGCGGATACTCGTCGATGCTCTCCGGGCGGCCTGCAATGCTATGCGGACGTGCATGGACGATCGCACCGTTTCGGGATCGTTCGAGGTGGTGATTGACTACTGAACAGTGCTCAGGTCTCGTCGGCTGCTCAGATGTGTTGTCGCTCTGCAAAGACTTGCGTGAGATACAATGTTCGGTCGATTGGTTTGAAATCAACTTGGTGACTTTTTTTGGAGAGATGGATATTGGATGATTATTCGAAGCTCCCCAGATCCTTGTCTCCTGCGGGCCATTGCGTCATTTGAAATACTGGAGTTGGAGTTGGAGTTGGCTGGCAATGCCCAAAACCAGCAAATAAACAACGAAACGGCCTGCAAGCTCGGAGCAAAGAAACGTATACAATACTGGTCGCTCTACTACAACATGTGTCTTGTGGCTTTCAATCCAGCCTGACCAGGTCGCCGACCGTCACTGATGCTGCGACAGCTGTTACTTCCCACTCTTTCAAGAACACCGTCTCTACGCAAAAGCACTTTTAAAACGGATACTTCCACCATCCGCAATATGAGCACCTACAATGTCTCCCCATTCACTACAGCAGTGGTGTCGTCCATGCGCCGACTCTACCCCGAAGTACTGGCAGACAAATCCTTCGACAACACTGGTTTCCTCGTACAAGCACCCTTTATACCTTCGCGTCCGCGCAATCGCAATTCCGTCCTGTTGACCGTCGATCTCACTCGTGCCGTCGCAGACGAGGCCATCGAAAACGATCACTCCGTTGTCGTCGCATACCATCCCATCATATTCCGCGGACTCAAGTCCATCACCGCCGACGATTCGCAGCAGCTGTCTATAACGTTACTTCTCGCGCATGGTATCAGCGTGTACTGTCCGCATACCGCGGTCGACACCGTCCCCCATGGCATGGCCGACTGGCTCTGCGACATGGTGACAGGAAAAATGGACGATCCAGAACAAGAAGCACATTCAGCGGCAGCACCACCGTCGCCGCCATCCGAGACCGAAGTCACCACCTCTGAGAGTGAGAAGGATTCAGAGTCTACGAAGCCAACATCGCCATCCGCGGCAGACCAAGACCACGACGACCCCTTCTTCAAGTCCAACGAGACACCCAATGCGAAAAGCACTAAATTGTTTCGCAAAAATGCTCCTCATCTGCACAGAACCTACTCGAAACCCGCATACCCAAGAGCGACCTCCGACTTCTACCCAGCAGTGATATCACATTCTCGCAGCGTGATCACCCCGTCTCCACGTGCAGCGATTGACTCGGCGAACCAATTCGTTGCCTCGGATGCAGCTTACACCACCTCCAACACCGGCGCAGGTAGATTGATCGAGTTCTCCGAGCCGCAACCCCTGACACTCCTGATCACACGTATCGCTCATGCGATAGGCTTGCCGAAAGGCTTTGCCGTGGCGATCCCTCAGGGCCGGACGATCGAGGCCATGAGTATTGCCAGCGTGGCTACATGCCCCGGCAGTGGAAGTGGCGTGGTGCGCGGATGTCGTGCCGACCTGATTTTCACGGGCGAGTTGAGTCACCATGAAGCGCTGGCTGTGACCGAACGAGGCGGGTGTGTGATCAGTCTGTTCCATTCGAATTCGGAGAGAGGTTACCTTTGGGGCGTGATGCGTGAGAAACTTGGAGATGAAGTCACTGAGGAGTGGGCAAGAGTGAGGGATGAAGAAGCGGCTAAGTCTGGGTTGGAGAAAGAGATGAAGGAGATGTTGCAGGACGAAAGTGTTGAGGTAGTGGTTAGTGAGAGGGATAGGGATCCGTATGGGATCGTTGTCCTGGAGGAGACGGCTGTGGAAGGCGTGAGTTTTGCTGAAGAGTGATCGCCCTTGGCTGCGAGAGACGTGTGGGCGCGACATTCTCCAGAGCAAGAGGAAAGAAGAAACTTGAGGACCTTGAGCTGTCGAAAACACTGGTGTGGCCCTACGGCAGGCTTTGCCCAAAGGCTCTGTGTCGACTGATCTTGCAGTGGCCAGACGAACCAGGACAGTAGGTATTCGTCACCCGATCTCTTTGGAGGCAAAACGCTTATTCATGAAGGTTACTTGTCGTCGCATCAGACTATCTTGGTGTCTGGGTTCAAGTTCTCGATTGCACAGGTGGAGCCGATCACTATATCGGGTCAATAGTCTTCAGGAAGTACCAAAGACAATCTGATCGATTTTCGGCCCTGTTGTTGCTGGCTGGAACCAGTCGCAAGCATGACAGCCAGCGGGCGAGGCACTTCCCCACGCTCCGGCGGCGGGCTTTTTGCCTGCTGGGGATTTTCCTGGCTGGTTCGACCGTACCTGACTGGCATGGATGTGTACAAAAGTCAATTTGGCACAGTAGGCTCAGACTCCGAGCTGTCGGACAAGACGCAGGACATGCGATGGCCTGAGGATGGCAGCAGAGTACATAGAGGGTTGGACGATGCCATGGTCGAATTCAGATCGGTTGATGGACGCGAGTTATATGAACTACCCACTGAGGGTCCTCGCCATACACAAAGCAGTGCGCTTTTGGTGACTGGGTCCACCTTTGAGGGGTTCTGGTCTTCCATGCGCAGGTCTCTATTCATCATGGTGCCTATCCGTGCCCCCAAACACCACGCTATGCAAACACAAAACAATATGACACCATGCTATGCTCAAGCCAGCCTATTCTAGTCGAACAGGTGACGCGAAGAGACCGAAGGGCTCAGAAATTAAACAACCACACCTTCGCGCATCGTCTCAAGCGTCTTCTTTCCCACGCCTCTCAGCCTCGTCAAATCAGCCCAGGACGTCAGTGATACCGCGCCTTCTGCACCGTCATCGCTGAGAAACTCGACGATGTTCTCGGCTTTCTTCGTGCCCAAGCCACTCAAAGTCATGATCTTGCTCACGTCGCGCGTGTTGACTATGTCGAGCAGGTGCCGTGTCCGAGGCGTCACGGCACCAGATTCCGCATCCTGTTGTGTCAATGGATCAGGTGAAGAGACTCTCGCTTTCCGCCTCTGCCTTGATTTCTTAGGTCGGACTCGATTAGATGCCTCGTCATCTTCGCTCTCGTGGTATGCAGATGGCTCGTCTTCGTGGTAGCTGGCGTCGACCTCCTCGACCACATGGTTGCGATCGTTAGAGACGTCTGCACTGGGAGGTGCGTCCTCCTCCTTTCTTCTGGCAATCTTCTCTCGCAGCTTCTCGATCTTGCCGACCAGCTTTTCGTTCTCGGGGAAGAAAGGCTGCGCGAGCTGATACATTTTTAGCGCACTGCTGTCCTCACCCCGTGCTTGATGCTGCTTCGCCATTAACAAATAGCTCAACCCCTCTGCACGCTCGCCATCTTGACCTTCGAGTCTCTTCTCAATAGTGTCCAGACGCCGCTGAACCTCTTCCGAGATGGTCTTGGTTGGCGCTATATCTGGCGCGTTCAATGCTCTGGCGGCAAGGATCTCGGACACTTTCTGCTCGACAAGCGATTCGATTGAGGCCTTTGTGATGGCCACTGGTTCTGGTCCGCGACGAATGAAGCTCGGTGTGGGGCGGGCGACCTTGCTTGGCCGACTCGAGCCGATCAAGGACGTATCTGCATTGCGCTTTAGTGGTGATGATTTTCGGGGGATGGCCTTCGTGTGCACAGGTTTGGTGCGATCCGAGTAGACAGCGAAAGCCTTTGGCGGTTTGTCGTTCTTGGTTGCAGCATCGCGGGTGGCAGCGAGGTTGACGTTTATACTGTTTGCAAGTGGCCGCAGCGGTTGGCGTTGCATGGTAGGTCCGCCCAAGGCTGCTCCTGGTACCTGCCGTGGAGGTCCCTTGAACATAGGCTCGTTCTCTACTTCTCGGACCTCAATCTTCTTCGTTCGGTTGGCGAAGTTCAGAGAGCTAAGTGTATCGAGGTGGTATGATTTGACTGGGGCGAGATTCAAGATCATGATCGTGAAGCCGTTGTTCTGCCCCAGGGAGAGTACCCGCGTCATCTTGGACTCTCGGTACGGTATGCGCTGCTGCTTCTTGCTGATAGCCTCAACACATTGTGCTAGGACGAATAGTGATTTGTTGATGCTAGCCGACTCCACCATCCTATCCTTACCGTTGCCTGTGCGACGATTGTCTTCGGATCCAGCAAGGTCAATGGCGCTTGCCGTGGTGACTCTCGTTTCTGTGGGACTTGTGATGGTGACCTTGACGCACAGGATCGCGTGCGACCGGGAGGAATGGGCGTTGAGCTTTGTGGCGCCTGTACTTCTATTGGCATTGGCCTTGTCGTAGAGTACCTCGAAATCTTTGAGCGAACCGCAGGGGACTTCAGTCAATCCCACAACAATAGTTTTGCCGCCTTCAGCTTCTCTGATGGGAAGACCGGTAGGCGTTCGCTTCTCAGGAGCGTCAAATAAGTCGAAAACCCGATCGTTATAAATCTCGTAATAACTCATGCACACCGCGACGGTTGTCTCGCCGTTGGTGCTCTTCTCAATGGCCCGACTTTTTCTGTACACGCCGCTGAGCAGTCGCGGGATCATTCCTCGGTCGACAAGAGATTTCCCACCGCGCATCGTATGTGTCTTTCCAGTACCAGTCGAGCCATATGCGAATATTGTAACATCGTAGCCGAGGAAGAGATGCTTAATCGTAGGTGCAACTGTAGTAGCGCATTAGTTCTACTTTACATCAGGAGCTGCTTTTCCTGTTTACCTTCCTGATCGAACAGCTCCTGCTGCGTCGACTGCTGTTCGTAGACACTGTTGAATTGGAAGCTGTATTCTTCGGCGAAGTTCTTCGGATTTGGTATCTTGACAATGGTTGGATTCCCGTCAGGCCCATCATGGCTGGTCAGAATCTGATCCTTTTCAATTTCCGACCTCAGAAGAGGTCGAATACGCGCAACGACTCTCACACTCATGTTGAAGTTAGTGTATAACTATGGATGGCACGACTTGCCTCTCGAATGAAATCGGACGTTCATCGAAGGGAGTCTGGCGCAGGTCGAGTCGTGGAAAAAGACCGTTGTCAAGGGCAACAGAACTACGGTGGGTTGAGAAAACCACAGAGTCTGACATGTCTATCAACACGTCCTCGAGACCTCCTGTTCCCGATAAGCCTGCACGTTGGGCCTGACTACGGCATTTGACGAGCGATGAAAAGAAGGGCGGAACCTCGATATTGGTGATGTTCTGAACAAACATCATTCAGCTGAGCTACCTCTAAGGAGCCGTCAACGCAGGACAGGGCTACTATGGAGGCGGGACTATCGCAGTCCTGCGCATTCACAATTCCTACCACATCAGGTCATCAGTCTCGAACATCAGTCTAATGCTGAAATCAAAGCCGACTCAAGCCTGGATCTGGGCCGCGAATCCTCGTCGGCAGCCACTTGGCCCAGGCAAGATCGAGCGACCGGAATTCCGTTCTTCAGCCAAACTGGGCGATTGTGTGACAGATCCATAAGTCAATTACCCCATTCGTTGCATGCGACGACAGATTGGACCACTTTTCATACCTGATACTCAGGAAGCATGGTCAGAATCATGCTCCACATGCTGCATCGAAACACGAGGCTCAAGGCACCAGTATACCTGGCCAATGTTATGAGCATTGCACGATCTCGGGGATCTCTACCCTGCTCGTCAATGGCGCAGCACCGGAATCCCGTCCCATACAGCCCCATCAAGATCAGGTGTACGGTGCTGCTGCTGGTATATCTCTGGCTTCATTCCATTTGTCTTCATCCTCATCCTGCACTCGATATTCTCTGTTCTTGCTTGTTGGTTCTGAGCTCATTTTCGGCGACGCACACCCGTCCCGTCAAGCTGCAGATTTCTATTCAAGCTGATTTGACAACCCATAAACGCAACCAACAAGTGCCATCGTTAAGATGTCGTCCGACCCTGATGATACCTTCAAGTTCTATCACTACGATCCCTCGTTGGCTGCCGCCTGTGTTTTTGCTGTGCTTTTCGGATCATCGACCATATGGCACGCGTTCTTGATTGCCAAGTATAGAACTTGGTATTTCATTCCATGCCTCACAGGTGGTATTGTGAGTGATCTTTTATAGTTCCACCTCTCCTGCCCTGACAACACCAACTCCAGCAGACTTCTGCTAACTTCTACGACTGCAGTTCGAGACCGTGGGATATGCAGCACGGGCAATATCGCATGGGCAAGCGCCAGATCCGACTCTCGGTCCCTATGTCATTCAGACCCTCCTTCTTCTCGTCGCTCCGGCACTGTTCGCGGCAAGCATCTACATGATACTAGGCCGCATAATTGTCAGTGTGGACGGCGAATCTTACAGCCTGATCAAAAAGAAGTGGTTGACGAAAAGCTTCGTGGCGGGAGATGTGCTCTCTTTCTTCATCCAGCTTGGTGGTATGCTTGAATGGTTCCATGGACATGCAGGTCCGAACCTTTCGTCGGACATGTTCTAACTTCTTACAGGCGGCGGACTGAGGGCAAGCAGCAAACCGTCAACAGCAAAGACAGGGTCCCACATCGTCTTGACGGGACTCGTCATTCAGATCGTCCTTTTTGGCCTTTTCATCGCCGTCGCGGTGGTTTTCAACCTTCGATTGCGCGCCAGGCCAATCAATACACCCCGTGCCTGTTCTTTACCTTGGGAAAAGTATCTTCGGATACTGTACATTGCCAGCGCGTTCGTCATGCTTCGATCAATTGTGCGCGTGGCAGAATTTATTGAGGGCTTCGAGGGGACGATCATTCGCCATGAGCTGTATCTGTATATCTTCGACGCAGTACCTATGGCAGCAGTGATGGTTGTGTTCAACGTTTGGTATCCGTCGTGCTTCTCGAAGCGGGCAAGAAAAGCTATCATGGTGGAGCAAAGTGCAGACTCAAGCCTTGAGCTCTCGGATATTGAGGGACAAGGAAAGTGAAGGGGAAGAAATGACATGGATGGGATTGGCGTATGTACTGGAGTGATTGGCGAGCCTGTTTCCAGAAGAAGGGGTACTATCTTACTGCTGTTGCTCCTCAGGTTCAAATTGAGTGTTGTCTCTTATTGTTAGTAGGGCTCCTTCGCGTACAACAATATAGCTTTAGCTCTTGACGGGGCTAATTTTCATCAGGCATATCGTACAGCGCTTTTGTCTTGCTGTCGAGGCGTACGCTGTCGTGTCTATGCCTGACTTGGAACTTATGTCGTTGATGTAGTCCTCGTCAGATATGTTGTCACGTGCCGCGCCTGAAAAAATGGTTAGTCCGAAACTGATGCTGCACAGCAACCGGCACGACGCTCCGCATCCGCCCAAAACAACCACAAACTGGCGGCCACATGGTGCTTGGATCGGGCTGCGCTTTCTCGCATCACACTCTGATGAAACGCACACACACTATCCACGTCTGTCCTTCGGGTATCTGCACTTCTCGCAAACCAATCTTATGTCTCAACACCCTGTACAGCACACATCCATTCGTCCCAAAACCACCATGTCGTTCATAGTCGCAGTCTGATAAATCAGTCCCTACCGTCGAAACACAACCCACCTGACCCTACAAGTACCTGCGGCGATCACACTCGGCCCTGTGCTGCACTCTCGCGGAACCCTCGCGAATACATACCGACAGCAAGAAACACGGCGCATCGTCTGCGCGTTGTTTTATAATCCGACATGGCGACGACCGAGGTCTATGTTCGCGAGTCGCGGCGACGGTACTCATGGCCCGAAGTCCAACTCAATCTGTGGATTTTTGTCGTCCTCGCAGGAGCAGCGACAGTGCTGGGGATAAACGCGTGGTTTATATCAGTCCAGAATCAATTAAAAGTTGGAGTGCCATGGTACGCACGGTCCCGTCCCCTAAAGCAGGCGCTTTGATCTCATCCAACAGACAAAACTGACGTGACTTGATTGCAGGTTGTTTACGTTCGCCGTCATAACAGGCGGTCTGACCATTCTGTTCCTCGTCATCATCATGATCCTCGCCGGGCGGCGCATGCTAATACCCAACGGCATCCTGCTCGGCTCTTTCATTCTCTTCGTTCTATGGGTCACGGTGCTGATAGAGACCGCGATCCAATTGTACGGCAACGGGAATGTCAATAGCAATTGCAACACATATGTCAACAACCAGGAATACACGGGCGTTTCGATAGAGACGTTGGCCTGGTTGACGCAGAGCAACATCTGTTCGTGTTGGAAGGCCTCATTCGCCTGGTCCATCATTCTAGCAGTATTATTTCTGTGGATGATGATACTGTCGTGGCAGGTCCAGCAATCTGATGACTAAAAAGGGGGAGGACGAAAAACGTTGTTGCAATTTCTTTTCCTATGTCACTCAACAAGCGATAATGAGATATTTTCAGCATATACGGGTTCGAAACGGTTTTGATGCATGTCATGGGTCAACGAGGATTGTTCCTCTACTCTACGATATATGCGCATATTTGGCATGGAGTTGTTTCAAGCGTGGCGAGATTCTGGATCCCATTTTCTAAAGTCCAGCTATAGAAGTAACATCTCTATGTTCTTCAATATATACTTTTTGGACTTGAAAGGTTCTTACATGAATTCATTGTCTTGTTCCTACCGAGATGCTGCTCATGCTTTGATGAACTCAGCGATGCGACTGTTCATGAACTCGATATCTTTAGGATTGGCACCACCACCAGCAGTATGACCCCAAGTGGACTCGATGACTGCCAGTGTCCCATGTTTCAGATGCTTCATTTCGATCTCGGAATCCTCGGGCGGGAAGTACTGATCCGTCCGACATGGCATGACCAACATTTTAGCTTTGATGCTTCCCAGTGCCTTGACATATAAGTCATCGTCTGGGACATCACCACCAAGCTGGCTCAATTTCACCTCGGACTGGCCGGGGATCACCAAGCCGATATCGCCCATCTGCCACATGCGCGCGAGGACGAGCAAGTCATCCGCATCCCACGCCATATATCCTTCCTCCCTCTTCTTCATCCACTCCTCTATGGTCTCCGAGCTGAGCATTCCGGCATTCTTGAATTCGCGATTGCGGAACCAGCCCGTGCTAGTCAACCAAGCCGCATAACCGCGTGCGAAAGCCCGTAAACCATGCTTGGGAGTAAGCTCTTTCAACTTTGCCCCCACATCCTCGCCGCGAGCCAGTTTGTCCTTCATGGCCTGCCACGCAATGTAGTCGATGGAGTTGATCAACCCGGCTATGGGCCCTTCGAGGAAGGCATAGTTGTGCAAGCTTGTCCGGGCGGACGAGCAGATGGCCACGCTGCGCTTTACAAAGTCTGGATACATGGATGCCCAGTGGTAAGCTTGCTGGCCGCCCATGCTGAAGCCAACGACGGCTTCGAGTTCGGACACCTTCAGGTGGGTCGTCAGCAGTTGGTGCTGGGCGTGTATGACGTCTTGATAGCGTAACTCGCCTGGTAGTGGGAAAAACTTCTTGTTGGATGGGGAGGAGCTCTCGCCGTTGCCCAGCATGGCGACGACGACCACATGGTACGGCGCCAGGGCGTCATATGGAGCACTGGTGAAGCTCAAGGTCGTGTTGATGAAGCCGGCATAGCATGTGGGGATAAGCACGACGCCCGCTGTCGATGAAGCATTGTAACTTCGGTAGGCTACACGGACATCGTGCAGAGTACTTCCATTGGAGAAGGAGAAATCGGGAATGTCGTAGTACTCGACGCCTTCCACGTTGGGAGGTGGCATGGTCGATGTCGTTGATGTTCTGGTCGTTCTTCGGTCGCACGCTCAACCCCAGCAAGACATGCGATTCTTGTCGATCGAACTGACACTTCTCAGCAGTTCTATACGAAGTAGCTCAATTCGCTGGAAGGTCTCTGCTAGTCTGAAATTATCAAACTCGATGCTCATCGACCTCACTCTTGGTGGCTGTGGAATTGTGGAGGATATAATGACTTATACGGACTTGCCCGCAATCGTCATGACTATCGATTCGCGGATTTATATTCGAGCCCGGAACAGGAAGCTACAAAGCCAACAACAGCTGCAACTCGCCACGAGTGTGGCACCCTCATCAATTCGTCCAGCGTCCATAGTCTGATCCGGGTTCGATATAGGCACGACTGACTAGGAGATAAAGGTATGTTCAGATGGCGTGCACATCTACCTTACAGGCTGGCATTCCAGAAGATATTGACGGCAGCGACTCGGGCTTCGATCTGATCTCTCTATGCTTTCAGGATGGATGGCTTTCCAGTGTCATATTCTGGTAGTAGAGCATGGCGAACAAGACCAAGGAGGGTCGATCCCAGCATTGTGATATTGCTCAGTCGTTGGGCTGCATCTCTTCACGGGATGGTTCTAGGGATGGCCGAATTTGAAGTCACAGAGAAAAACGATCGTTATGATGTCAGTTCAAACAAGCGAGGTCGCGACTGGTTGGGAGGAGGCAAGAGATGCGCTGCTGAATCAACTCGAGGTTGTTACAAGATTGATTACCATGCTTCTGGTTCGAGACAGCAACGTCATTTTCGACACCCCTACTTCTTGTCAGCACCGTGTTCAATAGTTTGTTCACCGCTGATCAGAAACGGCTGCACCGCCAGGCGTCGCAAAACGTAGCCTTGTTGTCATAGGATAGGCTGGGTGGGGGTTTCAGCCTTGCTATAACAGCTGAAAGCTTGACATATCCCAGTCATGTATCATGCCGTGAGCCAGCAGAGGATTTGCAAACGTAGTAATGTCTGTCGCCTACAACGTAGCACCTGGGTTGTCGCCGCAAGCCTCTCGACAAGGCGAACGACCGGCATGAGGCTCTCAGAACAAGGGAAGTTGATGTCTGACCACGGTACGCTCACTTAGTCCCTAGCAGGCCGCGCAACGGACGATTTGATTTTGGAGGGACAGAAATGCGTGGAGGATGGGTGTAGAGGCACCATCCTAGTAGCTGCGGACCGAAACGTCTCTGTCTCGAGAAGTAAGGAACCCCAGGACGATCTCAAAAGTTGAATGTTAGTGGTAGCGAACAAGTTGGCAAAGTGAGGCAAGAATTACAAGGAGTCGCAGCAATAGAAACCGAGGAAGCTGACTGCTTAAAGTCGAGCTTGACAAGGTGTGCCCCTTGTTTTGGCTGGGACGGCACGCTTCGGCTCGCCCATACCACAGTTAAGCCAACCCCACCTGCCCACCTAAAGACTGCGACCCGAAGCAAGCTGAAGAGTCAGAAGACTCCAAGGCCATGGCTTGCAGCTTCCCGCGCCCCGGCCTGCAAAATTCCAGCTGTCAGGGCAGCGGAATGCCCCCCAAGAAAAAGTTAACCACCTCGTGACAATCCAGCGACGCCATCCCTATTGCGCCTTCTGCCTTCCCTTGCTAAGTACCACATTTGAACTTGCTGAACGAAGATTCTGAAGTATATATCACTCTATGCAGAGCACGCCACTCACGCACGAAATTACCTTCGCGTCGCGAGCACAAATCCTCCTGCCGCATATTGGGGAGAGTGAGTGGTTATATCAAATCTGGCATTTGAGATCTGTTGACCGCTTCGTGCGAGGTTATTCTCATTGACGTTACATTTTGTTTCCATGCCTCGCTAAAGTCCGTTGCCTTCTGGGGGCACCATTGGCGTTACTGCCCTGTCATACACACTTCAGTCTGTTTATATTATTGCACAAATACGACAAAACATCTTCCAAACTTCGGATAAAATTTACCAGCCGAAATCTCACGCTCCGGTTGACCTCAGAACACGATCGGTTTCCGAGGCAATCATGGACAAATCGCCTTCCCCATGTTGTCTTTGTCCATCTTGACCTTTCCATTCACCAGATATTCCACCTCGAGGCTTCGGAACACTATCGCTGTCGGGTACCACGAGGCGGCCTATGCGCAACCATTATCCACTAGAGCCTTGAATGATCTTCCACACTAATCCACTCCTTACCCGGCTATAACCCACAGCAAGACGAACTAGATACGAGTCTGTGGACTCTTTCTAGGACGCATCTGATCCTTTAGTATCTCTAACCCCCCAGACTGCTACAAACTTCAATTTTGCCCAACTCATTCGCCCCTCCGAAAGTTAAACCCCACCAGGGCCACAACCGGGCCCTGGACCGCCAACCTGCATTGTGTGTCCTGCAAAACGAGCGCCTCCCGTGCTGGCACAAGCCTTGTGGTCTGTAACCTCTTCTCAGATGCTTGCTTGACCGTTGCGCGACCAGGCTTGGTTGACGGGAACGGCTCTTTGGTGACGCTCGCACGGGAGTACATCAAAAGGACAGTATTTCGGTTCCAGCCGAAGTTTCTGTTCAAGCTTCATCTGCAATGCCCCCAATGGCGGACGCTCTTTCCCAGCTTCCTGGCAGACATACTGTGCAGGAGTTTGATAGGCTGTATGGAACTTTTAGGAGGTCAGCCATATCAAATATGTTCTCTTCTTATAAATCGCTGACGGGTCTTTCCAGTGGTCAATACATGTTGCCGCACGACGAGAAAGAAGCCGAAAGGCTGGATATGATGAACACCATGATCAGAGTATCTCGGCCCGCGGGTCCCACGAGGCTGACTCTTGTTCCAATGGAGTCTCTCAAAAGGCCGGCCTCAGCGCTTAGTGAGAGAGTACGAATTCTCGACTTGGGCTGCGGCACAGGTGTGTGGATGAACGAACTGGCTCAACAACTGCCTGATGCCGAATTTGTCGGCGTCGATATTCACTACCAAGGGCCTTCTTCTTTGCTTCCCAATGTTGGTATCCGAGCCCCGTGGGATTATGAGGGACCATGGGCTTTGGGTGAAAGGTCTTGGGACATGATCCATCTCCAAATGGGACTAGGCAGCGTCTCTGACTGGCTCGGACTCTTTCGCAAGGTGCTTCGGCACCTGGTTCCTGGCAAGGGATACTTTGAGTCTGTCGAAATTGATTTTCAGCCGAGATGTGACGATGGCACGTTGAAGCCCGGCAAACTGACCGATTGGTGGGATCTGTATATCAAAGGATCGTACGAAGCCTTCAATCGTCGTCTACACTATGAACCCACAACAGGTGAAATGCTCAAAGCCGCGGGATTTGAGGAGAAGGATATTTTCCATACGGTTTATAAGATCCCCCTGAACGACTGGTCCAAGACGAACCGAGAGGCTGGCGCATGGTGGCAGATTTGCATGTCACCCGGGGTCAATGAAACGGGAGGCTTTGGTCTCGAGGCCATGAGTCTGGCTCCTCTGTGCAAGTTTTCCAACTGGCCGCCCGAACATGTCAAGCGATTGTGCGCTGAAGCTTTCGCTCAAGCCGCAGATCCCAATGTGCACGCCTACAACGAGCTGCACGTATGGACAGCAAGAGCACCTAGCCTAAACGACGGCTGAAAAACAATGCATTGGGAGGTTATTTGAGTTATCCTTGTTCTGAACTTTGGTCCGCACCATCAAACCGCAATCATGCAGTTCTCATCACTCCGCCAAATGCTTTCCGAAATCTTAGGATTCTGGAGCAGGCGGCCAGGAGACGAAACCCGAGATGGGCAACAATCAGGATATTTCGGGGCCATCCTGGGATCACTACGAGGAAGAGAACAACGACAGGCGTAATATTGTCGCCTCATGGGATGCCATGGTCCGTTATGAAAGAAAGGCGCTGTTGGGAACGGGAAAGCACGACAGGTGCTGCTTACTCTCAGCCCGATCCTATGATTCGACCGACGGGGCGATAACAACCTGATGCGATGCTAAGTGCTGTTGCATATACAGGAGCTGAGCCCGAGCGGAAAGGCGAGGCGTGAGGACGCTCTCCCTGGATGGTCATTTTTCTGACGAGGATCTGTGGACTGCTTATGTATCTGCATGGCAACCGGCCGATGATTGCAAAGTGCTTGACATAACTGCGTAGATGTTAATAATCATGAACGGATCCTTATCACTCAGCGTTCCCACATGGTGCTGCATTTTTGGGAAAGTGAAATTCATGCACGGAAAGAACGTGGCGGAGAAGTGTGAGAACGTTAATGATTTTTGAATTGACGCATGAGACATCACTGGTGCTCGACCCTTGCAGACTCCCATTTGCGCAAGCCTTGCATTCTCTCTGTGAATCAAGGCATGCTGCCTGCCTGTATTTTGCTTCGCTCTGCGAGGAGGTCGACGTGGAGCTTTGTCTAGCCCACTATTCGCATGGCCACAAAAAACCGACCACGCCTCCACCGCTTTCCTCACTCGATTCGAACTTCGGTACCCCCTTCGTTCCGCTCAACGGCCAAGTATCACTCATTCACACTGCAGCAGCAACTCCAGCGGCGTCAAATCGTATTGGCAACCAGCCGTTTAAGCAAAGGTGCTGGGCCGGGTAGGGACGAACAGCTTCTTGGAGCCGGTGCTGCGGTGAGGAAGAGGGAATTTGAGGTTCTTGGAGATCAACTGCTTGATGTAGGGACGCTTGACATCGTTGGGGTTGGTGACTTCGACGACTTTGAGGATCTGCAAGCACAAGCATCAGCCACACTGTGTATCTTGAGCACTTCTTTGAGCCAACATACGTGAATGCTCCTGAATCTGGCCCGATGTCTAGCTGCCATATCCTGGTACAGGGCCTCGACGGCATCGGTGCGGCTCATCTCTCGGTACTCCTTGTACATGTTGTGAGTGCCGGAGCGGGAGTCGTATCGGATCCAGATGCCAAAGTTCTTGACCTTGAGCGGTCGCTTCTCGTGGATGACGTTCAACGAGACGATCTCGCCGTACGACTTCTTGACCTTTCGCAGCTTCATCAGGAAGTACCAGAAGCGGGATTTGGCGACCACATTGTTGGGTGCGAAAATGCGCATGCGGTACAGCTTGGGCGTCGGGTTGGCGTCCGTGGGCAGATGGCGCCCGATCACTTGGTATTCTTGGAGACGACCTGGGAAAGAGCTTGTCAGTATTGATGTACAGCACCACCGGTAAATTTCGAACGAGATCCATGTGCGAGTGTGGTTGTTGGCTATCGATTGTGCGAGAACTCGACAAAGCGGGCGGACGTCCCAAGTCATTCAACCAGACTCCCCTTCATATCCAGTATTTGACTGGAATGCTGAGAGTGCTTGCACTCATTCCTCCTCTTCTCTCTGGTCCACATTGCTTCAATTGAGACGTCCCGTGTCGCACTCGCTCGTGATGGATAATCGGAAAAGAATGGCAATTGCAAAGTGACTTACCCATCTGTAGAACGTTAGCACTGTCTGTCGATTGTGTAAAGGCGACTCCGACATACCTTGACTGTGTCTGATCGGCCTCGAATTTACCTGGTCGTCGATGTGTGTCTGATCGCAAAAACTGCGTTGGTCAAATGTCTGGCGGTTGGAGTTCGTTCAACGCCAATGCCAAGAAAAAAGTTTGTGTGTGGCTTGGCATGTTCCGACTCCAGACGGCATGGCGTCATTTGATTGGTCGATACTTCATTCGAGACTACAACAACCTCCCATGTACAGACCAAAATTCAGTTGTTGCTTACTTGGAGGAGGGCCAGCACCTAAAGAGGGACTCTGATGGGGAGTATATTCGCCGACTTCCATGAAGCCCAGCGGGTAGGCAATGGAAGGTTGTTGGCCTCCTGCTTAGCTCCTGTCGACACCGCTCATGACCCTCGCCGACTACAACCATTCGCCCAACTCTCCAATTACCAGACAATCTCGGCAGATATACGGTACTATCTCGTGCAAGACCGCAACGCTGTCAAGCTACCCAAAGCAGAAGCAAATGCCTGGGTGGACATCTTCGTCTCATCGTGGAAATGTGTGAAGGAACTGGATGGTCTACAGCAAGGCAATGGCACGGGTGACTGGATCAAGGCCTTCGACGCCTACAAAGAAATGTGCAATCTTCTAGTCAGAGGCTACACGAACTTCGGCTTCCAGTCCTGGACTGTGCCATGTCTCAATATCGCAGGCAAGTACATTCGGATGCTAGCCATGAAAGCCGACAGCGAAGGGAAGTCCAAGGACGCTAATGCAGACGTCTTCGCCAACGGCTTGTCCGACGACATCATGGGCGACGGAAACAAGAACAAGAACCTCGAACAGGCAGCATGGACCATCAATCGCATGTTCACCGTCTGTCTCAGTGACCGGGCTGAACTTGCAGAGTCCCGTAAATGGGGCATCTACAGCACCACCAACCTCCTCTTCAAGACGTACTTCAAGCTAAACTCCATCTCACTAACGCAAAATGTTATCCGGGCATTGGAGGCTGCATCAGCTGATCTCCCACCACTGGAACTCTTTCCCAAATCTCATCGATGCACATTCAAGTACTACCGGGGCGTGATTGACTTTTTGCAAGAAAACTACACGGAAGCAGAACGAAACCTAAGCGAAGCGCTGGACCTGTGTCACAAGGACTCGCTCAAAAACCGTGAACAAATCCTGACATACCTCATCCCGGCACATGTAGTCAACCACCATCAACTTCCGACCAATTCCCTGCTTGCACCTCATCCGACCCTCTCCGGACTTTTCACACCTCTGTTCACCGCCGTCCGTAAAGGCGCACTCGCAGCCTTCGACAATGCCCTCTCCACAGCTGAACCCGAGCTAGTCAGACGTCGCATATACCTCACACTCGAACGAACCCGAGACATCTGCCTGCGCAATCTGTTCCGCAAGGTCTTCCTTGCTGCCGGGTTTGAAGACATCAAAGATGCCACAACAGGCGAGGTGACGGGCAAAATCCGTCGAACGAGGATCCGTGTCGAAGAGTTTGAAGCTGGCATGCGCGTTGGGTACAAGGGTACCACGGACGTGATGATCGAGAGGGACGAAGTCGAATGTTTCATGGCCAATATGATTTATAAGGTACGTTTGCGAGCCATTTGCTTAGACTTGTCTCTATGCTGCCTATTTTGTCCCGCCCCATGTGACCAATGTTGGATTTGTGTCAACTGGCTGCCTAGATGAACGGGTGCCTGGCTCAAGGCCACTTCCTTCACCATAAATCGCGGGCCAAGTTGATGTTTACATACTGACGTGGGTGCTGCTACAGAATTTGATGAAGGGCTACATCGCGCGAGATCGAGGAATTGTCGTCCTCAGCAAGGCTGGCGCCTTTCCTGGCACGGGGGTCTGAAAAGACGCACTTCGAGTATCACATGCGCCCTAAACCATTGACGAAGCATATTCGCATTTGGACATTGGAAGGCCGTTGCGCACTGATGCCGCGCCAACCCCTACACTAGAGCTTGCTTCTTGCCCCGACCTCGAGTCACACCAAATGTCACTACACATCATCAGCACCGCAACACGGCATACGGTGGCACAGTTTACTTTTAATGTTGCATGCGCGCTAGCGGAATATTGCCAGATTCTCAGCCTCCACGACAGACCGAATTATCAGTACCACCACTCAAGCGAAAGTTTGTCTCTGAAATGACAGGCTCTCGGTGAACCTGAGGCATCGACACTAGTCTGCAACATGGTCTGGGTGGGGTCCACGAATTCAAGGACGGCAAGGAAAAGGAAGGGAGCGAGGCGCTTCGATTCTCCACACCTCCCATACCATTGGGGAAAGAATAGCACGTGTCAAAACCGAGCTTACACCTATGACATTCCTTGCCAGATAGTCTTTATTTGCACCATCAGACTCAATGGGTATGCATTTGTCTCTGTGACTCATACACGGGTGCACCACATACAGGGGTCCGAGCTTCTGCATCACGAGGCACCTTCGCAGCTCGCCTATCAGTCACTCCAGACATACGCCAGACGGGGAACATCGCCCTTTTGATTACTGCAAAAACGAGGGTCTAGGATCGGTTGCCTTTTGCAACCCAAAGCTAGAGGTCTGGAATGAGCTGTACCATCCAATGGAATCAGCCCCATTACTGAGCACATCGCGGGACATACTGAGAACCCTGGATTGCTGTGCCGGCTACCCGCTGGGATTGCATTATCAGGACGTTTTCTACGTTAATGAGACTACCGTGTTTCAGTCTCTAAAGCCTAAAAAGATGGAGTCTACATAGCAGATAGCCATGTCAGGCTGATGAGAAGTGGAATCCCCGAACGTTCTCCTTCCCGCTATCAGAGCGAGGTATCTAGTCGTACATTCTGGTAGTGGTAGCAAAAGCAGGCATTTTGAGGTACCTTCAATAATCAAACAAATATCCCAAGAGCACCGTTCCGTAAGAGTCAATCTGGAGGGCATGATAGATGCCTGGCAATTTGGTAGGTTGGACAGTACAGTATGCTCGACCTAGCGAGTAAATGGTGACGTGAATGGGGAGCGGATGGTTTTGAGATCATCCTACAAGAGGTCAATGGACTGAATTTGACAATCAAAAGAGCCGAGTGACTTACCATATGGTTACACATGGCAACAAAGAGGTCGAAGAACAAGAGTCCACCTTGCTCCATCTCAACCTTCATTGTGCCGCTCTTCTTGAAGTTGTTGCGGCTTCGGATGATCAGAGTAAGGTACTGAGCTCGAAGCTTCGAGTCAGAGTCTGGGGTGTGGTTGTATGCGTATCGTGCCGATGCCAGGATAGTAGAAATCTGCATCCCTGATCGTAAGCCCTGCTTACGTAGAGCAAGACGTTTCAGCTCCTCAAGGCCATACACATCGGCTGAGCAGCTGCCGAGGAAGCACATCAGTAGACGTTCATGGTTGAAATGTGGAACATACTATATGACAGTGTCCTTCATCAATGTCTGCTTTGTTGCATGATGATATATGATAGTGTTTGCACCATTCGCATCGTCTTCCAGCTCCCATGTATCCTTTCTTTTATTATGAGCCAACTTCGGATGGTAGTCACCCTTGTAGAGGTATTCTAGAACAGCAGACAGGATCTCCGGCTGTTCGTCTGGCAGGTTGATTCGTCTCGAGTGATTCTCGAGGAATTGGTCCCTGCACAGAGCCTCGAAGAAGGGCGAACGAGAGAGAACCTCTTCATGGCCGGCGAAGAGCCGCTGTCCTGGACCGACGCAGAGGGTAATGATAGCAGAAGTGAGAGTGCTGTACATGTCAGTACGATGAAGCTCAAATGTCAGTTCGTACTAACCTGCCCACTGGCTGTTGTTCTTTCCTTGGGGATCTCACAGAATCGAGTCTCTCTGAGCCCCTGGTGATGGACTGCTCCCGGAAGGAGGATTTCTGCTTTGTAGATTTCTTGGTTCCATACCTTGATGAGAAGCTGTTGTCCGTGGGACGTGGTCTTCTGGTGCTGCTACTGAACATGTTGAGATGGGATGGGTGCAGTAGGCTAGCTGTAAGGCCAAAGTGGTTGGACAGTAGGCAAAGGACGGTTGGAATGAGAGACCCGAGGTTCTAGACAGCGCAGGCAAGCAATAAATCAGTAGCATGGAAAAAAGCACAAAAGAACCTTGGGAGAAGAGGCAAGCAGGGCTGCCTGATATTGATCAAATCAATTCAGGGTGTGCATCAGGAAATAAGGAAGACATTCTGACAGGAGAAATAGCTTCTTATCTTGCGTGGAAAGGGACGCCTACCTTGCAAGAGAAAAAGGATGGCTGCTTCGAGCTTGCCAGGAAATCATTCTCAATCCAGCTAGATATAGGTTGACCGGAAGTACCAGGACACGTCCCGCGCGTCGGCCTGGCACACGCTAAATGCACGTAGGCACATGACCAATGCAACCACTGTAATCCGTATTGGAGGTTTACCCAGGGATTGTCAGTCACCTTCCTCAATGACTGGTTCTCGGATGAGTCAAATCAGTGTGACTCGGCACTCTTATCCCATGTCTCCTTCAGCCCGGAAACCTGGGGCCCTACTCAGCTAAACGTTAGCCGAAGCAAACTGCACCCGCTTCTTTCGCCACCTGTATCCGTATCTCTTGCGTGGCGGGGTCTGTGATAGTGGCGGTCTCAACGTTGCACCAGACCGTTCGGGATTCGTGTCATTACAGGACCGTTGCGTGGCTGATGGTGAAATGTTGTAGGCTGCTGCAAAGTGCGACGCACATGCGTGGGTGAGTCTAAGTTGGTAGAATAGGCAGAACGGATCGAGGGAGTGCTACACGGGACTGTTGCGATTGCCAAAGAAGATGGTGTGAAGCCCATGCATATCCTGTGGAGCTAGAATTCGGGTGAAACACAGGATTCTTGGGGCCCTAACACTCCGCTAACACCACGGACCTGCATTAAGAGGGCTGCAAATGGTAGGGTTCATTGTTCATGCAGTTTGTTCCTGGGCTAAGCCTCGAAAAACCCGACCTCATATAGTCATCGCCACATGATAGCTCGAATTTCTGCTTTATCCACCTTATATTGTAAGCCCTAGGATGATGTAACTCCCGGAATCCTCTACAGCATTGGACCATACATCTGTTGTATCCCAGCGCCAACCTCTCTCATTGGGAAAGGGGGAAACGCAGCGCAAGGGCTGCCTTGTGCTGCCGTGTCATAGTATCATACTCCGTGTACACCCTCACAGAAAGACTCTCTTCGCTTCTTTCGGATGACTCTCAACCGGACAGTAAGGACACTTGAACTTGGCACCTTTACTCAGCTTCTGCAAAGATTCTTGCGCAATCACATGGCAGCACGGAAGCATCATCGGTGGATTTTGGTCCGTAGTCTGTTCCTTGGACACGGGACAGACGAAGATAGAATGAAATCGGTAAGAAGGAGGCAACGGTGTCTCCACAGGTAACTCGTTCTGTGAAGTCCACTCCGTCCTCTTCTGCTTCTGTATGGTTTGTAGCTTCATGAGTGTTGGAAGTGCAATTGCTCCAGCGGTAGCGGCCACGTATAGCGGTGAGTCTGCCGATAGCTCTAGTAATGAGCAAAACTCTCGTGTAAATGACGTGGCAACCTCTTCCCATGCCGTGGAGTTGTTGAACCTAGTACTGTACGGTGAATCATCCAGGTTCGAGCAGAATGGAATAGCTCCGATCAACTGCTGGATTTCTACCAGGTAACGTCCTCTGAATGATTGGAATTCGGTCTGTGCATATTGAAGAGCGCGCATAGGCCCAGCGAAGTCATGCCCATCATCATCTCGACGCTCCATGAAGAGATTGACGAACTGCAATCGGCATAATTCGAACTCCAGGTTGCTGCCGCGGGCTTCCAAAGCAGAGGCGTTGGACCGCGCCCAGTCAATGGCTGGTTGCAAGTTGTGGCTATCCCTGAGTTCGCTGAGAATGTGATACATGTTCGAGAATTGTTCTTGAATGTCCTCCTCCGAGTTCTGATCCAGGCCCAATGGGTGTTCCATGGAGACATCTAAGCCGAACTGAGCCGCGGTCTCCTCACGAAGGTTCTGCCGCTCAAGTGCTTCCGAGTGGAACGCTGAAGCAACATCGAAGAGTCCTTCTCGGAGCAGGTGTAAGTATATAGCGCGATTGATCAGCGTTGGGTGAGCCGAAAGAGCATCGATGTCCGTGCTCGGTACTTTGTCCTTGAAGACCTTGTCCAACGCTCTGGTGTACTTATTGTGCAACCCATGTGTGTCTTTCAGGCCGGTGAATATGCCATCAAATGATGACTTGACGGGGTTCTGCAGTTTCGCAAGAGTGATTTGTCTGGAGTTAGGGTCCTCGGCAATGGCGTCCCGCGCCCTTTGAAGTGACCTGATTATGTCGTCGACATGGCCGACAGTCTTGGACTGCTTGGAATTGTTCCACACCTTGTCATGCTCTTTCTTGATTGCCTCCATATCTGTCGACGTATCTTAGGGTCAATGAAATGTCTCAATGGTGATCCGACCTCTCTTTCGTAGCTACCATTGTTGCAGGAGGTTCTTGAGTGTTTGCAAGTATTCGAGATCGAGTTCAGTAGGTCGTAGGAAGGTGATGTGGGATTTCGGGGTGGTGGACGAAGGCGCATGAGCATGCGATATGGATAGTCGGTAGGATGATCATACGGATGGAGGACGGGCGCTAGTTGATAAGCACGTCAGGATGTCGCACCCCACAAACGCCCGGAACAGCGCTGCTTTACCAACCCGTCCACCAATATGCCGGCCTTCGGGCGGGTGAGCCGAGAGTCCGAGTATCCCAAGAGACAACCTCCATCTCCTCCCAACTTGCACATCATCACAACAGCCAAAGCGACAATAGGCGTACGGTCCCAAGACCATCAAGACCATTTCACAATTAAATCGATTTCTTTCACAAGGCAATGACCGCTTGCTGATGGATGGCAACGGCGTCTGGCAATGAGCGGGACCGCCATGTCTCTTGGATCTCCGACCTTTCTGACACCCTATCATCAGTCGCATAGAGGCTCACCTCGTGACAAGTCTCCAAAGTCGAGTCCTCAGGAAGGGCCCGAGACTCCGGCAGATGATGTTCAGCAGAAAGCCAGTCCTGTGTCGGCTGGATCCCGCCCTGCCCGACCAGGACAAAGCAGGAAGCGACTGGTTTTTTCAGATCCCGTCGCATTCCGTTACTTGGAAGAGGACCCTGCGACCGACGCTATCGAGCGGTGGCGACGACTTGAGGGATACCAACTGTACATAGTAGAGCAATGGGCTTGCTCAAGGTCTCATCCTACGTTTGTCATCTGCACTTATACTGGCGACCCATCCCACTCTATTCTGGTCAACGTCCTGGCAGTTCCGAGCGATGAAAGCAATTGGTCTCAAAGGTTGCGGGTGTACTTCTCGGCTGTCTCTCAATTTCATGCCAAGGAAAAAGACACACCCTTGGGTACTCTTATGGTCACCAACCTGAGCGGGTTTCCGTCCGCCTTGACGGTGATCCCTATTCCAGATGGTGATGTCAGGAAACACAGGGAGGACTTCATCGTAAATGAGAACCTGAAACGAATGGGCTGTTCTGGAAGAGCTGCTATCAACCTTCAGCCTCCCCAGTCGAGCACAGTCGCAAAGTTCCACCACCTGTACCGGACGAGCGAAGCCGTGCCACTGTATCAGTCTGTCATGGAGTTGGTACGCGTATGTCAGACTGCGTTGGTCATGTATGACAAGCTCCAGCCATTGTATGCTGACGGATTGCTCTGCGACATTACAGAGCAGGCTGTCACTGATTGGTGGACGGACATTGGTACTTACTTCTACAACATAGAACCGAATGATGGCATTCTTGGTCCGACCACTGTCGCAGCTCTCCTCGGCCTTCTTCTTGGAGCCTACAACCGTCTCAAAGCCTTTGGCGCAACTGTGGGCAAAGACGTCTTGGACATTTATTCGATGAAAAGGGCCATTGGCCACTTCCAGAAAGGCCAGAAGATGGAGAAGACACGCCGCCTGGACCGTGAGACTATTGACCGTCTTCATCGGGCTACAGCTAAAAATGCCGCGGGCGAGGGTTGGACTGTTCCTAAATCGGTCAAATCTACTGTTGCAGAACTCAGCGGCAAGGGTGGCGAGATGGTCATGGGAATTGTCGGAGCACGCGACAAAGCTGGTATCTCTGAAGCCGAAACGCTTGACATCGAACGGTTCGCTCAGCTTGTAGCTGGCCCACGGTTGAAGTGGTTATGGCAGGGCAAGCCCGTAAAGTCTGGGGACATGTTTGCAGCACCAGCTGATCAGGCCAACGACAGAGTCTTCAGGACCGACGACCAAGGCAACTTCCTGTGGACCACTGGCAAACCCGACTTGGCCTCTGACGGAGGCCTTCTTGAGCGTACTGATACTATGATGACGAACCAGACTCAAGAGAGCAGATCAAATCGCAGCAGAATCCGGGACGCCGTAGGAGGATTGAAAACGCACAGCTCACGCTACTCGAGGGACCTCGATGAAGTTCAAGAATGGCCTGAAAGTCCGTTTCCCAAGTCATCTAAAGCCCAGACTCTCCGCGACTATAATTTGCGGCCCACAACTAGACGCACTGGTCCTCCAGCACTCAATATGGCCTTGCGAGAGGCGGAGACAACCTCACCTAAGAAAACACGAGGGCAGCCTCCGCGGAGGATAGAAACGACATCAGAGAATAAGGTCCCTTCTCACCGTGAGGCTTTGAGACCAGCTTTACCAGGAGACTCTCCAAGAAGCAGGAAAATCAACGCCGAACTGGCTGAGCTGCGCAACGAGTTCAAAGCAGACATCTACAGGAACTTCTCCACCGAGTCACCTTACCAAGGACTACACAGCCGGGTCTTACGTCGATCAGCTAGTGCGGTTCATCTGACCGGCAGATTGGAGATCGATAGTCCCCGGCAGCAACGCCTCAATCGGCGACTATCCTTCAGCCTTGTGGAGGTCCCCGTACTCAAAACCTGGGAGAGTGTTGCTGAGGAAGGGATTGTGAGGGGTCGAATCGAAGGCGATCTCACCAATGCACTTGCCGAACGTGACGCTTTGGTCGCTGTTGCACAAAAGAAAGCAAGACGGATACACGCTGTTCAACAGGCTCTTGTTCCATTCACCGAAACCAGAGTTGGTCATGTCGAGAACCTAGACCATGCCGCGCATGAAAACTTGGAGCATCTCAACGAATTGTACTATCATCGGCTGGACGAGTACCAGACGTACCAAGCGACATCGTCCGACCTTGTCTCGCATGAGAAGAGCGCACTCACTGAGAGTCTCCGCCGGACTGAGATGTTAGCTGCCAAGATGGATTATGAGATGGAATCTTTGCAATCCAGGTTGCAAGAGGTCGAGGACGGAGTTGGCGATTTCGAGAAAAACGTGGTTGCAATCGAGGCCAGAGTGAAGGAACTTATTGGAGGCGAGAAGAAAGATTCGGTCCCCTGGATTCAGAGACTCTTTAATTTCATGGGCTCACACAAGGCAGTACAGTCTAATTGAGGTGTGCCGAGCCTGTTCCCAGAACAAGTGGCACCGATTGACAGAGAGCACGTCGACCATACAAGTTCGATGTCCCGTCAGGTTCACGACAGCCAGGACCACGATAGAGCTGTCGCCTTCACTCCGTCAAGGGCTCACGCTATAGTGTTGTGTCTGGAAAGCTCCTGGTTGACGATGAGGAACGATGCCTACTATTGCTTGGACCGAGAGTAGTACAGTGGTCAGAACTTGCCACTTTTTCACGAACTGGCTCGGTGCCGGTGTTTAAGTAATATTCAGCGAGGAGTTCCAAGGGCGAGGATTGTTTTGTTGCAATTGTATAGTTGAGATACCCCAAACCCAGTTATGATATCCTCCATGGCAATCGAAGGGAGTTTTCCAAGCAGCTCTTGCTCTTTCCTCTCGGAGCCATCGCCGCGATTTCGCGCCGACTCGGCCGCAATCTTGAGCGCTGACCATAGTAGTGTACAAAATCTGATGGTGACAGTCGGTGCAGTTGACAATGCTCCATTTGTTTAGAAGCACTACGATATCACCCATTCCCATGCAGTCGCATATGTCCTCGTGACCATGTTTCGCACGGTTGGTAGAAGTGCAACGAGTCCATACAATTACATGCCGAACATACCACCACCGCCGCCACCGGCTCCTCCTCTTGCCGCAGCCTCTCCTTGCATCTTTTCCGAGACTTTGATGTTGACTTCGAAGAATTTGGCCACACATCGATCGAGGCAGACGCTCTCGCCTTTGTTGAGTTCAGCTTCGCGATAGTCGGCAGGCACACATTTCTGAAGACAGGACTTTGTTAATCTGGACGAAAGAGAGTTAGCAACGGGTCTTTCACATTCCCATCTTCGTGTAGGAGTGCATTCAATGTTGCCGTTGACCATACCTTTTGTACATGTCTGAAACTAATTCAACTTCTTGCTCTGCTGCCGCAATCTTCTCGGCGGAGCTGGGCTGAGGACGCCCGCCACCGAATAGGAAAGACATGGTCGCAGTGGATCAGTGATGATTCGAGTGTACCGGGAATGAGCGTTCTCGTCGTTGAATTGTCTGCAAGAGAAGATGTCCAACCTGCGCAAATGATTGTAGATGTACTGCTAACTTACAAAGTTGCGGAGCTGCGAGTCAATCTAGTGCCTATAAATTCTACCGAAGCTTAAGCGACGGGCGCGAAGCAATTTTCTCCAAAAGGTGCATTCAACACGTTGTTTCCAAACATCACGTCTGCATTGGTCACGGCGAGAGCACTGATGCTGCAACATTGATGTCCAGCAGCGCAGGATGGCGGCTTACACGTCTGCAGTGTCCACAGAGGTACGTCGTCGCATCTGCCCTTACACCCTTTGCATAATGAAGAGACAACGAGAAGAACCGCTGCGAGTGATGCTCGCCTTGGCTTGCAATGATCACTACCTTCCAAACCAATCCTGAACCTACAAACACGCTTCATATTCCCTCAAGTCGCTTTGAGGACTCCTGCTTATGCTCGTGGTCAGGCTTCTGCAACCTCTGAGAGGTAGTGCACACCAACTTCGGGTCGGGTACAAGTCTCCGTACAAGACGACACCATGGGTCGCCAGAGCCAGGTTCACAACCGCACATGCAAGGGCTGACAATCAGGCGGGACCCGATACTGGCCTGGTGTGGTCAAGCAAGGAGGTCGAAGAGCGTGTGCAAGAGCTGGCTCCAACCAACGTTGCGCTGTACCCACGATATGAGCCAACTTCGCAAGCCCGCAATATAGGAGACCTCGTCAAGAGCTTCTCCAACGCCAGGGTCGAAGATAAGCCTGTGCCCGATGACGAGGAGATAGAAGGTGAGACGATCAATATGCTAATGCAGGATCGTGCTTCTGATCAACACCATAGTTTCCGGAAGGATAACGTCTATCCGTTTAAGCGGCTCAAAACTGGTCTTCTTCGACATTGTCGAAGATCAAGTCAAGCTTCAAGTTTCGGTCTCATACGCGGTTTTAGAGGCTTTTGGTATATCTTTAGACGACTTCAAACGGCAGTGTCGTCTGGTCCGACGCGGAGACTACATCTGTAAGCCTTCCCATCATTAATACTCTGCTCTTTACCCAGCTGACCTTCCAAAGCAATCAAAAGTGGACCGCCATTCCGCAGCAAGTCGGGCCAGATCACTGTCAAAGCATCCAGCTTACCGACTCTGCTCACGCCATGTCTACAGCGCTTTCCAGTCGAGCAACCAGGTTTCGCGACGACCGAACTCTCCGAGACAAACTACGTCCCGCGAAATGTCGAAATGCTCACAGATCCTGAAGTCGTTGCGACTCTCAAAGCTCGTTCAGTTCTCATCCGCACCTTGCGCAACTTCTTCGAGCAGCTCAACTTCATCGAAGTCACCACTCCCATCCTATCGGCAGCGGCAGGAGGCGCAACGGCAAAGCCCTTCGAGACGACATCCATGGAGTTTTCTGACCGAAAACTGAGCCTGCGCATTGCCCCCGAGTTATGGCTGAAGCGTCTGATCATTGGCGGCATGGACAGAATCTTCGAGATTGGACCGAGCTTCAGGAACGAAGGTCTCGACAGAACACACAATCCGGAATTCTACACCTGCGAGTTCTATGCGGTTCGCCATGACCTGCCACAGCTCATGACCTATACTGAGGCATTGCTAGCCTCTATAGCCACGGCGATGGAAACAGTATCCGGTCACTACGACTTGGATAAGCCACGGCTCCTTCTCAAAGACGTTCAACAATCGTTCCAGCAATACGATTTCATCCTGTCTCTCAACGCCGCTCTAGGCGTTGATTTGCCTAATCTGTCATCACCGCAAGCACAAGGCGACCTCCTTGAGATTCTGAAGTCGAAAGACATCCCTATCCCGTGCAATCCCACTGTCCCCCGGCTCCTTGACAAGCTAGGGGCTATCTACATAGAGCCCGAGTCGGAGGCGCAACCTATCTGGATCACCAACATTCCCGAATGCCTTTCGCCACTCGCCAAATCCTACATTCACCCGACCGCTCCGAACAGTCAGCCTGTTGCAGCGAGGGCAGAATTGTTCATTCAAGGCAAAGAGGTGGTCAACTGCTACGAGGAGGAGAACAGCCCCTCTGAACAGCGCAGGAAATTTGTGGATCAGCAACGCCTTGCACGACAGAACAACCTAGTAGATGAAGAAGCCATGAAAGTCGACGAGGACTATCTCGAGGCACTGGAATGGGGTCTCCCGCCTACGGGTGGCTGGGGTTGTGGAATTGATAGACTTGTCATGTTGTTCACCGGCATGGAGAGGATTGGCGACGTCTTGAGCTTTGGCAGTCTGAGAGCAGTCACAAGAGGAGCGGAGAAAAGAAGATCATGAATCGAATGGTCTGAGTACTTGCAATTCCTCAAGGTGGCACCTCGAATACAAAGCAGACTTGATACAATTTCTTGTCAGTCTGCTCCGGCTGCCGGCCTACACGAGCTTGGCAAATAGAATCTGCTGCCAGCAATGAATCATACCATGTCGAGAGCTGGTCCATCTTCGCAAGCGGTTGGTCATCGTCATTATGTCGGACATCCCATCGTGGATCCAGGAAGGGCTCCTCTCCACGATTCTTATTCCAAACGTGGGCCTGCACCACTGGGAGTTCTCGGCCCGCCAACGCTGATCTCAAGCGTGACATCTGTGTCAATTCCCATGGTGAGCGAGCGTGCTGAGAATAGATATAGACAGTCTTTACTACAGACACCCCCGAGGCTGCCAAGTATAAGTTGTGAGTTGATGCAAGCGCTGTTCTTGCACGCCGCAACCTGGTCATCAAGCGTGAAGAGAGTTTTATGCTTTGGACGGACGTCCGAGTCATCAGCCATCCCAATAGAGCTTCATAGGCTTCAGCGTTGATGGCCTTCGACTGTCCAGCATATATGTGGCAAGTCTCGACACGGGCTAGATTTTGAGCAGGAAAAGGTGCGACCATACGTTGCAGCCCCAATGTCAAGTTCAGCTTGGGTCCTCTGGCATTGAGAGCATCGAATAGGTACTCTGGCGGATGTAATGGGGCGATGTTCAGTATAGCTCTGGAGTAGAAAATGGAAATTGCTTCCTGAGATATAGCTTTGTTGACTAGAAGGAGTCCTGGAAGACCCTGAGGTTTATCATGCCATTGAGGATCAACGAACCGCTGATCCGGGGCCTTCAGATGCTGTGCTGAGATGGCAAAATCGTAAATGTGTTGTCGAATCTCGATAGGAAGTCGGAGAAAGGTTGACTGAGTTTCTTGATCATCCATGATTCATGGAGTGAATGTGTAAGCCCTCAGGCTTGTGGTAGTTGACAGTCAGGAGGACGGCTCAACCACGACGTTATGACTCCCAAAGGTGTCCCACATGCCTACACCTGTTCGTCCCGTCTGCACGGAACAATGCGCGGTGGGTAACCTTTGCAGCTCGAGGTTACCGCTTGACAGTTGGAGATAATGCGGCCCTTGCCTATGACAGCAGCATCAGCGAGAGACAACACTCGTAAAGCATAGGCTCGTCTCTAGGTATGGACTTCGTAGTGGTGGAAGTGCTGCTACCTCGGAGGTTTGGCCGGCAATGCGCATGGGGGGCATGCGGGCCTTGAAGTCGATCAGTGGCTTAATATTGTACATTTGATTCGATGGAGACCCTGGGTAAATAGGCAGAACAACAGGCTTTCCAGGCAGCGCATGACGGGCGGGACTGGGGCAGATCCATCAACTTAATAAGTAGTGCATCTCGTGGGGAGTGGCACAGGGAACGAACGGGAAGCAGCGGTGAACGAAATGCAACAGCTGCACTTGACTTGACCAGTGACCTCAACCACCAACCATGTAAAGCGCCGCAATCATTTGCCAGTATCTCCCTCATACTGACCCTCCTCTTGTTCCTGCGATCCTGACTCCGCATGATGAGAGCAGCAACAAGAAGTACTACCAAAACGACTCAGCGTTGCTACTGACCCGGTTCCGCAACATGAACGACACTCAGACCGCGGGTCATGGCTTTTGGAGGTACCTGATCAATCCCGACAAGAGCGCGACAACACAGCTTGAACAGCTATGCTTGGGCCTTGCCAAAATCATCGTTAGTAGGGTCTGTGACCGTGCGCGCCACAAGTATTAATGTTCTTCGCAGCCTACGCTCGAGCCTGGACCTAATGACGAACTCACACCGCAACGCCTGGCTGCCTTTTACAGAGCAGTCGGCGGAAATTACGACGCTTTGTTCCTGAAGACCTCTGAGAGTGCCCTGTCTTTCATGTACCAGACACTGGGGTGTTTCCACAGCCTCCAGCCAACCCCAAGCCCTTTCGAACACCCGAAAATACCTTGTCTCACCCCAGCTGGCTTTGCTCGTTGGCAGACTATCCAAATCCTACTATGTCCCGAAGAAAATGTGGGATTCATGCAAAAGGCGGTGCAAAGATGGAATGTTGCAATGCCCAATGGCAACATCTTCCCAAAGTACATCCCAGAAGGCGTCTTTCCAGCTAAAGCTGACGAAGAGATGGAGAACTGGCACAAAGATGTCACTGGGCGATTGAATCAGCAGAAGTACATGCACCGTCTCAAGAACTCACCTCACCATTCTCCGTACCCGGACCTATACGACCGGAAAGATGGCTATTTCTCTGGACATCAGCCGGCACGACACTCGCGGAGCAGTTCTAGAGACGATCAAGATAACATGGACGCATTTCGCAGACGAAGCAGTGTCCCCAACTTTCCGTCTCCAGGAGAACGGGCACCACATTGGGATCCAAGAGCCACCAATGAGGCACGAAAAGCGCGCAGTCATTCTGCACAAAGGCCTCCACCTCCACCCACTCGTCAGCGTTCTCAAACCACCTCAGGGCCGACAAGAAGCCATCTCCAGCAGAGCGCGGTGCACAGTCCTCCGCAAAGTAGACGGGGGGTCAATCCTAACGATCCCGCCTCAAGACGGTCGTCTGCGCATGCGTTCCAATATCGTTCACCTGCACGCACGCCATCGACTGTGGATGAAGACACTGGCAGCGAGGCCAGCTCGGAGACATCTCAGCCGGGTCGTCGTCATCGCAAATCCGACGAAGACCGAAAGAGTCGTCCCTCTTCCTCTTCCTTATGGTTGCCTTCTTTTATGAGGTCACACAAACGGCGTCATTCATCAGATGCAGGTTCCCGAGCACCAGCTCCCAAACATTCACCTTTGCGCCCTGAACACCACCCACCACGGGCGCTCAATGCTTCTCAACACCCCTCTCAGCCGCATTATCGAGCTGGTGGTCCTCATTGGCGTGATACAAGCTATGATAGTGACCCAACGCTGTCAAGTCCCACAACGGCCACACAAGCGCAAGCACAATTTGACCCTCGTGGACCCTCTATCCGTTATCCTGATCAGTCTACTTTCGAGCCATTGACTCGACACAGCAGCGCCGGCAGTCAGCCGGACCAAAGGTATCGACCGTCGGATGCGGAAAGGAGCGGCACTCAGAGACGTCATGTCCAAGGCGGTCCACTCAGGGTTGGGACTACCATGACAGGCGTGTCCGGAAGAAGATATCCCACTGCTGACCCAATGAATCCTATAGACCGCCAGCGAACACATGCTTCAGGCCGTGGTGGTGTTCCGGCCATGGTCTGAAGATACAGCGAAGCACCGCAGCATCAGATGCAAAACCCTTAAAGCTTTCCCCCAAGAAAGTGCACGATTAAATGATATACATTACGAATGAGTGGGTGATGAACGCAGACGAACAAGGCGAATGGATGATCTACGAGCAAAAGCCATGATTGATTGAGACGCAGCGATGAAATGGGTATATGGGTCTTTTTGCTGAATGGCGTCTCGGCAGGTGTACATTCTCCTTTCCTCGGTGGAAGCGTAGTCAGGAATTCTTCTCAATCAAGAATACACAGCATGGCGCATAGGGTTGCGCAGCTGTTTATGAAATGTAAACACAAAGAGTAGCCCGGGCTGCTTGTTTGCATCTCTATGATAGATAAAACACCATCCTCGGATAATCTGCCTGGTTCTACCAAGTGTTATCGAATGTCGCTCTCGATCATGTACATGTTCGTTGTCACTTCACAGCTCGTTGTAGCTTTGCAAACATCATATCATTTTGATCTTAGATGGCCAGTCAAGATGCTTCATATTTTCAAATATGTTCAACTTTCCAGTGCACATTTCATTCCCATATCCAACCAGACATGAAGATCAACAACATCGCGCACTTCCCACAGTGCCTTCAACACATTTTACCAAAACCCATGTACAGACGCAGGCATTTCTCTTCCACTAGAAGACGAAATATGCCTGACCAAGCCCAACCTCGGTCGCCGGCTCGGCCTTGCATACCACGCCATCCGCCTCGACCGTATACCGCTCGGGATCGACCTTCATCTTAGGCATCGCGGCATTGTACTTCATATCCTTCTTACCCACATTTCTACAGTTCTTGACAGGCTCGACGCGCTTAGTCAATCCATACGATTCAATCACGCCCGAGTCCACGCTGGCCTTGGACACGAACATGATGCTCGTTTTCGGCACGAGCGGCGCGAACATGGGCCTCGAAATGATGGGCTCGACCGTCGGGATACTTGCGTTCGGATCGCCCATCATCGCTTGGCTGATGAATCCGCTTTTCAGGACGAGCTGGGGCTTGACGCCAAACATGCTGGGTCTCCAGATCGCCAGGTCCGCGATCTTGCCGACCTCGACGCTGCCGATCAGATGGCTCATGCCCTGTGCTATGGAAGGGTTGATGGTGTACTTGCTCACGTAGCGCTTGACGCGGAAGTTGTCGGCGCCAGACCCTTCGTCTTCAGGCAGGAAACCGCGCTGCTGCTTGTTCTTGTGGGCGGTGTTCCACGTACGGAGGATGACCTCGCCGCAGCGGCCCATGGCCTGGCTGTCGGACGACATCATGGAGATGGCCCCCAAATCGTGCAGCACGTCCTCGGCGGCGATGGTCTCAGCTCGGATGCGTGATTCGGCGAACGCCACGTCCTCGGGAATGTTCTTGGATAGATGGTGGCATACCATCAGCATGTCCAGGTGCTCGTCGAGGGTGTCGCGCGTATACGGACGTGTCGGGTTGGTCGAGGACGGCAGCACGTTCTCGTGCTCGACGACCTTGATGATGTCCGGTGCGTGGCCGCCTCCGGCTCCCTCGGTGTGGTACGTGTGGATCGTGCGGTTCTTGAACGCGGCGATGGACGACTCGACGAACCCGGACTCGTTGAGCGTGTCGGTGTGGATCAGGCATTGGATGTCGTACTCGTCGCACACGCTCAGACATGTGTCGATTGCTGCGGGTGTGGTGCCCCAGTCTTCGTGCAGTTTGAGGCCGCAGGCGCCGGCTTCGCAGGACTCGCGCAGCGCGATAGGCGAGCTGTCGTTGCCTTTGCCTGTTATGCCGTAGTTGATGGGCAGCTGATCAACGGCCTTGAGCATGTCTCTCATGAGCGTTTTGCCGGGCGTGCAGGTTGTCGCGCTGGTGCCCGCGCTGGGCCCTGTGCCGCCGCCGAGGAAGGTCGTGATGCCGGCTGACACGGCTTCGTAGACTTGTTGAGGACATATCAGGTGAATGTGTGAGTCGAAGCCACCTGCTGTGAGGATCATGCCTTCGGCAGCAATCACATCTGTGCCGCTGCCAACGATCATGTTGGGGTGCACGCCGTCCATGACGTCGGGGTTACCTGCCTTGCCGATGCCGGAGATCATACCCTCCTTGATGCCAATGTCGGCTTTATAAATACCTGTCCAGTCGACAATGAGGGCGTTGACAATGACGGTGTCGAGCATTTCCTCATCTTTCCGACCGCTCGCTTGTCCCATGCCTTCACGGAGAGTCTTGCCACCACCGAATTTGCACTCGTCCCCATAGGCGGTCAGATCCTTCTCGACCTTGATCCACAAGTCGGTCGATCCCAGTCTGACAATGTCGCCGGTTGTAGGTCCGAACATACCGATGTAGTCTGGCCGGGTCAGTGAGAATGCGTCGATATGACTCAAGTCGCCCGCGGGTTCCGGAGCATGCGCAAAACCAGCTTGCTGCAGCTTGCCGACAATGTCATCAACACGAGATAAGTCAACGACACCTGAAGCTAGATTGTTACCGCCGCGAATCACCTTGTGACCAGCGATCTCGACGAGTGTGACGGTCTTCATGTCTCCAGGCTCGAAACGAACAGATGTGCCGGCGGCAATATCCAGATGGTAGCCATAGGCTCGACTTCTGTCGAACTCCAATTTAGGATTTGTCTCTATGAAGTGATAATGAGACCCAACCTAGCAAGCAAGTGGTAAGCTTTGGTAAGTTGTTTGATGGCGTACAATTACCTGTATCGGTCTGTCTCCCTTGCTGGTCACCTTCAGTTTGATCCTCTTTCGACCCTCGCTTAACACGATTTTGCCTTCCTTGACTGGAATAACGGCTCCAGGCATTTTCTTGTCTTCATACTCACTTGCATCCGGCAGAGGAAATGCTTCTTTAGACGGGACAGGAAGAAAGCTGCCGTATAAGGCTTTCTCGAGATCTCCGTCGTCTGAGCTGATGGGATGATCGACAGTCACGAGGTACGTGCCGGTCTTGAATGTGCCCTCAATTTGCACGGTGTGCAGCGTAGACACCACTGCCGGGAGAACATGGCGTCGACCGAGCAGTTGCTTTCCCATGGACATGAGGTCAGCGCAAGTATGGTTGCCATCTCTGACCAGCTATTGCGTGACGGTTAGGAACTCCTATCTTTGCGCTCTAAGGTGTGAATTTACCTCATGCAGGACGCTGGCAATCAGAGCCTGTGAACAAGATCAGCCATGGTACAGGTCCACCAGCCGATGTTCTCATACGACTGCTTCGCTATGATTTAGTTTAACACCTCTAGCCAGTCGCCTCTGTGCCAGGAATCCCAGCTGGGAGGTAATGAGCTTGTCGAGCTGTTCCAGGTCAGCACAATAAGTTTTTCTTCCTTCGATGGATTTATCCCACCTCCTTTGGAACGAGCTGCATGTTGCTTGTCCCTTGTCATACGATGTGATAAGTTTTCAGTCCTGGAAGAAAGGCGAGACGACCCAAGCTCCACGCGAAGTCTCAGCGACTTGTTTATCTCTTCTGGCTAATTGTGGTCTGCTAGCCTATCATCGGCGAGCGCCGCAACGCGGGGCAATAATGGAGCAAAGCACGGTGGCATGAGGTCTGATGGGTGGAAGATTTGGGCCAACTCCATCTAGCCGGTCGAGATAAAGCTACCCATAGCTTCCTCCATGAACCCTGAACACCTTATCGTGGTGCGGAGAACATCCTGGACAAAAGGGCTGTTTTTGTTTACAGTACCTTACGCGCCTGACCGAACGAGCCTGGTTTTAAAGAAAAGTGGCACTGTCTCACAGGGAGTACATCGACCATATAAGTTCAGGTCCAGCAGGTTTGCGACAGCCAGTATCTTGAGACCAACCTAGTAGGCCTATACAGTATGTCAACATTAGAGCTGCTGATATTACTTTTGTCAAAACCTAACACTATATCGCTGTGTGTGGAGGGTTCCGGATTCGCAATAAGGTGTTGTATCATCTACTTGACCTGGAGGAACGACAGCGATGCGAAAAGCGCCGATTGAAATCATTTTGTAGTGTTCGTACTGCTTTGCCTACATACAGCAAAGTGTGTCCGCAGAACGCCCTTGTTACATATGTGTCAATCGAAACGCGTGACAAGTTCGCGCTTCCACTATCAACATAAATGACTGACTGACATGGACTATGCCATGGTGTTGACACTGTTCAAAAGCTGAAGCCAAACCGAAATTGTATGAACGAACCACGACCCATGCACCTGAGTACAACCCATCTCACACGCGCCGTTAGGTCCTCTATTAGCACTCATTTCTTCGACTTGCGTCCCTTCTCAGGCTTTGCCGCTGGAACAGGGGCGGGCGCCGCTTCCTTCTTGCCTTTCTTGACCTTCTTCTCTGGGGACTTGGCCGCCGGCTCAGCCTTTGGCGTGGGCTTGCTAGGAGTGGGTTCGGCATCCTTGGTCTTGCGACGCTTGGTGGATTTTGGCGGTGATGGCTCCTTGACTGGTTCGGGAGAGTCTTCTTCGGACTCTTCAGCCACAGCAGGCTCTTCCTCCGTCTCGGCTTCGGCGTCTACACCTGCAACGTGTTCTGGAGCCTTGCCCAACTCAACCAAACGTGTGGCTTCCTCGTCGCTGGGGACTGGCTGTCCGGCCTTGTAGGCTGCCATCTTGACTCTGTAAGCGGCCAAGTTCTTTTGGTACTTGTCATCCCAAACCTAGAGGTCGATCAGCAAGATACAGAACAGGGACAGATTGGAAGACTTACACTCTTATCACCAGGACTCATCTCAGTCCATCGGCGAGTACCCTCATCTGCAACTTCCTTGGGCTTGGCTGAATCACCTAGCTCTTTGGCAATATGTGCACGAGCACTCTGCATGTACAGAAAATATGGGGTCAAGGCACGCTTGGGCGCATTGGGGTCATGAGGAGTCCTCTTGCGCTTCTTCTTTCCGTCGACCTCGGCTTCAGGAGCAGCAGGGGCGGCGTCGGCTGGTCGACCAGCCAAGAGACCAGACTCGGTGAGGATGCTGGTCAAGTTGGCGTCAATTGGGTTGAGACCGTGTTTGCCGGGTGTAAGGACGGTATTGGCATGTTGAATGTAGGCCCGAGAAAGGTCTTGAACGGACGACTGAAGAGTCGCGAGTGCGACGATAACCTGATTGTAGGAGTGAGCAAGTGCTTCATAATCATTTTGTGTGTCGGATATAATTTGAGCGGTGCAAGATAAATCGTTGTTGAGGGCAGAGATGATAGAGAGGGCAGCATGGTTACAGAAATCAATGAATTTCATGGTCTCCGGTGTGACTGGGACATGGGTAGACATGGAAGACATTCTCGGCTGCGTGGTCGATGTTGTGGAGGATGAGGGGAAGTTGGCGACGAGATGGTGGATGTGTTCAGTGAGCAAAGAGATTGTTGTTGTTGACGGGTGCGGCGTAGCCTTGTCGCGGGGTCGTGTTTTGGGGATCGTGTAAATGAAGCAGGATGCGATGGGAAGTGAGTGATGCAATGCAGGTTCTGTACTTACCGAATCGCGGGTTCGCTGGAAATCGGCTATATTTACGGAAGTCGTCGCGTTTTCGGGATCGAGTGACTTTTTGGCCATAGCTAAGAGGGCTTATGAATCTGAATCTCAGCTGCAGCTGTATGGTGATAGTGGTAGACGCGTTATGGGCGCAATGGTGGTTGACGTTGCAAAGCCTAGCTTTAACCAAAGACGGCTGGAATGGGTGGGCGATGCAAGAACCAACGAAGCAGTTTTGGCAGAGAGTGCGGGAGGAAAAATGGGAAAGAGAAGAAAAGTTTTGGGGGATCGGGAAGGGGGGGGCTCGCTAATAAGTGGGCGAGCAGCACCTGAAGATCAACCCGAGGAAAAAAGAAGGAGGAAAAAAGTTGATCAGGCAGGGCAGCTCGCGGCTTCCCTTCCAAATCGTCCGCCAAATCAGTAGGTAACCACGCGCACCCTGCCGTTACTGCTCCTTTGCTGTCCGCTTTGGACTTGCTGCTCCACTACCACAGGCGCTAATGATGCCTAAATCAACATAATTGAATTTAATTGGACCTAGGCTGCAGCAGTTTTCCTTGCAGGCTTTCACTTTTCGCACTGCTCATAGGCTTGTTGCGCCGAAGCTGGCAAGCCTGTTTACTCTGCTCTTCATCACCTGGGCCTGAGACCCTGCTTATCTGCAGTCTAAAACAACCCTAGACTGCGCCCGCTTGTTTGCTTGTCCTCGAAGAGGCAGCCCCTCCTTCCTGGCCAGACAGGGAACGTTCGATTGCAACTAAAAGAGTCAATGCATTGCCAGCTGAGTCTCTGACGTGGGACGACTATGCCTATTCTTTGGAAACGTGGGTGTCGCGACAGTGTAGGTATTGCTAATGCAAAGCTCGCAAACTTCGCTCTTTCGCGGTGACCCAACGACCTTTAGCACGGCACGTATATATATTCACGGTTCTTGGATTGCTCTGTATATGAGTGCTCAGGCTATTGCAGGCTCGACTCGCAAAGGAGAAGAGCGAGTTCGAAATTGAGCCAAGTGAGCAGCTCTAATGGAGGAGCTTTAACATCATCCCGCGTTGTTCAACGGCTGGCGCCTGGAAGTTAGGAGCTGTTTCACCATTGTCAGACCGCCTGTCACACTCAAGCCGCCGTGCCCGGTCAGATCTCCCATAGGAAGCGGCTTTAGCCCTTGGGTGCCTGTCTGTACGAAATGTCCTTGTCAGACTTGCCGCCGACTACCTAAGGTATTGGTGGGCACGGCCTTCTTGCATGAGAGATTGCGGTCGCTCACAGGGGAGAAGCCTTGACTGGCGTGATGCATACTGCGAGCTGAGCGCTTGTCACAGCTGCCCACAGTGACCTGGTTGGGCTCTTCCCGCTCCTTTCTGCAACGCGTTCCCAGTACCGGAATTCAGAGCTTTCGCTTTGGCTGCCTAAACTTGCGTTTTCCCTGGAACCCCTCCGCCGTTCAGGGCGGCATCGGTGAGGTTTCGGCATGACCATCAACGGTTGTCGCGACCTAATCTACCCTTGGCTGGCTGCTTCCCTCCCTGAAGCTCCGTTTGCTTCGTGGCCTGGAAACGCTACAGACCTCGTTCAATGACAGCCTCTATTCCCATGGGCATAAATCGGAAGCTTCCAAGACCAGTGACCACCCTTATGGCCCCAAACCAAGTTCCTTTGGACGTGTGCCCTTCGGCGTCCCAAGCTTCATTTTGAATTTCTGTCGACCTTGTCGTTCCAGCTGCCGTACGTCAATCCCAGGTGAGGTATTTGTCTCTTCGTATGTACAATTCGTCCTTCTCGGTCAACTGCTTTTCGCATGGTATAGGCCAAGTAGACAGGCTAGTGAGGCTTACTGGTCGCACCGATGTCCTGAGCCTGCTAGCCTTTGACGTCCTCCTTGGTTGATTTACATCTCCTTACAAAGTCGCTGACAACACATTTACCGATGACCGTCCCTGTGAGCACTGCCCTTAATATCTCCTTAAGCTTACTTCCCTAGCATCATATCAGCTATCCCCACCAGGTCCAGATTTGGCCGCCATGCTTGACTCTTGAGCATGCCTTGACCTCATCACGCCATGTCTTCCACGGTGATACCTCCGTGCTTTCTAACACCAGAGTTCCATTGCATTCTACACAAAAAAGTGAAGATCAGATCTAAAACCTACACTGCTCTGAGATGATAGTCGGTGACAATAGCCTACGGAAGCTCTCCCGCGCAGCAGGTCCTCCGTGTAGATTCTCCATCAGCCGTCTTTTGATGACATTAACAGCGAGCCAAGATTGTCACCTCACTTGTTACGCTATATTTTATCCTCTTTACTACAGCGCTGGCACCCCCCGTCTTTGTCATACCGAACTCAAAGCGTCCGACAAGCTTTATGGATGTTTATTGCTCTTTTTACATCACCATTGTGGTCTTTGAAAACAACCAATCTGTTGTGCTCGCCAGCATCGAACCTGCCTATGAGGCCGCAGGATCGACGTCAAATCAGGCGGGACTGATGCAGCTTGTCCGGACATGGTGCTCGGTGCAGCTCTTTAACTTGCTTCACCACATTGCTCATAAGCCCATGAGAGGAGTCCATACACTGTGGAATCTCGACGAACAATCCTTTCGGCGCCGCGGTTGATGAGCTGAACATACTCTTCTCTTGTGCGGTATCCCATGGCGCGGGCGCAGGTCTGTGCTGTTAAGGAAGCTCCATTATCGTGTCTGAGGACAGTTTCTCTTGGACATGGCTCGACGAACGGCAGCTTCCGAGGACGTCCATGCCACAAAGAACGATCAAAGAACGAGCAGGCTGATGCGAACTTGCCTCGATACTCTCTCAGGCCAGAAGCGTCCAGATGGTAAAGACAGTAGACGATAACTGGCACCGTCGAGTCGAAGGTATATCGACGACACAAGCTCAAGGTCCAGCAGGTTCGCGACAATGAGTGCTTTGACAGGGACCAGTCAGAACATTGACGGTGGTGATGACCTTCCTCGCATCAAGGGCTAACGCTACATAGTTGCGTGCGAAGAGCTCCCCACCGACAATGGAGAACGGCTTCATTGAGCCTGGGGAGCCCAAGGTGGTCAGTCAGTGCCACCTTTCCGGAGACTGGCTTGCCATTTCCCATCACCACCAGCGGAGCTCTAACACCTTTTGGTTGTTAGATCGTGTACTCAGAGCCAATGTTGTGGTTTGCCGCCGGCATGATCTACCACTGGATCTCGTGTGATCCCATAATGATTCCGCGCAGCCACTACCTGTCTACCAATCTTCCTACCCTTATGTAGCATCCATGTTCCTTCTGGGACGGACTGCGTCGGCCTTGCTGACTTCGATTCATCAATGGTCCTCAAAAGTGTAACGCTGTTCTGGACCTGTCTACCAACCTTCCTACCCTTATGTAGCATCCATGTTCCTTCTGGGACGGACTGCGTCGGCCTTGCTGACTTCGATTCCTCAATGGTCCTCAAAAGTGTAACGCTGTTCTGGTGCCCACGCGTGCCAATAGCATCTACAGTAGGTTGTTCAATATCGGCTCTATTGCCTCCCGTCGTCTCTTCACCAGCGATGGTATGTGGAGATCTCATCAACTCTAAGACATGACCATCGCACTTGGCATTCGCATGAAGGAAGCGAAGGTTAGCGTGTAAATGAGAGTGCAAAGCCCCCTTCTTTTGGTAGCCTGGTGGTTCCGGCCCACCAGAGATCGGGGAGCTTGGCAGGGATGATAGCCTTGCGAGAAGACTCCCTACACACCCTACATTCCTTACTACTGCCAATTCCCCGGCCGAGCCTCAGCCTGGATCTCCCGAGAGCTTATTGTCCCCGGTCTCTGCCCTGCATCAACCTGCACTCTGAATGTTGAGAGGTACAAAAGACGGCTTCGGGCATGAGTACATAACTACATGCAACTATCAGATATCAGGACAGGAGCATTTACCACATAACGTGGCGATAGGTACATTGATAGCAACTCGGGAAGCATACCCATTTCCCGAGTAGTTCGTGTGGTAATCGATAAAGCCTCACGGTTAACATGTGCAGGATTGCTGGCTTGCTGCCTGGCTCGCTGTACTCGAAAAGGATATTATGCTTAAGAATACGGCAAATTATGCAGCGGGGATAATGTGCAGCGGCCAATTGTGCATAAACAGGATCGCCCATGCATGACCGCTCTCGTGACCACTTGCATGCGTCACACTGTCACTAACGCTTAAGCCCGACCTGTATACGTGGCTAGCCTCTTTTTAGTCGTGACTCAAAAATGGCATTGGTACAGCCAAGTGGTTTTTTGTTATGGTCGGCGGACCCTTGGGTGACCGCGGGGAAGGTCTGGAGTCTTCGTGCATGTCCGCACTCGTACAGGCGTCGCTTCGCAAATGCGCAGAAGAGTGATCGATCACTGTAGGCAGAATAAAATGTGAGTTCCGACCTCCCGGAAGATAAAGTACCAACGCGGTTCAATCGGCAAAGGTTCTGGGGAATTCGGAGCCTCGGACAGTATGGCCGGGCCGAACGCAAAGGAGCTCCCCCTGTCAAAGCTACTTGTGTATCTTGGCCAAAGAATAAGTTGAGTAGAACGAATGAGGTACGTACACAGTATAGCGCCATTTCGTGACCTCAACAGATCTTCGATCAGAGGGACCCAGATGGCTCTAGCCAACTTACTCCGCGACATGTTGCGGAGGGTGATGAAAACGGCAACCGCGGGCGGAAAGTAACAAGTTTACTAGTAAAATCGTGTGGGCAACCCAGGCAAGCACCTGTTTGAGGTTATCTGGCAACGAAGGACGACTGCTTCGAGTCGAGTACCTTATGGCGCGGGTCCGACAGGTAAGGGAGTGACAACCAAAGCGGAACATTGAGCCAGGGAAGGAAAGACTACCGCGTCTGTTGTATGGTCATCGATGTAGGTATCGACCCACGATTAATAATGTTGCAGCCTGACCTCCAGTGGACATACCTGACAATGTTCTTTCCCAGCCACTTGGGTACCGAGTTGCGGAAGGCACGAGTCTCCGTTCCGTACGGGATTCGCTGGTGCACTGGGTCACCGCCTTTCACATGAGGCCTCTCTGCCTCATGGGCTGCTCGATCTAATCAGACCAGTCGTGGTGCCATTGTCACACCACTCCTCAATTGGCTGGCTGTTGAGATCGCACAACGACATGCCCGATACAAACTCTTGCATGGACAACTGGATGTGCACTGGTCCTTCACGAGTCAACAAATACCGCAGATGGCCCACCTTCTAGCAGATACATACCATATTAGTATAGAAATGAACCCAATGAAACCTTCTTGGCGCGGGTACTTGTGCGGGTGGCGGGCCCGACTCCCATGAGGCTGAGAGTGGACTATTTCTTCCTTCGCAAAACGAATGCCATCGATTCGTCTGTAAAAAGATCTGTCGGATCTTGGAGCCGGAGATAGAAGGCAGATGCCGTAAGACTCGTACATCCGGGGCAGGAACCACAAAAAGGTTTTGCCGCAAGGAAAGGTCTGTCTTTGTCAGCAGTTGGGAGTGTGTCAGTATCAACAATCATCCTTGTCTTTTTTATAGCGATGTCCTCGATGACCATGGCTAGCGGTGCTGAGATCCAAACCACACATTTTTCCTCTTTGAATGACACGAAGGAAGATCATTCGATGGCGGGGGGGTCGTACGGAGCATTAGAAGGCGTTATGGCATTCCGAATCATGGCTGCTTGACAAAATTGACAGGGATTCGTATCATATGTCCTTTCCTTGGTCACATAGGATACTCGAATTGATGAAGGGTCGGAGCTTTTCTCCAGTGTCCCACTTGACAATGTTATTGGTCAGCGCAGGGAAAGAGGGAGAAGCCCTGCAAATTTCTTCCCGGGCGCTGACGTGCCCTAGTAAGTTTAGGTGCCAGTGGATGCTGCGGGCGCCGTGGGTGGGCATCAAGGCTTGACTTTTCGGTGGCATCAGCAATAACACAGTAACTTAGAGGACTTGCCAAGGCTTCAGTGACTGGACGCCGTAGCTTCCGCCAATCATGCATCTCACCATCTCGGGGCCTTGTCGACATCTCTGCGCTTTTTCTCTTTACCACGGCGATAAAGAGCCACCACATGCATCAAACCCTCAGTTCGCGCATCCGACAAATCCGGCCGCCCATCATGCTCTGCTGACCTATTCGTCCGTCCGTTCCTTTGCGCGTTGCCTCCGGCCCCCTTCGTGACTTCAAACCAACGGTCTGATGACTCGCAGCCAGCAGAAACTTCCCTATGGATCCGGCAGCCTTTTAACTAAACTCCCCTGCGCTCGCCGCCTGTTGTATAAAGTTGTTCCCTTATTCTTTCGCATCGCACGTCTTCTGACCTCGTTGTCGCTGTTCTTCCGCGCATCGTCTTGTCGCGAGACTGCTCTCTGCTTACTCCTCCCCCCAGACAGTATTCCCACGCTGACACCGAACTTGGGGCTCTCACACTGCACACTCCCTTCCTCACCCATTTGAGAGGCTCGCGCTCCTGTCGAACGACTGGTAACGTTGGAGACGTCGGAGCTGCGGAGTAACGGAAGAATTGTTGGACACACCCGCAATAGACCGACCCGGATGCTTGCTTCTCGATATGCGACAGCAGCTGTGCTGCTTCAACTAGCGGCACTGACGTTGGCGCATGGTGACGACGGACATCCTGAGGGTGACATGGGCGGCATGGAAAAGGCCGAGGCTCCTTCACGTCATGGCCTGTCGGACTATTATGCCATGCCGAGTTATGCCGGTTTGGACATGCACGGCAACATGATGTTGGCACATATAGTCCTTATGGTGCTGGCATGGTTCTTCATCCTACCCGTCGGTAAGTGAGTGTACGGGCTTGCACTTACATATACTCACATACCCAGGCGTCGTCTTTAGCGTCTCCCGATCGAGGTTCGCTCTTCCGGTGCAATTCCTTTTCCTCCTTCTCAACGGCTTTGGAGTCTTGTTTGGGACCGTATACAACGTCAACGTCCCAGATTTGTATGAGAACAACGCCCACCACAAGATTGGCTGGATCGCAACGTGGATCGTCACTGCCCAGGTCATCATGAGTCTGATGTTCCATTATTCGGGGCGAGGCAAACGATCAGAAGAGGCCGCATCTGCTGAGGGTCGGGCTTTTCTGCCGGTAACTGTCGAGAACATGACACAACACAACACACCGCTGTACTCAGATCACCGCTGGTCGGGCGACAGTGGCCAAGGAACGGAGGCATCATCCACACTGAACAGTCGAGATGCTTCCCCAATAAACCCGAATCGACGAGATCCTTACAATGACTTCGAGAAGCCAGAGCCGCAGCCGGAAGCAGATGATGAGGAACATGAGTCCTTGTCGGCAAGGAAGCCTCGAAACAGCTGGCTGCGCTTCATGGACAAATATCTTGCATCCTGGGTGCCTAATCTCCTTTCGGCCAAGATTTTGCGCATCATCGAGATAGTGTACGAAGTCATTGACAGGACCATCCTCGTTCTCGGTTTCATTGCGTTGATGACTGGAGGAGTTACGTATGTTGGCATGTTCGTAAGTGATTTCTCTCCCGGGAGCCTACCACGATGGGCGTAGGCAAGTGGGTGAATGAAGGAATGAAGGGCTGACTATCCAACAGCGAGGTGCCAACGTCTTCAATGGCCTTGCCCACTTTATCAAGGGCGGAATCTTCTTCTGGTACGGGTTGTTAACTCTTGGACGTTGGATGGGATGCTTTGCCGAGTTCGGGTGGGCGTGGAACGTCAAGCCGACCCGCAGCGAGGTTGGCCAATGGAAGGCCTCTCTGCCATCGGCTGAATTCGTCGAGTCCTTTGTCATCTGGCTGTACGGCTGTACCAACATCTTCCTCGAACACCTCGCTGCCTGGGGCGGTGAATGGACTGCCCAGGATCTCGAACATGTCTCCATTTCCATCATGTTCTTCGGCGGTGGCCTGGTAAGCAAAGACATATCCTGCCATCAGAGTTCACTATCCTCTAACTCATTTCGCAGTGCGGTATGCTCATCGAATCGAAGACCGTTCGAAAGTGCCTCAATGCAGTGGTCGATAACATGCCTACTTCACCAGAGTTGCCTCCTACCCAAGCTCTTGAACTGCGCACTCAACCCAAACAATATGGCACCTCTCTCAATCCTATGCCGGCCTTGATAATTCTCCTACTGGGCATGATGATGTCTTCTCACCACCAGGACTCGATGACGTCCACCATGGTTCACAAGCAATGGGGGACGTTGCTCGCAGGGTTCTCCGTTGCTCGTTTGATCACCTACGTGGTCATGTACATCTCTCCCCCTAGCTCCATCTATCCCTCCCGTCCACCAACTGAGCTGGTGTCTGCCTTCTGCCTCATCTCTGGTGGCATCGTCTTCATGGCCAGCACCAAAGACATCATTCACTACATGGAGGGTGCCAATCTTATGGCGATGTTTGTCTTCACGGTCACGATGGGCTTCACGGCCTTCATCATGTCTTACGAAGTCTTTGTGCTCTGCTTGAAGGGATGGGCATATCGAAAAGAGCTCAAGGCAGCTCAGAAATCACGTCAATATTGAAGGTGACATGCTCGACGGCAGAGTCCATGATTACCCTCTTGTCGAGAAACCCACCAAAAACAGGAAAGAGAAGGAAAACATGAAAATAGGTACCAGGTCTTACGTTTCTTGCGATCATTCTGCTGGACGGCTGAACACTCTCTGCATGGCCTGCGACCGATACCCCTTGACGTTTTGACGAATTGCTACTTCTGGGTTAACTAATGACGGGGTGTTGGAATTGTTTTTGCATGATACCCCAGGCGCCTTTTCACGTCATGCACTCTCTGACTACTATTGATACCCCATACACAGTATTGTCTATAGATAGCACTTATTGCTAGCCCTCCTGCTCAACAAGAGGGAATTAATCAAAGAACAGAATTTCTACCTACCTGACTCTTGTCCTGGAAAGAGTGTCAGTAACATGAATGTAGTTGTCGCTTCGTAAATTATCCCTTACGGATATGCCGGCAAATGGAAATACTACCAGTAAAGGGGGTGTTCACAGCATCTCTCCGCAATTTGGGGGCTGACACTAAGAAATCTTGCCAGAGCGCAGTTCATACAACACACCAGATTTCTGCATACAATCGAACCACATCCACTTTTTGTGTATCCTTGACCGAGCAATGGCGCGACGCCGTAATCTTGGGCATTGGTAGTATTTACTTTGATCATTCGGACTGGCTCACGAAGCTGTCAGAGCATAGGACCCCCAGCAGTCAGCTTCCGACGCAAGGCACGAGATCTCATTTCGCCAACAAAGGCTTCCTCTCTACCACCTGCGCAGCGATGCCGCCGCCGAGGATAACGACGAACAATTTTTCCCTGCCGACTCGACTCATCAATCCCTCGCGTCTTCGCTCGTATATCGTCCGCCTCCCTTTGTTCACACGGCTGATCCTTTTGGCCATTTTCGCATTTTGGCTTCTCGAACTTCAGACGGTCTGGAGTGTCATACAATGGGGATCGTTAGATCCCAAGCAAATCAACTTTGGGAGCTTGTACAGATTGAACACATTCGCACTGATACATACCGGGTTCTTCCACATGTTGATGGACACTCTGTGTCTTGTGCCGTTGCTTGAGAGATTCGAGGCCGAATGGGGTACATTGACAAGCGTTGCACTTTTCCTGGGACGTAAGTCTTGCCTTGTCAGAACAGCGGGCTAGCGAAAAGGTCAAGGCAAAAGATGCTGACTGAGAATATAGCGCTAGGCCAAATACCTGCGGGACTATATCTTCTGCTGGATGTGGTCATTCTAAGAGACAACACTCCGGTGCTTGGTGCAAGGTATGAGAATTCATTACGAGCCGTGGGTGGTGTCCTACACGAGACGAAACTGACGCTTGACACAGTATCTGGGTATTCATGCTACTTGCGTCCGAGTCAATCAAGACGTACAGAGCCAATCCGTACTTTGAGTATGTGCCACACTTTGCAACTCGGCGTGGATTGTCCACGGGTCGAGGCACTGTTGACTAACATGATTGCAGAATCTCCGGCCAAAAGATACCAACATGGATAACACCTCTGGTCCTTGTTGTTTTTACGTCTGTACTGGTTCCGAATGCATCCTTTCTCGGCCACCTGAGCGGCTGTATAACTGGCTACATCTGTACGTTGTGTCCTTTCTGAGACGATGGCGCTCTGTCGACCTAGTCACCGACGTCTTACTGATGGCTAACGAGAAACAGGGGGCTTGGGCTACATCCGATTCCTTGCACCACCCGAGAAAGTCCTTCGCTGGATTGAAGGGAAACTCAATCTACTCGGCAGACTACCGCACTACGTCTCAGTTGACCAAAAAACCTACGGTCGATATGGCGTCCTCCCAACCAGTTCTACAACCGGACCGGGTGAACACATATCTCCAATAGGCTTGGGCTGGGTGGGAGGCACAGACGGTGGGCAAAGGCTGGGCCCCTAAATGGCAGCGATATGATGTTGGATCTTTGTTAGCACTAGTCATTTTGAGCATAGCACAGTGGTTGGGTATTGCATTCTGTGCGCTGTATAGGATCGGATGGCGCTTTCGCACGCGGATAGGTCTTGTTCGTTATTTGATAAGCCCGTGAAGTTAGACCTGAAGCCACCCGATCATGACACTTCACAGGTGCGGAAAGACACTAGTAATATGGAAGACCACGCGTAGGACTTTCCCTCGCGTCGATCAATACAACACCGGCTGATCTTCGGCATTGAGGTCAGAAAGTACAGATTCCCTCCTGAAAGTTGACCACATACATCATTTGTTTACAAGGACCTTGCGGTGAAGCTGACGCGGCTGAGCGAGGTGAATATGGGTCTACTACGTAGGAAACTTCGTTTTCCATGAACCGAATACAGGTTGACTGACTCATGCCATAGGAGACTCTATTTCCAGATTGCGCAAGGACGATCCACGACTTCTACGAATCCCGCCGTATCTGTCTGCACTGTGTATCCTTGGTGGCATCATATGGATGCTGCTCTTGCCCCTCGATGAATACTCAAGGCAAACGTACATATCCGAGAACGCCCTGCTGCCCGGTCAAGTACACACCTACTTTGGTGGGAGTGAGCAGAATGTCTTCCGGGCATATCGACATGAACTGGCTACAGTCTTGAGTGCGCCTGCCGCGGCGGCTGAGAATAGCACTGTGACAAAGGAACAGAAGCAAGTTGATCGAGACAGGAGAAGTGCCAAAGTACAGGAGTTGTTCCGCAATGCTGGCTTCAAGACTGCGACGCAGCGATATTCTTACACTTCGTCTGGCCATACGTACGAAGGCGAGAATGTCTACACCATACTGCACGCACCACGCGGAGACGGGACTGAGGCCATCGTACTCCTTGCGGCCCTGGAGAACATCGACAACATGTCAAATGTAAACGGCGTGCCTCTCCTCATCTCCCTGTCAAGATACTTCAAGCGATGGTCCCTCTGGTCCAAGGACATCATATTCCTGGTTACGCCTGATAGTACTGCAGGACCACAGGCTTGGCTTGACGCGTACCACTCTACCCATAACCCAGAGACGGTACAGGACTTGTCACTGAAGTCAGGTGCCCTACAGGGAGCGGTCTGTATTGATTACCCGTTTGAACACCGATTCGAGACGTTCCACGTCGCTTACGACGGCATCAATGGAGCACTGCCTAATCTCGATTTGATCAACACAGCCGTCTCAATCGCATCTGGGCAGATGGGGATACCAACCGTGATACAATCTCAGCATACCTACACAAGACCGGACGACCAGAGCTCCTACCCTATTCGCCTTCAAACATTGGTACGAGGAATGTCATCTCAGGCTCTGGGCCAAGCTACGGGGCCTCATTCAAGCTTCATGAGCTATCACATCGACGCAATCACCCTGACGGCCATTGACGAAGGCTGGCAAGACGAAATGGCTTTTGGCAGGACCATTGAAAGTATTTGCAGAAGTCTCAACAATCTGCTGGAGAAATTGCACCAGAGCTTTTTCTTCTACCTAATGATGCAGTCCAATCGCTTCGTCAGCATTGGTACTTATCTTCCTAGTGCGATGACAATAGCTGCTGCATACACGATCATGGCGATCTACCTGTGGGTATTGAGCGGCTATCAAGTCATCCCAAAATCAGCACCAACCACCAACGGCAAGGTGGAAGAGCGGGAAAAGGCTAGCAGTTCACAACTTGACACGGCAGCTCCGAGCAAACCTCTTTCGAGAGTGCAATATCAGGCCGTGGACAGAAAATTACTTCTACCAATAACCTTCTTGACCGCGGCTCATCTGGCATCACTGATACCGCTGTATCTACTCACTTCTCTCCGAGATAGAGCCATGCCGTCCACATTTCTACTATTGATCCTGGGACTTTTTGCATTACCGATAATCCTGGCATCGGCATTGGCAGAGATGCCAAACAACACCACTCTCCCGGCGTTCTCAGCTCCTACAAATGAACAGTATGTCCTGATTAAATCATTAAGCTTGTTGCTGCTAGGACTGTTCTTGACAGTTATGGCGACATTGAACTTCAGTCTCAGCATGTTTCTTGGGATTGTCTGTTTCCCACTCGCTTTTGTGGACAGAACCCGATCAAACCCCGTAGCTGCCTTGCTGCAATATGTGATCCTAGCTGTCATGAGTCCGATGGGACTTGCAGCTGGCTTAGTTGGATACGGCATGATCGTATTGGGCAGGGACGATCTCCTGGTGCAGTGGCTTCAGCGCCTCGCTTTCGGCTGGAATATCTGGTGGAGCTGGGGTGTCCCTGCCGGAGTCTTGTGCATCTGGTTGCCGGCGTGGATCGTTGGAGCGACATTGGTCGCCAGTTCGTGGTTCACGAGCGAGGGTGCACCGAAACCTCCTTCGCCTGTAGCTCCGCAAAGGGAAGCCAAGACGACGGCGTCTTGAAGAGACATGATTCTGCTGGGAATTACGCTAGCTGTTATGAACCATATTGAACACGGATTATGAGCAGCACAGCTCGCATCGCCACATGGCGTGAATGACCCCAAATTTGAGGAATGCCTCCCCGATCCTCGATGTTATGGATATAACTTGCCGCACGAGACTATGTTCAATTTGGACGGCTTCGACCTCTGCCTGCTCTACGAATGCCGGTCGATCATGACGTTGGGGAAAACGCGTCCGCATGCGCTAAGGCATGAAATTTCCGACGTCAAACGACTATCTCAAAGCGAGCCTCATCACATATGCATGTATCATCAAGGCACTATTTGGATTTGGTAAGAAGCACAATTGACATCACGAAGACTGTTCCAAGCTCCATTCATACATGACAGTTGGACGCAGCCTGTGCCAGATCGTTCGCTGCCCGCCGGCAAGCCTGGCGGTAGTTAAAGACAGATACATGATCCCCCGTGCAGGCTGAACCGCGTGCTGTGTTGACAGAGGATCCCTGGAGCTCGACATTAGCCTATACTCTATCACGGCATTGATATGGCTTGTACCTGTTCCTACGACCACGGATCTCAGAAACCACTAAGTCTGCAGGAAGAACCACGCAACGGCCCTGCTGACCGCTACGACAGCTTGGAATATGAGTCTCTTCGTCACCTACACTTGTTAGAGCTTGCTGCCGGTAATCGACTCTGGCAACTCGGGTCCATGAGAATCTCCTCCACCTTCCACAGTCTATCATGACGTTTGCTAAATGCTCTGCTGTCCGGCCGGCTTGATTTGTCAACCGTGCCGAGCTCCAGTACATCCTACCCTCTTCGGTGTTCATGTTATTGTTGGGCTATGCATTTGTCACTCCAACTAACCACCATATCGAACTTCTCGGCGGCGGTGTTACGATCAAACCTGGCGCCATGCGCGAAATCCACTGGCACTCGACGTCGGATGAGTGGATTCTTTTTGTTGCTGGCAAGGCGCGCATCATGAGTTTTTCCGCGCCCACTCGTCGAGAACGTTTGATTTCCAAGCCGGTGACGTCGGGTACATTCACATCGAGAACAGCCATTGTGTCGAGAACACGGGAAATACTACGGTGGTGTGTTTGGAGGTCATGCAGGCGCCAAGGTATACGGACATGAGTCTGGAACAGTGGCTGGGCTTGACGCCGCGTCAGATTGTGAAGGATACATTGCATCTTCCGCAGAGTCTGATCGATCGGTTGCCCAAGGTGAAGAGGGGAATAAAAATCTTTCGACGACAGATTTCACGCCGAGTGGGACTGCGGCGAAGTGAATGTACCACAGGAGATGACTAGGAATGCGAGGTTGCGAGGTTGAGACGAGCATGGAATAGTCCGGGCTTGTCGCTGTAGAGGGTCTGGTTCATGCAAAATACAGCCAGTTCAGGTGCTTGACTTGACTTAGGTTCAAAGCGTGAGTCTGAGAAGGATTGGCATAGGTTGGGCATGATATAGCCTGCAATCTGGGTAGCGACGTCGAATATAGTATGATACAGTCGCCGACTTCCGCGGAATTGAGGGTGTTCTTAAAGTTTACTCCGATTCTCCTTCTTTGCCTCCCTTTGCTTCTGCATCATTTTGAGTAGAGCATATAAAGTCTGCATTCTTGGCATCTCGTAGCCCTTTACTCTGGCAAGGCGGATGGGGTTACCCAGAATGACTTCCAGCTCCATTGGCTTGCCTGCCTCCCAGTCGAGTAACATGCTTGGTTTGCTTCCTGACTTGTTCTTCTGCGTGGATCGGAGGATCGCTTCCGGCGAGGCGAATGATGAGGGGAACGGCTGGCCTATGACTTTGGGTGCGGTCGTTAGGACTTCGTCCATGACGCCTTTCAGGTGGGTGTAGAGTTCGGAGTCGTTGGACATTTCCTCGTTGGTGGCCCCCCCAGCGAGGACCGCGGAAGGGTTCATTGAGGCGTTGATGGCGATCTTATGCCAACGGACGAGCTGGAGTTTTTCGTGAGTGTCGGCGACGGCGTCTTTGATCTCACCTCCTTTGAGCATCAGGTCGACAAAAGTCTGGTTTTGAGCGGTTGCTTTGTCTTTGGCGGACGACGAAGTCGAGTCCGAGAAGTATGGGCCCACGTTGATCCGGGTCCATCGATTGTGCTTGATGTGGCCGTCACTTACCTGAGCACAGGACGCGATGGTGACGGCGCTGAGGATGCTGGACTGGGGATACCGTTGAGCATAGGGCGGTTCAACACCAAGGCCATTTTGGATCAACACGATCGCGGTCTCGGGTCTTATTAGGGGTTCGATGAGCTTGGAGTCGTCGGAGAGGTCGGGTAGTGCCTTAGTGCAGACCACGACAAAGTCCCATTTGACCCCGCTGCTATGGGCATCTTGGACGGACTTGAAGGTCCGCGTTGGCCGCCATTGGTAGTTTGAGTATTGTGATGAGCTTATGCGAAAGCCGTTCTTTGCTACTTCGGCGTAGTTCGATCGGCAGATCACAGAGACGTTGGTGTCTGAGTTGAGGGCCACTCGGGAGGCATAGAATGCTCCAATGGCGCCAGCGCCGAAGAAAAGGATCTCAAGAGGCATACTGCTCGAAGACACCGAGCGTATGAAGCTGAAGATTCGTTGGGATGGGCGCAAAGATGGACGAAAGGAACTGAGGCTGTACCGTGTGAGCATCAGTAAGTTGATGTTCAGGGAGGAGTGGCATGGTTGCGTGCCGAGGCTGAGAGAGTTGAAGTTGGGTCCGGCTATACGTTTTGGCCTTGAGACGCGATTAGATTAGATGCCGCTTTCTCGGTTAGCCTAGGGCTCAGCCACAATCGTTTCACAGCCACTTGTTGACGCGTTGAGCAAGAACCCCTCTTGCAGTTGTACAGTAACTACCTGGTACCTTACATGTCAGCACTCAGGCAGACACTTCAGTGTGAGACATACGGCCAAAACGTTATGTGCGGAAAGTTTTGTGTCACACAGCCTCACCTTGATCACAGAAAGCTTGCCTCTCTCAGGCACTCATCTTACACATATCTGTGTTGATTTGGCATGCTCGCGTTCCTCGCCTTGATCTTCATCTTCTTGCAAGCGTTCACATTGTCGTCAGCACAAGTACTCCCTCAGTTCGAATTTGATTTCTCTCAGGTCACCATGGGTGGCGGTCACGGCATCAGATCTGTGGTCTACTACGTGAATTGGGCGCCGTACGGACGCAACCATCATCCTCAAGACCTTCTTGCCGAGAACCTTACCCACGTCCTCTATGCGTTCGTGAACGTGAGACCCGAATCCGGAGAAGTATACCTCACAGACCCGTGGTCAGATACCGACAAGCACTACGAAGGTGATAGCTGGAATGATGTTGGCACTAATGTCTACGGTTGTGCAAAGCAACTCTTTCTGCAGAAGAAGAAAAACCGGAACTTGAAGCTGTTATTGAGCATTGGCGGCTGGACCTACTCTTCGAACTTTGCTCAGCCGGCAAGCACCGAGAGCGGCAGGAAGAAGTTCGCCGAGAGCGCGGTCAAATTGATAGAAGACTTGGGCTTTGACGGCATTGATATCGACTGGGAGTATCCAAAGAATGCTGCTGAGGCAGAGGACTATGTCAGACTGTTGCACGAGACCAGGAAAGCTCTGGATGCTGCAGCGGCCAAGCGTCATCACACCCGCTTTTATCTGACCGTGGCATGTCCTGCAGGACCATCAAATTTCGAGAAGCTAAAAATCGCAGAAATGGATCGGCTGTTGGACTTTTGGAACCTCATGGCCTACGACTTTGCAGGCTCGTGGGATCAAATAGCCGCCCATCAAGCTAACCTGTTTCCATCAAGATCACACCCTGCACAGACACCGTTCAGTACCGTTGCGGCGATTGAGCACTACACCAAGCATGGCGTACATCCTTCGAAGATCGTGCTTGGAATGCCTCTGTACGGTCGCGCCTTCACGTCCACTTCTGGTCCGGGCCATCCTTACAGCGGAGTGGGCGAAGGAAGCTGGGAGCAAGGAGTCTGGGACTACAAGGCTCTCCCGAAGCCTGATAGTACCGAGTATCACGATCACGAGATTGGTGCAAGCTGGAGCTACGCCCCATCTTCGAAGACCATGATCACCTACGATACTCCTGTAGTTGTGGCACAAAAAGCAGCCTTTGTGCGAGACTATGGCCTCGGAGGCGGAATGTGGTGGGAGTCCAGTGGCAACAAGCCAGCTGGCAGTGGCGATCTCATCGAGGCATTCCTGATGCACAGCGGTGGGCACAGTCGATTGGAAGATGTGCCAAATTGTCTGGACTATCCCGAGAGCAAGTACGATAATCTGCGAAGGAGGTTCGACTGAGGCTGTTCGGCTGCAAGTATTGAATGTTACGAGAGCAATAGGTCACATTGCTGAATGACTACTACAGCCAAGCTGTACGAGAAGACGACGTAATAATGTTATCTCTGCCTCTCCCCTGACTTGTCTGTAAGATGAGAGGGATAACTACCCGCTGTCAGGCTCTGAATCCAACTTGAGTAACGTCCTCCGCAGGCGGGGCCTTGCAGTAGCACGAGGAGCTGTACCCCTTTCCCGCTGCCAGCGGTTTTGAGTTCTATCCACCGTCTCCCGCCCTGCAGGCTTCTTGTGCCACGTTTTGAGACTTGGATCAAATGATGGTCAACAATAATGCTATCTGTCTGGGCTACGAGGCATATTCTGGCGTCATCTTAGACGCACTACGTTCTGCTACGCTGCGGTACGTATAGGCGCATGTGAGAAAGCCACCAGGGAAAAATCCACCGCTGGTTTCGGTACATCCGAAAATGTGAACCTGACAAGTTCATCCATAACCCATTTTCACGGGTCGTGGGATGCCCTTCCGTCGAAACGATTTATGATTATATGGCCGTGGCTAACGAGTGTACTTCATCCTGCATGTCGCACAAATTAACTAGAGGACATCTGCCAGGCTGTCTGCTTGCTGGCGGACACCACGTCGATCAATCAAATCTGCGATGCATTCCAAATGACCCGACTCATGGTGAAGGTCTTGAAGGGCGCCACTGATCTCATGAGGCTGCCATCTCTGATACATCGCACGACCATGAGCTGCCAAACACGTGCTTGACCGAACGAGAAGAAACTGGCAGTCAGCCACCGACAGGCTTCACAGGTACAACGGTACGTACGCCTCGTGAGAATTTGAGAAGGATACTGCCAGGAAGGAGCTACTTAGTTAGCAGAAAATGAGCTCGCTCCTGTCGCCATAATTACGTCTTCAGGCTGGGCGGACAGATCGCTGGTGCGTATAATCCGTAGCTTAAGCCCCCACAGATAAAACATATCCTGTATGCGAAGTGATTTCAGGTGGTTGAAGCGATATTGTTTGGGAATGCTGTTTTGGTTACAAGTTGAATGTGAGGGTTTGACATGTACAGTACTCCAACTCTTAGGTGCCCACTTTAGGTATGCTGCGCGGCTTGATTCGATGCTGAAACTGACAATGAGTCGCAGGTTGGACCTCGGTAAGTCACAAGAGCCAACCCCAGGCGTCATCGACTGGCCCTTCTGTGAAACATGACACAGCGTAAGACCTCTCTGTGGTGGTGGCCAATGGCTAGCATGTCTCGTAAGCGTGAGGCGAAATCACCCAAAAGGCCTAGGAACGTCCGCCTCGTCGCGCCGTGGCTTGCCTCTAGCCCTGCTTAAGATGGTCACTGGGCCATGAGTGTGCCGAACATACACCGTTCTTGGGAGATCATCAGCGAGAAGATCGGATGAACCCATGAATATACTGCCTATTCTTGCAAGGTTGATGCCTATCTTTCTTCGGTCAAATCCTTATCTCGGGGTAGGCGCACAGAGGAGGCCCAAGCTCTCTGAAAGGGAATGGCAAGTCATGATCTAATTGGGTGGTCCCTGGACGGGTACCTGTCTGTGCTTGCTTACAGGGTCTTGAGGCTCTCCTTGCATATCTCTATGGTCCTTGACGCCGTTGAACCATTTCTTTGAATGGAATGCCTGGCAAATTGAGCGGGAATGCTTCAGGAATCGCTGTCAGAAGATTACCAGAGAATGGGAAAATCTCAAACAAAGGAGATGCGGAAAGGGGAGTTCAGGACAAATTACAACAATGTATATTGAAATCAAGAAAGTCCCTTCCGACGGCAGAGTGCATTGGTAGATTGATATTTGCTTTTGGGCGAGCAATGGGCTAGGGAGGCTAGAACATGCACATCATCGTTATCGTAGTCATACAGGCGAGACAAACACCATGACTGGTAGGTGCAGTATCCATCATTCACCATGATATGTCCGAACAGGAAATATGGCCGCGCGTAGCCCTCCGTGTACAGAATGGGATTGATCCTGCCGTTGATACATGAGGTTCCAAGAGCAAGTTATGGTATTTCCGTCCTCCTGGTCGATAGACATTGTCGCTACAATCAAATCAAGATCGGCTCAAGCATCCAAGAATGGGTATTTTCACTACATCTCTGGTCCGGGGCTGTTGCTTCTGAAGTCTAATCAGATATTTTACCCCTGACGCCTCGACACCCACTACTTACCGACCTGGCCTCCTCCCCATGCTCAACTCAAGGTGGCCGCCTATCCACAAATACATCCACCACCCGTCATCTCTTCCACTCCCCTTGTCCCGCTCTCCCATTGTCAATCCGCGGTTCCACCCCTACACCAGGCGATTTTAACGCCTGCGTTCTATGGGAGTGGGCAAGCCACCAACTGCCATCAAAATCCCGATGGGTCAAAGTGCACCATCCTTGACGGTTTGAAGCACACGGCGGCCCTGGATATTCCCAGATTCAAATCAGCATCGACCTAACGCTCTGATCTTCTTTCAAACCCCTCTTTATCCTTCCTATCGCCTATTGTATCAACCATCTTCTTCTCCAATTGCGCAGTCCTCGTACCTGGTTCCTGACCTCTCTTCCTACTCGAATCCTCAACAACATCTATCCTCACTCTACCGTTCGCTGTCTGCGAACCTCCTTGCATCTTCCCCCTACTCCAACCACACTCGTACGCGCCTCTGCCGGCTTCATCTGTAATTGTCGCGCCCTATCCGGAACGAATCCTCGCATCCCGAAACAGTCATTCCCGTGGCCAGGCACACAACTGCGCTCGACGTCCAATACACGTTTATGCTTCCTGAATATTTGACCCCACCAGTTCTTAAGAAACCAGCCGTTCCTGCCGCGATCGCAAACAGCATATCTGTAATACTTCACGGGCGGAGTGTCTGTGGACTGTTTGTACGAATCCCGTCGGGGAAGACGACACACATCATTGCAACGCAATTGCGCAGGTCGCATGCGCCCAAACAGTCCTCTTGAGGTCAACACTAGGTAACAATTTCGCGAAATATTTGTACGTCCGAGTTTTCAATCCAGCCTGTCTTACGACTTGCGGAAAGGGAGCGATTGAGCGTCGCTGCAGGCCAATCTGAAACACAACCAACGTCACAACCCCCCAAGGCTTACATTATATGGTCCCGATCCTTTCTTCTGGGACTGTGTGAGTAGATGAGCTCTACATTCCGCACCGACGTCCCGCGTCGTATTTCCAGCGCAAAGGAGCGGTCTAGATCACACCGAAGCAAGATAGCTGATATGTCGGTCGCGACCATGCTTCAACCTGCCTCGCGGGCCTCGACCTCGACGAGCTCGTCCTTTGAGCCCGTTAGTCGCCAGAACACCTACTCGAGCCACGATGGCGCGCGCTCTTTGCGACAAAGCAAGCGTGTCAGCATGACCGCGCTGTATGCTAGCATGAGCGCGAAAGATAAGGATCTGGAAATCAGTGATGATCTGGCAAAGGCACAACGTACACTTCGAGATCTGAAGTCGAAAATCTCCAATCAGTCCAAGAAGAACTTTGTCCTGGAAAAGGATGTACGATACCTGGATTCTAGGATTGCACTACTGATCCAGAACCGCATGGCGTTGGAAGAGGTACGTTCAACAATGTTAAGGATGGAATCGACCATACTGACACTGTTATAGCAAAATGAAGTCGCGAGTCACCTCGACGAAGCTGCCGAGCTAATGGAAGGATCTTTTCCTAACGATGACAAGACCCAGAAATATGGCAACCTCTTTTTCATGCTTCAGTCGGAGCCCAGGCACATTGCTCACCTATGCCGGTTGGTAACGATGGCCGAAATTGATTCTCTACTGCAGACTGTCATGTTTACTATCTATGGAAATCAGTATGAGAGCCGTGAAGAACATTTGCTTTTGACAATGTTTCAGTCGGTACTGACACATCAATTCGAAACGACACCTGAGTATTCGTCCTTGCTACGACAAAATACACCAGTGTCTAGGATGATGACCACCTATACCCGCCGCGGCCCTGGCCAGAGCTTCTTGAAAGAAGTTCTGGCAGAAAAGATCAATCAACTCACAGAATTGAGCGATGTTGACCTCGAGATCAATCCTTTGAAAGTGTATGAGGCGATGATCAAGCAGATCGAAGCCGACACGGGATCACTTCCCGACGACCTTCCCAGGTCTGTGACCGCTGAATATGCGGCAGAAAACGTTCAGGTGCAAGCTATCATTGCGCCGCGGCTGAAAATGCTGACCGAGATTGCGGAAGGATTTCTTTCTGCCATTATTGACTGTCTCGAAGAAACTCCGTACGGCATCCGATGGATCTGCAAGCAGATCCGCAATCTTTCAAGGCGCAAGTATCCTGATGCGCAGGATCAAGCCATTTGCACATTGATTGGAGGCTTCTTCTTCCTTCGCTTCATCAACCCCGCCATCGTCACGCCGAAATCATACATGCTGATCGAAAGGGTGCCGGACGAGAAGCCTAAACGGACGCTCACATACATCGCTAAGATGCTCCAGAATCTCGCGAACAAGCCCTCATACGCTAAAGAACCATACATGGCCAAACTCCAACCGTTCATTCAGCGGAACAAGGACCGCTGCAACAAATTCATGCTTGACCTTTGCGAAGTCCAGGACTTTTACGAAAGTTTAGAAATGGACAACTATGTGGCCTTGTCAAAACGCGATCTCGAGCTCAACATCAGCTTGAACGAGGTGTACGCCACTCATGCGATGCTGGAGAAGCATAATGCAGAGCTGGCCAAAGACCCCTCCTCTCATCTAGGAATTTTGCTCCAGGAACTGGGCCTGGCCCCTCCTCAGGTGCCTCGAAAAGAAAACAGAGCCATCACGCTCCCTTTGTACAGTCGGTGGGAATCGACGTTCGAGGACTTCACCCATGCTTTAGACATCACACAGGAGGAGGTCTTCTTTATGGAAGCCAAGAGCACGTTTGTGCAGATCATGCGAAGCTTGCCACATTCTGCAGCTGTAATGCGACGACCTTTGCGGCTCGATCGTGTTGCCGAGGCCGCAGGAACGCTGAAGAATGATGCAGTCATGGTTCGCAAGGGCATCAGGTGCATGGAATTGTTAACGACCCTGTCCGAGATGGGAGTTATCGATCGTGCAGATGATTATGCAATTCTGCGTGACGAAGTGGAACAAGAACTGGCCCATCTCGGATCCTTGAAAGAGAAGGTTCTTGAAGAGACGGTCAAACTTGACGACGTATACAAGACAATACGAGATCACAACTCATATCTTCTGTCGCAACTCGACACATACAAGAATTACTTGCACAACGTTCGAAGTCAGTCCGAGGGCGCAAAAAGGGGTAAGACTGAGAAGGTAAAGGAGCTTGGGCCTTACAAATTCACTCATGCCCAGCTGGAAAAGGACGGTGTCATCACAAGAAGCAACGTTCCAGAGAACCGAAGAGGTAATATCTTCTTCATGTTTCGAAGTCCACTTGCAGGCACATTCGTCATCAGCTTGCATTACAAAGGTGAGTTTTGCCTCAACGTGTTGCTCAAACTGAAAAGGCATACTAATCCTCTCAAGGACGAGCTCGGGGACTTCTTGAACTTGACCTTAAGCTGGATGATCTGCTTGAGATGCAGAAAGATGGACAAGAAGATCTTGACTTGGAATATGTCCAATTCGACGTTTCCAAAGTGCTTGCACTGCTCAACAAGCGGTTCGCGAGGAAGAAGTAAAACTCTTCTTTGGACTACGCAACCCAGATCACGCAGACACACGATCACGCTGGTTACTTCTGAGATTTCGACGACGACAACGATGCCCACACGAACAGGAAATCTATGCGGCCTGGATGAAGTTGCCAGCATTTCACACGAGCAACATTGTCTTTTTCCATACCCTGTTTTATTAGCAGCAAGCTCTTTTCTTACTCGATTTGTAATATTATGGCGACTATGCAGAATTCTGAAGACGGACCTGTAACAGAAGATGAGGCTTGTTTTCGAAGGAAGATGCAGGAACGATGATGACTGCACAGTGGGACTAATCTCGACGGACATTGGAAGCATTGGCGGCAGTTTTGAGGTAGCACGTTGAAGACTTTGGCATGGAAAGGATACCACTGTACTTATATTAAGTGAGCATTTTGTACATTTCGGCATTGACACTTATTATACTCATGACCCAAGGCTGGTTTGTTCGTGTTGTGTACCATGTGCAAAACCTGACATAGGAGTATCCCGTCAGATAATGTGCCGTGATATGCTTCACTGTCAGTTGATGACGGTGGAATAATGCGGGGTTGCAGTGGAATCCAACTGTTGCCTCTAAGGTGCGGAACCCTGCAATTGCCTGCTGCCTGGACTTTTGACGCCTCGACGACTTTACACTGCAGCCTCGTGTCCTTCACATCACTCTCACTTCCTCCCACTTCCTTCTCATCTTCGATCCTTCCCTATGCAACTTCTTGACATCACTCGCCTCATATGCCGATAGCCTTGACCGTCTCCTCAATGGCCGAGCCAGCTAACGATACTCTGCTGCCCGCCTTCGGCATCCGCGCCCTGAACAGTCCCCAGGCTCCACCAGCCGTTGTTCAGGTCACCAGCACGCAATATGACAGTACCGTCAAGTCTCAGCCAGACGCCACACTGTCTTACGTCGACGACGATGATGGCGAGATCATCACCGTTGGCAGTTCCTTTGAACTGGGTCAGCGTCTCGACGAGCCTGTGAAGCATTCCAACCTCTACGCCATCCCCGCACTCAGAGTGCCGAACGATTCCACCCCGAATAGGATGATGCATATCTTCGATATCAAGCATACCAACGCAACTTTGGCTGAATGGAGAGAACATGAGGCGTACACAAGCAAACAACTGCAAGATCGAGGCTTATCACAAGCCAACCCCGATACCCCGAAGCAGGTTCCGGCAGGCATGCCTCTCTTCAACGCTGTGACGGAGTTCAAGTCTGGACCCAGTCCTCTCGACCCTGTCCCTTCTCAATCTGTGTCAATCTCTTCCGGTTCGATTGTGTCCTCTCAGTCACACTCGGCCCCTGCGACAGCCGAGACTTGTACTACTGCCTACTCGCCGCCAACAAATGGCCAGTATGGGCCAGCAGGAGTTGACAAGATATTTGCTGACATGTTTGGTGGCATTGAATCCAAACTCGGTCCTTTGGCTGATTTCCTCGAGTCAACAGCAGAGGGGCTACGAAATATCGCTGACAAGACTGCAAAGAGCGACCACACTGCTGTCGAGGATGTACTGGGTGGCTTCAAGGACATACTAATCCAAGTGGGAGGTTTTGGCTTAGATGTCGCTGTTGCAATTGGTGAAGGTATTCAAAGGGTTCAGGACGAACGCCAGATTTCTCTAGCCCAGCCAACAACGCACGCAGCGAGAGACCTACCCTTACAGCGCTCCTCTGTAGTGGCATTGAAACCTGAAGAGCCTGCGGTGCCTCCCACCGTTGAAAAGGCTCCCAAACGCGTGGATTTCGCTCCACCACCACCACCTATTCAGCCGGAGACAAAGTCAGTGCAGCGTCAACTTCGTCTCGACCAAAATGTTGATCCCAATCACAAATCACCTGCCGAGTATTTCAGAGCTAAGGCAGCTGCCCAGTGCCGGCGTCAGCTCGAGGAAGTAAGGAGATCGCACGTGGAGCAACCGTCTGCTTCATCTGCTAAGCACTCCATTTTGGACATGGAGTCCAATGACCCAGATTTCTCCGCTCGATATCCTCCATTGCTCGGTCTACGGAAGGCAAAGAGTGTCATGGAATTGCAACACAAGGCCCCAGAGGTCCACAAGGAGAATACAGGCCCAGCTACCATGCGATATCCTACCCTGAGAGAGTTTGAGCGGGACGCCTGGGCCGAGACGATGCAGAAACGCCTCTCCAATATTACAGCCATCAACAACGAGACTGCTAACAAAATCGCAGACTTGGCATCCATCACAGACACTGCTCACCAAGTTAAGCAAAGCTTTGCGTATCAACAGCCTACTGTTGAGGACGAGGTTGATGCAAAGCAGGCTGCAAAAAAGGTCTCGCCTGGTTCCCTCGAGACAAACCGCAAGGAGCCTTCAACGACACTGCCAGGGGCCTGGCCTGAATCAAGGTTCGAAGCTTCGACTGCTGCATTGCCCATTACGAGAGTCATAACCGACAGAAAACCTGCGCCAACGACTCCGGCTGGGAAAGCCTCAATGCCCGAGCGAAGTCCAGATCTACCTTCGCACCGCATGAGTCCCCCTTCTAGTGACGCATATCCCCGGGCACCAATCTTTCCTAGAAGAAATCAGACAGTCTCAGGAACAAACCCAGCTGCGAGACTGAATGGGCCTTTCGATCCCCTGGCTCACATTCCTGCTCTGCAACCTCGTCCTCAGCGATCTCAACCAGACCTCAACGCTGCCAATACTGCACCAGCCAATGCCTTGAACCACAAGCCTAGCTTGCCTGCAGTCTTGCCCAATCGTAGCCGAACAGTCAACTACACCGATCGATACATTCCAAAGTATGTCTCACCAGAGACCTTTGCAAAGCACCCCTGGACTCATATGAAGAATGAGGCGAAAATTGGCCGCGATGATGGTCGTCACATGCCTGGACCTGGATACGGTGTTCGGTATTTCGCTCCATATCCCTATAATCTTCGCACCCATGGCAACCCGGTGCAGCTGGCCTCAAATGATCAGCGCAAGGCAACAGCCTCGACTGCGGCTACCCCGGCGAATGCATCATCGTCTAGCTCCTCCGAGCACATTCCAGTGTTCTGGGAGCGATCAGCAGATGGCGTGTTGTCGTACCGAACTGGAAACAACCCTACCCTGACTGCCTTGCCTCGTAATCAGCCCAGTTCGGAGGCCCTTGTGGCGCCCCTCGCGGCCACCACGCAACCTCCTCGTCCGCAGCCATCAGCGTATGCCGTTTCTCACTATCACACAGCAGCCAGTGCGCGTGGGCGTTCCCGAGCCCATCCAAAAGCGCCAGCTAACTGCGCGGCCATCGACGAGTGCGTCAAGACTTTAAAGCTCATGGGCTTTGGCGCCAATCCTAATGACATGGCAAGATTGAATGCCGTCGCTGGTGCCGCGGCAGGCAATCTGGAAGACGCGATCGATATGCTCGAGGAAGACCGTGAAGCATCTGAGCGACTGCAGTCTGGAAGTGACGAGGAGGGTCGCAGCTCAAAACCGCACAGCGATTGAAATGCGCAAAGGTTCATCTGAGGGAGGGACACGAAAGAAGTCAGCATAACCATGTGAATGCAAGGCCCTTCGATCGTGCTGATGCAAGAGCTATGGACAGCAAAGGAAACGCCACTCAAGAAAGGTATTAGTGTGACGCTTGATCGAGTATTATCGGTGTCAACGCGGTCTTGAAATACTTGAGGGATTGCAATGAAGAAATGAGACGACAACGAATGTTGCTGAGCTTAGCTTGATATCAAGGCGCTGGAGGGGACGGGGATTATGCATAGTATTGGTGTTAATTCTTACCATCTGGCGTTTTCACGGTCTAGGTTAGCGATGAAACACGGACTACGTAGGAAATCGAACTTGCTGAGACGTCAGTAATGAATGAATGAGAATGCATTCCAGGGCGAGATCTGAGCTTTTTCGTAGATGATTTGAACTGTTCTTGATTCCAGGCCGATTTTATATCTTCAGATGGCTTTTTTAAAAATACTTACTGCAATGAACATGTCCCAGAAAATGAACACCCATGTGGTACCGTGCCTGTGGTCCCAAGCTAGACCGTAATATGTCCTCTTCCTGAGATATCAACATTCTCGTAGCCGGCAGGACACAAGGCGAATGGTACAGCTCTCTCATGTTAACAAGGCCTGATTCCCCTGAGAAGAGCAGTTGTCCACACAGATAGCGTGCGGAGGACCCAACAATGTCTTCCACACCAAGCGAATTTCCTCACTTTTCGTCAGGCCAAAGCATGGCCTCGACCTCACATTTGTGAAGGCATGCAAGCATCGCGTCCTCGGATGTTGATGTATGAGGGTATAGTAGTAGACGCGCTCGAGTGCAGCGCAGGTGCTGGTAGATTATATCCGACGTCGTTCAGTACTAGACCGATAGAGTTCCGAAAGCGCCTGTCACACGCCTATGCGGATTCCATGGTCTTTAGGTTCTCAGAGACCTTGAACGGCGCTTCGGTCTTGCTCTTGACTTCGTCGACAGTGACACCCTCGGCGGTCTCAATCAAGGTCAAGCCATCGGTAAAATCGACGTCAAATACGGCCTGAAGATTACGTTAGTCGCAAACAAAGCCGCAAGAAAGGTGGAGGAGGACTTACTAATTCGGTGATAATTCTGCTGACGCAGGCGCGTCCAGTGAGCGGGAACTCGCATTGCTTGAGGATCTTGGGGTTACCCTTCTTGTCGGTGTGTTCCATCAGGGCGACGACTTTTGTTTTCTCAGGGTTGGACACCAAATCCATGGCGCCACCGAAGCCCTTGACTTTGCCCGGCAACATCCAATTGGCCAGATCACCGCGTGCCGAGACCTGCATGGCACCCAGCATGGACATGTTGATGCGACCGGCGCGGATCATGCCGAACGACTCTTCAGACCCGAAGCAAGCGGCGCCCGGGTTGAGCGTGACCGTCTCCTTGCCTGCATTGATCAGATCCGGATCCTCCTCGCCTTTAATGGGGTAGGGACCCAGGCCGAGAATGCCGTTTTCAGACTGCAGTTGCACCTCGACTGAAGGGTCAACGAACGAAGGCGCCAGCATGGGCATGCCGATGCCCAGGTTGGCGTACATGCCGTTCTTGAACTCCTTGGCTGCGCGCTTGACAATGCGTTCGCGCTTGGAGGCAGCTTCGCCCTTGCCTAAGCTGTCTTTGACGTCGGCATTCTCGTCTTTGCGGTTGGTGTACTTCTCAATCTTCTTCTCGGCGGTCGACTGGATCACCTTGTTCACGTAGATACCCGGGAGGTGCACGGCGACAGGGTCAATCTCGCCGACCTCGACAATGTGCTCGGCTTCGACAATGGTGATTTTCGCGTTGCGACCCATTGCACCATTAAAGTTGTTCGCAGCCAGTCGGAACTGGCAGTTTCCCAATTTGTCGGCCTTGTAGGCCTTGACAAACGCGTAGTCGCCTGCAATGGCTTCTTCCATCACGTAGCTCTTTCCATTGAAGACCTTGACGTCGCGTGGTTTGCCGAACTGTGCAACGCTGCCGTCTGAATTGTGTCGGAGCGGAATCTCGCCTGTTTGCACGACCGTGCCGAAAGCGGCGGGTGTGTAGAATGCCGGGATGCCCTTGCCTCCGGCTGCACATCGCTCGGCTAGTGTGCCTTGTGGTGTGAGCTCGAGTTCCATTTCTCCTCCCAGGTACATTCGTTCTAGGACTTTGTTCTCGCCAACGTAACTGGCGATCATCTTCTTGACCTGGCGGCTCTCGAGTAGCTGGCCCAAACCGGCACCGGGGATGCCTGCGTTGTTGGACACGGCGGTCAGGCCGGTGATGGATTGAGTCTTCGCGACTTCGTTGATGAGCGTGTCTGGGACACCGCACAGACCGAAACCACCACAGAGTAGAGTCGAGTCAGACTTCATGTCCTTGATGGCTTCGGCGGCTGACGGGAGAATTTTATTGATCTCATTGCGGCGGAGGGTAGACGAGAAAGATCGTGTCAGAAGGAGATTTTGCTAGAGAGCGTTAGTGCCGCTGTAGATGAGAGACACTTTCAGATCCAATCTACCTTTCGTTGATTTCGTGTGAAGTACCTAGCCGTCCGCCAACTCCGGGAAGCTTGAGAGGGGATGCGGAGAGAGGATTCGAGGAACGACATGATGAACGCGCTTGACAACGACACAACTGACGGTACACAATACAGGGCTGTGAAAATCGAAGAGACAAAGAGGGAACCAGAAGAAAGGAAGGAGGTAAGGAAAGCAGCTAGCCAACCTTCAGTATTAGTACTCGGCTTCTTGAGGACTCGGGTTCTGGCAAGGCGGAGTCGAGCAACGGCAGCGAACAAATTGCCCCGGAATCGGGTCCGCGATCGAGAGAGACGAGGGAAAGAAAAGAGCAGAACGGTTCCGGTGTGCGGGGAATGAGCTCGGATTGACTTCGGCTCAGGGAACACGGCATCGGATCGTGCTCTCTCTCTTGGGGTGCGCATGCACCCTCGAGTTGTTAGCCCGGGAGCAGCCGTGCCATTCGACACACGATCCGATGCACAGAGTTCAATAAGAAGACAATAGGTACGACATACATACTTCGGAGGGGTATGATGACTTGGATTATTTCGGCAGGCTCTATACAAGATCCTTCAGCCACTAGGCACTGGATCCAGGCCCAGATCCGATGGTCAATAATAACAATGGGTATCTGATCAAAAACTCTTCAAGAGATCGTACAAACTCCAGCAGCGCCACGCTCGTGAAATGAACTCGATAAACAATTTCAGAATGTGAAACCCGACGATCAATCTTCATCGACGCTCACATCACTCGAAGACGACTCATCCTCCTCACGGGCTGGCTCAGGCTCAGCAACTGACTTCACAGACCAACTCGCGCCCACCGTCGCCGCCAGACTGCCACTCATATGTGTTCTGCCTGATTGACCTAGGATATAGTCACGATCCTGTGGTATCACATCACCAGGATTGACGAACCTCGCACGTGCAGCTTCTAACACGCCGAGCGACGAGCTGGCTTCCGAATTGTCGTCGTCCGCCATTTGTCGCTCATTGGAGCTCGTCGACCATTGCCAAAGGAGACCTGCAGGTAGAGGGGATTCCTCCTCCTCAGATGCTTCGCTGTTCTCGTCGCCGTAGAAGTGGTCCTGACCTGCGCTTGAGGACGAGCCGCTTGTGAAGAATACATAGCTTGGCGGCGGCAGACGCGAGGGTTGCAGCGAGAGTTTTCTGCATGCAGTTGTCCGGTAATTGTACTTCGCCGGCCCTCTACCAAGCCTTCTCTCCTCAGTGTGGGCATTTCTGGTTCTATTCCTGCCAACCTGGACGTCAAGAGCGAAATTGTCTTCGGGTCTGACGCCACCAATGCCAGAAGCGTCAAGCTCCATAGGTTGCGTCTCGTCCTCCCCTGCTGCATCAATGGGTGGAAAGTCCATTTTGACGTCCGAGCATATGGCGGGCCACGACCTCACGAACTCATCAACTTTAGCTGTATAGTAACAGGTACTGGAATCTCGTATGACTTCTTCCTGTGACTGCTGCTGCTTCGCGATGCCAAGGACTTCTCTTTCATCTTCTGAGTCGATAGATCTCATATTGATAGGTGAGCGATCTCCACTCAGATCAGTGCAAAAGTATGGATTGCTGAAGAAAGTGATGAGGCCTTCGCGTGCATCTTCTTTGGATCTGAGGCTTGACCGGCTCATTGCGTGTGTAAGACCGCTAGATTCAGCCGAGTCATCATAAAAGCTTGACGAGTCCAGATATGAGTTGCCGGCCCTAAGGCGACTCTTCTTTCCTTTGAAGACGACAGGTTTGTAGCCGAAGGTCGGAGACTTAGATCCGGAAGATGGATTGATGGCAGGTTGTGAGGAGGTTGTTGTGGATTGCGTGACCAACTTGGACGTCGTAGTGGTGGGCTTTTCGTGATGGCGTTGATGGTCGGATATGGACATGGACGGCGGATCATTCAACGTACTTGTGATACTTCCTCGCCCACTTTGCCTTCCACTGAGATTAGGAGTAGCTTCGGACGCGCGTTGACCAGCCGACTCTGGAGTCGCTTCGATATCTGGGGAATCATCCTCCGTAGGTCCTCCTTTCCAGCGAATCTTGTGTCCATCCTTGGAGAGCTCGAACTTGGTGCTGAGCTGTTTGACGGCTTTGCGCACAAAAGCAGGCGTGACGTTGAGGGTATGAAGTTGAGCCATGCTAATCAATAAGTTTAGATACATCCATGGCTGCTGCTTGCCCTCGGGACTCTCGTCAAACGCCGGTGATGAGAAGCCCAAATGGCGCAGGTATTGGACATTGTCCACTGCGGTTTGAGCCCGATGAATGTCGAGGTCCAAAGGTCGGGTCGGCCGTTGATCCGGCGACCCCAGACCGTCGTGGGCTGATCGTGGCGTTGCTGAAGAGGAAGAGCTCTCGTTTGTATGGTCCTGTTTTTGTGCAAGAGTTTGCCGCTCGTGTTCAACGGCATCCAGATTGAGCTTTGATTCCGCTGGCCTTCGACGGGCTTCACGTGATCCTTCCACTTTCCTTGCGCGATTTTGCCTGCGATTCTCGGCCCGATCTGCCTTTGCAGCGGCGCGAGAGATCTGCTGTTGTTGAACTGGCAAGCTATGTTCACCAGGCTGTGCCAGATTCCCCATGAACAATTGTTCCAGCCGCTGCACTACCATGATCATTCTGGCACTTTCGCTTACAGACAAGGTATCTTGCGGAAACAGGGAGTCGGGGATATCGTGTAGATAATCCTTGATGTCTTTGTCTCTCTTGCTCCTGGAGACAGGTTCGCGCAACATCGCGGTCCCATGTGATGAATTCAAGCCGGAGCCCGAAATCGAGGCATACCCGGAATCGGTGTTTGCGGTAAGCTCTGCTTTGAGCCTCGGAGGAGCGCTGGGTGCAATACTAGATAGCGACTTCTCGACCGGTGCGAGAGCGCTGGAAGGTGTCTCACCATTGAGTCCAGTGGCAAAGCTCTTGAGCAGTTGCTCGAGTTCTCTTTTCTTCTCAGCGGGCAGCCCATGCATCCGAACTTCGATAATTCTATCCGGACCGCTTGTTGAGGAGGGGCTTGATTGTGACTGCCGGTTGTTGAGAATGTGTTTGAGCCTTTTGTTCTCCACCGTCAGATCGTCGATGACACCACGTAACTCGTCCCTTTCCGTGTCATCTGAAGCTCGTTGACCGAAAGCTTCTTCGGTGTGGGACTGTACCGGCACACCAGGATAGCTGGACTGGTGGGCCATGTAGAATGGACTTTCCACTGTCTACCGTTAGCTATCAGAACAATGTCCCCTGAACCTCCTGGCGTACCTTCAGCTCGTCCATATTTGTTGTGCGATGGCTGTACATTCTCATTTACCCGGTCGAACCATTTGGCTGCACTCTGATCGCTGCTGGAATCACGGCTTCCGCCTATAGGCAATTTGGAGACCGCATTAACTGACACCTGAGATGCAGATCGTTCTTCCGACGAGCCATTGGATGTGTCATCAATCTTTACTCTCTTGCTCTTCGGAAGTGACTTGGACTGCGAAGGATGGCTGCGGCGGGGGTTACTGCTGATGGAGGAGAAAGAGCGTTTAGGTGATTGTGTAGATGGCGCTACAGCGGTGACCATAATGCGGCATCGCTTGAAGACCGGATTATGAGTAAGGATGAAGGTCTGAGGCGATTTGCTGCTTTGTAGATAGGATCGTGCGGTGTTTGTTGCGTGAAAGCACTTGCTTGACAGATCTAATGATTTGACCGGAGTGGCGGCTCGTCTGAGTGCTTTCGGTCGTTGTGGTATCAATTACGATCGCAACGCCACGGGCTTTTGTCGTTTCTTCGTTCGAGATGATGGACGTTGGAAACAATCGCAGGTGCAATGGCGATGAGATGGTATGGTAAGACATGGGGAATAACAGATCAGCGTGCAAGTAGCAGGCCAGACCATTTTTACCAAGTGGGCAAATCGGTATCGAAGAACGGTTTAGTGGAGGTTCGTGTGTGGTTCGATCTCCGACAGCGTGGAAAACGAGGCTCGCGATCGGACGCCAACATACTGGATCTGTGATGCAGAATCACAAACCTGCCAAGGGTCAGCAACTGACCCCTGCAAACCCCCGACCTTGATCTTGCCCATCACCAAAATCGAGAGACTCGATCGACGATGGAGCGGCAAAGGACGCTCCCATGGTCGCTTAGTGGGCGGTTGACACCAATTGGTTTCATCATGGGTGGTCTGTCCACGCCGTTTACACAGCCGGACACCTGACACTAAACCCGGCCAGAACCTTCGAAATGACCCGGATTTACATATAATCGTGCTAACGGTCGCAAATCGACCGATGTACACAGATATCTGCCAATTTGTCCTCTTGAATCAACATGGCAATCGGGAATTTGTTTCCGCCTACACCTCTAGCATCTTTCTCCTGACACCAGCGAATGGTGCGTCAAACACGCCAAGCGCCGTCCACTCCCTGCTGCAGCTATGTTTGATCGTCGATGGCTTCTCGGTCGTGAGTCATTCCCTTCCACTCAGTTGTCAAGCTGGATCGACGGGAAGTCAAGGTCACTTACGAAAATAGATAGGACCCTGAATTTGCGCTGAAGCACTCGAACGACGTAAATGATATATGTCTCCTATTTTCCAGCAGGCGTCCAGGTCACTCTGAACTAACGAGATGCCGTAACGTCGATGGCAGTATAGTGTGTTCTCGATCGTGATCATAACAGTGTACTGCAATTCGGACGGTTCTCTCATCTTTACCTCCAGTATGCATAGGACATTTCAGGCATTCGTCCGAAAATCCCGAGTACATGCCCCATCATCGAGGTATACAGAGCAGTGTGGGATGAAAGCCTTGTGACTAAGCAACAGTTGCACGTGACTGAATAGTGATGTCACTGTCACGTGCGTCGATGATCGCCTATGAAGACTCTTCAGCACAGTTCATCACGTCCTCATTGCCGACAGGCATATCGACCATCATGAATGCGTACACGAGTACACTACCTGACCTTTCAGGATGGACATGTGTACAAGTATAAAGTCACAGATCAGTTTTGTTGCCGCTCATGCCTACAGAATTGACCTCACTCATGATGACCAACTTGAAGCTTATCAAGTGCTGGACGCCCGACCAATAAAAGCCCTCTTATTGGGGCGATATTGGGTACCAATGGAGACACTGTTGCATCCCACAGAGATTTTCGACGACCTATTGCAAATTAGTTATGGGAGTCCCTATAGGACTAACTGCAGAAGGACAATTTTTGCGGTCAACCACTTACAACGCCCAAAGCAATCTACATGTCGTAGCGAACGAGGGTTGTCCGACACGGCAGATTGTGACCGTCTGACCACCTATTTGTCTGCCGCTTGGCGTTGTTTTCAAGGATATGTCTGCGTTATTTGTCCGCTTATGTAATTTCCTTATCGTAGCTTATCTATTGGTCCGGAGATTAAATAACGTGCTCCGATTGGGCCCCCAAGTAACTGAACCAGTTGACCTAGACTGAACTCGCATCTATAGTGAATGTTGTTATAGAAACTTGTCTTAGTTCTCAGACTGGGTATGGCAGGATTGGCGAGCCAATCAAAAAATTCAGCAGAATTTCTTGCCAAACGAGTCTGAGCTC